>NC_134580.1:90258440-90568940 GCF_037038515.1 Microtus pennsylvanicus
ACCTTTAGGCAAGTTCAGCAGTCATCTCTCTGTGGGTTCTTCATGTCTAGTATTTGCAACAGTTCTGGCAATAGCAGTTTCTGGCCCACATGGCTAACCAACTCCATAAGGAGCCTCTTCGATGCCCATCTTTCTCTTGGAGTAGATTGGTGCTGCCAGGAGCAGATGTGTCATGAAAAGCCCTAAGTTATTAAAACATTTTAAATGCCATATTCTGTAGTCTTTGAAAGATATGAAGAAAGCCTATATAACTGAAATATATCTCTATATATCTAGAAATCTAACTAACATGACTACAAGCTTGATTATTATAGACGATTATCCATTAACAACCTATATTTCCTAATTATACATTACATTTATAAATGGACTACACAATGAAATACCTTAATCAAGAGCAGAAATACATATACATATAACAAAATTGACCTTAAATTTATATCAACAAAGCAAAATCCATATTAATGCAAATTATTCATATCTATATCATATCCCCCTTTAAATGTAAAAGAACATTTATAAACAATATTTGGGAATATGGATGTTGTTATTTTTCTCCAGACTCCTTTGTGCTGTATGGGGGCTCTTTTAATTACTTTCTTGCTGTATTGTGAGTTTTCGGGTATTCAACTCAGGGCCTCTGGTTTGACAGGAAGCTGATTTACCTCCTTAGCTATCTCACTGGCCTATATTGTGACTCTGTAAACACACAATGCATATAAATAATGTCACTAAGATAATTGTTAAAATTATATATATACATATGTATATATATATTCTTAGAAACTATACAGGCAATAAGAGGTCATTTTGTAGTTCACTATACAATTTAGTGAAGAGTCCTTCAGGTATTCTATTGTTAGATTCTGACTGTGTGCAGGTGAGGGCAAGCTGTATGTAGATTTAAAATCACTTATAAAATAATGCTGAGAAAGAATGAGGAAGGGTTCAGCAAGAATGCAAGAACCATGAAATGTAATCTTTTAGACCTGGCACATTCAGCCATTAACCCAAAGCAGCCTACCATGGGTGTAACAAAGCAAAATAGTCAACATCCAGTGGGATAAAAAAGAATACCTATGTACTGCTACATCTCCTTTGGGCTACTGATGATTCTGGGACATTGGCGGGCATTTTCTTTGGTTGAGACCCACGGATGCAATTACAGTGTCACAGGGATAGTTGCAAACATTGAACACACCCACGGCTATGTATGATTGTAGTGTATCACAATGCAACAAAAATATTTAAATGTAGAGAGGTACTCCCATGGTTTGTGTGACTTGCAAAGGGGATAATGGGCATAAGATGAAAGTCAGCGACTCTATCAGATGTAATCAGTTCATTGCAGATTTTGTCAAAGAATATATTTAATTAAACTTATAGTGACAGAATTGTTGACAGAATTGTTTAAATCTGTAAACACACCAGAGATAATTTATTCTGAAAAACAATACCAGAGTCGATATTTATTTTTGCATCAAATTCTGTTGCTAGACATGAGTAATGTTTATCTGTAACCATATGATTTCAGGAAAACATGATATAGAAATTTGCGTGGTTTTCTGAGATAAGTTGTATTATGAAAATCTCTTCAACTTATTAAAATAAACATAGAAGTTTATTTTAACCATTAGCTCATGAAATGTTGGAATGATATTCTAGAAGTCCAAACTTTTACATATGTTTAGATATGAACTAAACCAGCCAGGAGGTGGTGGCACATGACTTTACTCCCAGCATTTGGAGGCAGAGGCAGGCAGATCTTTGTGAGTTTTAGGCCAGCCTGGTCTACAAAAACTAGTTCTAAGACAGTATCCAAAGTTACAGAGAAACCCAGTCTAAAAAAATCAAAAGAAAGAAAGAATGAAACTATGAATGAATGAACGAATGAACAAAAGGAAGAAAGAAATGTACTATACCTCAACCTTGTAAACAAGTATAAATATAGTTTATTCAGCAAATAACACACCATACCAGGTTATATATAATATAAATTTTTATGAACACCATATTATCAAGAGCTTATAATGTTTAACTAACTGGCCTTGGTATTTAGTTATTTCATTATATAAAACCATGGTCATGCATAGAATTTGTGAACTGAGGAAAACACATTCAAATATTATAAACAGATTGTCCTTTCAGTTGTGGAATAAAATATAGAAAAATTCTGAATTCATATGAACAGTTAAGGCTTGAAAACTGACAGATTATATCAATATGAGGTAAATAATTTTATGATGTGATTTGTTTAGCATTTTTATTTCTATGTGGCTGCAGTCTCCACAGATAATCTCAATGTCTTCTGTTACAAAGGTTAACTTAGGATTCACATGTAAAGACATATATTATTTTTATTCTGCTCTGCCATAGGCAAAAGCAGATTCTTAATTAATCAATGGTAATAAAAAATAGTCACAACATACAGAGGGGAATACCACATCATCTCCCTTTTTCTGTCTATATAAAAAGGAATGTTTTAACTTTAACATAGTATAATTACATATAACAAAATAGGTTTCAAGAAAAAAATTACATTTTTTATGAGTCTATAGTTTCATATTCAATGGTAAATTTCTGTTTTCAACATCAACAAACACCCTAGAAGATTATAATATTAACTAAGTAAACAGGAAGTACATTGTACACAACTTCTAATATTCTGGAAATGACAGAGACATCTTTCTGCCTAGACAGCAGAGTTATTCTGTAACATAGGGGTATCCATCTTCAGCCTAAAGTTTCGTAGTATCTGGCATACTTTTTCACGCGATAGGAAATTTCAAAGAGAGTTCAGTCACTTTCTTCATGTCTTGCAGAACAACTGGAAGTTTCTTCTGTGAAGCAGGAACCCTGAAGGACCATCCCACCTTGTTTAGGCAAGTTCAACAGTCATTTTTTTGTGGGTTCTGCATATCCAGTTTATACAGTATACTGCCAAGCATTCCAGGCAAGAACAGGGTTTTTTTTGCCCAAATAGATTGAAGGCAAATTCCATAACAAGTTTCCTTAAATCCCATCAGCCTCAATAGTATTCGTGTTGCCCAAAGCAGACATGTCTCACTGTCAAAAACAGTCTAAGTTCTTAAAATGTTTTAAATGCCTTGTTCTTTAGATCCTTAAAGTGTTGAAGATTATCTTTGTAACTGAAATATATCTCTACATAACTAGAAAATCAACTAATGTAACTAAAAGTTTGACTGTTATAAGTCTGGGGAAGACGTGGGGTAAAGTGAGCAATTCTCCATTACTGGTGGGAGTGCAAACTGGCCTTTTAGATATCTGTATGGTGAATTCTTAGAAATTAGGACACAACCTATCTCAAGACCCAGCAATAGCACTTTTGGTTATATGCCCAAAAGATGCTCAATTATACCACAAACACATATGTTCAACTATGTTCTTAGCAGGGTTGTTTGTCAGAGTCAGACCTGGAAACAACCTAAATGTCCCTTGACTGAAGAATGGATAAGTAAAATGTGGTACATTTATACAAGAGACTACTACACAGCAGGAACAATAATGACATTTTGAAATTTGTGTGCAAATGGATGTATCTAGAAAACATGATATTGAGGGTGGTAACCTAGAACTAGAAAGACAAATATCATATGTACTCACTCATAAGTGACTTTTAGAAATAAAACAACAAAAAAAACCAGCCTACAATACACAACCCCAAGAATATAGAAAACAATGAGGACCCTAAAAGAGACATACATGGACCTAAACTACATGAAAAGTAGAAAAAGACAAGATCTCCTGAATAAATTGGGAGCATAGGGACCAAGGTAGTAGGGGATGGGAGAGAAAAGGAGAGCAGATAAAAGTATATAGCTCAATAAAAACAATAAAAATTAATCTATAGTTAAGAAAGAAATACAGATTAATGCATACTCATGTATAATAATGCCATATTTTAGAAGATGGTAAGATTGATAAATAATTCTAAGTGGGTTTTGTTTTTGTTTTTGACACAGGGTTTCTCTGTAATTTTGGAGCCTTTCCTGGAATTAGTTCTTGTAGACCAGGCTGGTCTGCCTCTGGAGTGCTGGGTTTAATGGCGTGTGTCACCACCGCTCGGCTTAAAGAGAATTTTGTTAATAGTAGTCTAAGCAAAGTGACCTACCCAAATCTGGGCACACAGGTGATGTGTAATAACATCATTATTTTTGCAACATTATTGTTATTGTCTACTCTTTACTATACGTAAATATATTATGCAGAGCTATTACTCATTCTAGTGATAAAACTGTATTACAAATTTTAATATATTATTCTAATGGCATTTTCATAACCATATACTAATTACATCATATAGATCCCAGAAACAAGTTGTTTGTATAAAATGGTGTAACACAATGAATTTGCTGATAATATAAGTTGTCTAAACATTATTCCAAAACTTACATGGGACTTGTTAACTTCTTTATGGCATTTTTAATGTCTCTATTTCTCAGTGTATAGATGGCTGGATTCAGGAGAGGTGTGATGACTGAGTAAAATACAGCAAGAAACTTGTCCACCCAAGTGATGCTGACAGGCCACAGATAGATGAAAATCACAGGCCCAAAGAATAGCAAAACTACGATAATATGGGAGATGCAGGTAGAGAGTGCCTTTGTTGAGCCTTTTGATGAACCATCTTTAGAGTGAAACCGAACAGTTAATAGAATGTAAGTGTAAGATATCAACAAGAGAATGAAACAAGTCATTGCTAAAACACCACTGTCAACATTTATCATGATTTCCAGAGTATCAGTATCCATGCAGACTAATTTTAACACCAAAGGAATATCACAGAAAAAGCTGTCTATTACTCCAGGTCCAAAGAAAGGTAACTCCAAAATCAGAATCAGTTGACTCATGGCATGCACAACACCAATGATCCATGATATCACAACCAGCCAGATGCACTTCTGTCTGTCCATGATGCTGGTGTAGTGGAGTGGCCTGCAGATGGCCACATAGCGGTCATAGGCCATTGTTACAAGAAGAACCATCTCACCCCCAGCAAATACATGTACACAGAAGATCTGGCTCATGCAGACCCCAAAGGAAATGGTTTTATTTTCTTTTACCAGGTCTGTGATCAATTTGGGAGTAGTAACTGAGGAAAGGCAGAAGTCAACAAATGAGAGATTGGCCAACAAATAGTACATAGGAGAATGGAGATGGTGATCAGTGATGATTAATATCACCACAAAGAGGTTGCCTACCATAATCATCAGGTAGAGGGTGGAAAATGGCAACAGGAGAGAAATCTGCAGTTCCCTTGAGGTACAAAGTCCCTGTAAAATAAACTCAGACACCACAGACTGGTTTGTTTCTTCCATTTAGTACACTGGGCTCCAAAATGTTGAGAGAGAGGGAGACTCTAACAAAGAATTCTTGAAACAGAAACAAAAAATTAATGTTCAGAATCAAGTAAAAATACATACTATATCTTAGCATTGTACCCAGTCAAATTTAAAATAACTTTCCTGTTTATATATTCTTTGTAATTAGGGAATTTTCCTAGATATAGGAAAAACTTTACACATCTGAAAGATAATCTGTATATCTATGTAAATAAATATATTGTATAAAAATATCAGTAATGGTTATTTTTTTACATTTACCTTGCCTCAAATATATGCTTTTTGGCATGGATTCAGAGATAATATTTTTTAATGAATGTCTGAGATATGTTTACAGACTCTTGACTATCATAATAGGAGAATGACAAGCCATTAACACATAAACACAAAATTCCCAGGCACCAATCTATTCATGATATGCTTGAAGAAATGTAATCAAATAATTTTTTTAAATGTGTGATAAAATTGTTCATCAAATAAATTGAGAAATCACATGCCGAGGACACGTTTTTAGCATTGTCTTTCCCTGCACTTTGGACTTAGTAATTAGAGTGTATCTTTAAACAATAATGTATGACTAGGACTGAAGGATGCTACTTATTGTCAAATATTTACAGACTTTCAACTTGAAAAGGTGAGATTTCACAAGATAGTTTGAATAATTTATTCACAAAAGCTGTTTTCTCTGCCTCTCTACCTTTCTGTTTCATTTTTTCTGTTTTTCTTACTTCATTCCTAGACTCTCTTCCTTTATTTTTTTATCTTGAGTTTTCTTTCCTAATCTTAATATGTTCAGTCTTTCTACTAAGTTTAGGTTTGAAATTGGAAGATTGAAATGTCAACAATTTAGGGGATGTTTTGTAATTTCCTTGCTAGTACTTGAACTATAATAGTAATAACAATTTTTATGGATTTTCTGGCTCAGAAAGTTCTATAAAAGATTAAAACTAGTGCATATCAATGTTTCTCTGATTGCAAACCTCCAAGATCACTTTCAGATTATGAAATAAATGATAGGAGCTTTTATTTTGAGAATCCAAGAAAATTAATGACATTTTTAACAAGGTATTTTACTATTTAAATACAAGTACAAATAAGTAAAACTGATCAATTTAAGTAGCCACGGTCAGTTTACATAAAGTTAATTTTACTGTGTTCAAAATTGAGCATATTTAACTCTTTGACTATCAATGACATTTTCACATATCTCTTTTAATTTGGTGTATTTCTGTCATCTCCCTTTGTTTTTTAACAACTACTTCCCTATTGTTTTGTCTTCATCTTGAGAAAAAAGAGGATCCAAAAGTCAAACGACAATCAGATAATATTAGAGTAAGCTTAATGTCCTGTGAGTATGTTTTTCTGTGTTGAGAGACTTGGAACTAAGGTTACCCTAAGAGAACATTATACATGGGCATATAAAACTGCATTATGCTTCCAAATGTCTCAAGCTCTGGTTGGAAATGGAAACTACAACATTTTTTATCGACCACAACATTTATAAACATGAATGTGAAGAATACTGTAAACTCATGAAGTATTTAAAAAAACATGTTACTGAAACAAAGTTTAAGTGAGTAGTTGCAAGAAAATTTAAAGTACAACAATCAGTTTGTGATGCACACACAGTACAAGAATCACCTTATAAAGCAGATCTTCTCTTTTGGATGATGTTTCCTCTGATTTTCCCAGGAATATGAACCTCTTACATTTTTGTTTCTGCCATAACCAGTATTGCTGAGATGTTTCAATTCTGTGTGGCTTATATACACTGACAAGAGCCATATCTGCCTTGGAAAGTTTCCCACTCTCTTTATTAAATAAGACCATACAGTTGGAAAGCCTTTTGATTTTATAGTCTTTGGGGAATCCCTAGCTCCCAGCTTTCCTTGAATTGAATAAGAGAGCTGAATAATAAAGAAAAATTGTTTCCTTAATTTTATAAGTATTTTGAAAATACGATTTAATATTTTGCATGTGTTATGACAACTTAAAACTTAAAAGATAAATCCCATGGGATAGTGAGATGCCTTTCATAGCAGTTAAAGTCACTTGCTGTCAAGCCTGATGGCCTGATTTAAACTTTGAGATCAACAGGATAAAGGGATAGAACCTACTCACTCAGCTGAGTTCTGATCTCCACACATATGTGGCTTCAGTAGTGTAAGTCATATATACATATGACTACATTCATGACACATGCACCCACATTTATAAATGTGATTGATATTTCAAAAAGATGAAAACATATCTGTAGTTTTAAAGATCACATATCCATTTAGACAATTATCTCCACACCTGGAAATGCCAATAGAGATTTTCTTTCTCACTCTCTTTTGATACTTTATTATAAGCCATTACCACATAAATGAATCATGTAAATAATTTTATTTTAAATTGTACAATTTGTTCTTTTTCAAATTCATTTTATTATATATTAGTTGAACATCATTATGTTTTGATATACATAACTATAGCGAAATTCCATATTAGTACTTTATGTAGAAATGTGTACGTTAAAATCATTTAAAATCTCCTTTCAACTTTTGATCACAGAATTCTATTTTATTAAATATAGAGTTCATTTCATACATTTCAAAAAACTAACTTACTTTCAACTGTACATGCAGTTTTCTACAGATACATTATTATATGAAAATTAGCTTTAAAAACAAAGTAGTTATAGACCCCAAATATGATCCTAATCTTTTCTATAATAGATATGTTATTATAGTTGTTTCTCCAAAGTATGTCTATTAACTACATTCTATTATATTTTTGATATAACTTTCAAACACATATAATCCTCTTTGTTTTCCCTCAATTCTATGACATTTTTCCATTAATTGTTATTGCATTCATAAATATACATACAAAATCTATTTCTCTATATATTTATAATCCTAAATATAATCTTCAGAGTCTGTAGAATGCTAATTATGTATGTTTCTGACTTCTGATAACTGTGCAACTAATTGGTATTTTCTTCCCTGGGATGGGGTACACTTCTATCACATCCATATTCTTTCAGTTGCCAAATTTTTTTTTGTATGGTTGAGGTCTCATGGGCTTTTCCCATTCTCTTTGGCATCTTTTATTCTAGGCTTTGTTCAGCTTCTCTTTGGGCGATATCGGTGGTGGCACTTTAAAGATGTAGCTTGTGGGGTTACTTGGAGACAGAATCTCCCCGCAAAGTCCCTTGTTCTTTGTCTCTTACAGTGTTTCTGTTCCCTCTTTTATAATTTTCCCCAAACTTTATATCTGGAAGTACTTTAAAGAGCAATCCGTTGGGACTGGGCTTTTTTATTTATGTGAGTGCTTGGCACTGCCAATATAACATGATTGATATGCAATTGAAGGTGCTACTACTCTTAAAAAAAAAAACAAGCGAAAGTTGTGAACATCAAAGCAGAGATGCTTCCTCCAGTTCTAGGAAGGTTAACACCAAGGGAATTAACAGAGGCAATCTGAAAGAAGAGTTCTTACACATGACTGACTAATAGAAACCATAAAGAAACATTCTGCCAAGACCACAATCAACAAAGAAGCCACCACAGACTTTTATATAAAGTAGTGCTGTAGTGGCAATGCCCCAAAACTCATATTTCCACTTCAGCCTGAGGTGATCATGTATCTGTGCCCTTTGGCCAGAGTTACTGTTTCAAAAACAAAACAAAATAAAACAAAAAACAAACCAAATGGCTCTTCCTCAGTTTTGTCTTTTAAATCTTTCCTTCACACTATAGATACCTTGGTTGGTAGAGTGTTTGTTCTAGAATGCATGAAACCATGAGTTTAATCACCAGCACTACAGCAAACAGAGTGGATGTGGAGGCAAAACCAGAATTTTAGTACTTGAGAAGCAGAGGCAGAAAGATGAGAATATTAAGGTAATCTCAGCTGCATGTTGAGTTTCAGACCACCCTAGGCTATGAGACCCTGTACAAAACAAAACAAAAATAAAACAACCACCAAACTAAACCAATCCAAACTATTCCAAACCAACCAAATGACAGCAACAAAAGCAATTTATCTATGCCTCAGTTCTTTGAATATGCCCACAGTTCACTGTGAAGCATCAATCTTCTTTACACTCTTATTCCCAAATAAATATTGGTGTTCTTTAAGGAATCATTTCTATTTGTACTGATATATCTAATGCTAAATTATGGTAATGTATACATTGATAAACAAAAATATCTAACAGGTGCTTGGTTTGGAAGGTCCTTCTGGTTGATTTTATTGGTTAGTGAATAAAGAAACTGTCTAAGGATGGACAGTTAGCAGATGGAGACAAGAAATTGAGGGATCTGGTTGGGGGAGTGGATAGTTTAACAGAAGAACAAATTTGAAATCAACTGTTGATAGAAAATGACAAAAGTCATAATCAGTAATAATATTGTGTATCCTCACTTATCTTTGTGCTCTGTCCTATTGGCTACACTTATGATTGTTGGAGATCACTGAATAGCAGTTAAATGGTAGTGTATTAATCAAGAGATCACATAATATGAGGTTTAAACAATAGGACAGTTTATGTTCTTACTTGTAGCATGCAAGATGCTGAGTCAGGAAAACCATAGCTTCAAGGTCTTCCTGAACTTGTATGGTTCATCTTAATGTCAAAAGAACCAAGTAAACACATTCTGAGTTGGTATGTGTAGCTACATTTGTGAAGCATTTAGAGCAACCTCCAAACTCTCAAGACTATCAGACAAGGTGGAAATAGGCTTACATATTTGAGCCTCTACAATTCCTCCATTTTTATTAATTTTAATTTACCCTGTGATTCTGCAACAGGACAGATTATTACGTCTCTGATAGGTGAACACTTGCCTGTTTTCCAGACTTGTCTGTCTTTGGTCCATGTACTCCAATCATACAAGACATAGACATGTATGATTGGAGTACATGGACCAAACAGCAAAATATTGGCATAAGAACAGTCATATTGATCAATGGAGTCAAATTGAAGACCTGGACATAAATCTACACATCCATAAACACTTGATTTTTTATAAAGACATAAAAATCCATGCTTGGAAAATTTGGCAAATTGGAGAGGTACGTGGAGAAGAATGAAAATAAATCCACCCCATCACCTTACAAAAATCTCAATTTCAAATTTTGAAAGACAACAGCAGAAGACAAAACATACTGAACCTGACCAAAGAGAAGTCAGGAAAATCCTTGAATTCATTAGAACAAGAAAAGACTTTTTTAATAGAACACAAATAACTTGAACACTAAGAACAAACATTAATAAATGGAACTTTGTGAAACTGAAAATATTCTTCATGGTAAAGAACACCATCATTTGAACAAAAAAAGAAAACTCAAAATTGGGAAATGTTTTCACAAACTATACACAGAATAGGTGATTAATTTGTAAAATATCTATGGAATTAAATGAAACTGAGTATCAACAAAACAAACACAATAAAATGGGAGAGGGACAGAGAACTAAAAAGAGAGTTTATCTCAATAATATTAAAAAATGAATCCTAAAATTTGTAGGTAAATGGATAGACTAGAGTTAGATAATGCAGCCCCCCCCCCAAAAAAAAGACAAGCTTAGAGTATATTCACTTATACATATATGTTAGCTCCTAAGTCTTTGATAAGCAAGTTACAATCTGTGTAACCACAGATATTAGTTATAGAGTAAGGGGATAGTAATGGTGGGAGGATCTCTTTAGGAAAGGGAAACCAGATATTGATTGGTAGGTTAATACCACAAGTGGTGTGCTACTTTTGCCTTAGCATGTCTTACTAGTAGAAGGAAGAGCTTGTAGCTGGGTAGTGTTTCCTTACTCCTTTTGTAGTGTGTAGAGTAACTTCCAGTAGCATGATAATTAGTCTGTAGGGGAAAAGGCTCTAGGCAGATAACAAATGGACTTCTCTATGTTCAATCATTAGGTAGATGTTGCCTTCATCAATAGTATCTTATCATGAATTTGAGGATAGGAAGCATTAACTTTGACAATAGTCAGGGTTGTTTGAAAGTTCTCATAGGACCTCTTTGGCCAACAACTCAATAGATATATCCAGTTCCTGAGGCTGGAAATCTTATTTGAGGTAACAGACGTCCAGATGAGATTTGATATACTTCTAATTTGGTCATTTCATTTAGATTGCCTTCATATATGCATATACGTTAGGGCACTTCTTCTGCATTTTCTTTCTTTACAAGCCCTCTAATGGTCCTAAGATGTAGGTGTCCCTCCAACCATATCCTTTCTTGGTCCTTCCACATTTTATCCTCCCATTCGCATCCCTTTCTTTACCCATCTATATCTCTCTATTATATTTCAACTTTTTTTTTGGTAAACCATCATTGCCTTTTATTCCTTCAAGTACATTTTCTTTTCTATAGATACTTTTAGTGAAAATAATTACAATTCTCAGTAGTTTATGCAGTAATCACTTTCAATCTCATTTTATTGACATTATTGCAGAATTTGTTGTTATTTATCATTGTTTTATTGCTAATTCCTTGAAATTTGCTTTTTGTTATCTATAAGTTTTGTGTCTCTTCTATCAACAACATAAATTATATTTTCTCTGATTGTAAAAAAGAGTCAATTAATATATAGTGAATCAAACTTAACTTTTTTATAGAAACAACTTTAATTTTTTATCAGGGTCACATACTGTTTTTCTAGGCAAGTAGATATGAATTTCATGTATTTACTGTCAGATAATTCTTAAATCAACTCTTTACTGTGGATTTCCATAGTCAGTAACTGATTCTCCTTTGCATGTTTTCTTGACAAACATGTGTAAATGGCATTCCTGTCTCCTTTTTTCTCAGGTGTAAGTCAATTTATACGATGCTTATGGCTGTGTCTATATAAATATCAAGGTGTCAATGAAATTTTCTCACCTAAATCCTTGAGTTCTGCAGAATATTGTAAAAAATTGATTAAAAAACATGTCACTTAAAGCTCTATTTTTTCTGTAATTAAAGGAAATGAATATAAGATATGAATTACTAAATGTTTAATTGATCTCTACATAAGTAATATTAACAAAACAGGGGACACTGAGAAGTAATTTATCCAAGATGACATGAGTAGAGTTTTTAAATTCTCAGATTCTGATTACAAGTGATACATTAGGTGGGGTCATTCTAGTAGATTTCTGAGAGTTTCCCTGCCCTGAAATGAACCCCCTTTCCAGGCGTCTTTTATAGTACTTTCCTTTCGGAACGGGTCACCTGATCCCTCATTCTCTCATCCCCATGTGCCTGGAGTACACTCATGAAATCTCTTCTATTTCTCCTTCCCAGGGAGATCAGAGTGTATCCCTTGTGCTATCCTTGCTATCTAACCTCTCTTGATCTCTGCATGGTAGCATGATCACCCTTCACTTTATAGTTATATCCACTTATAAGTGAGTACATAACATGTTTGTCTTTCCGAGTCTGAGTTACCTCACCCAGGATGATTTTTTTCTAGTTCTCTTCATTTGTCTTTGAATTTCATGATGTCAGTAATTTTTAACAGCTGAGTAGTATGCCATTTTGTAAATGTACTATATTTTCTTTTTATATTCTTCAATTGAAGGTCATCTAGCTTGTTTCCAGGTACTGGCTATTACAAATAAAGGTACTGTGAATGTAACTGGGCAAGTGTCCTTGTAATATGAATGAGCATCCTTTGGGTATACACACACGAGTAGGACAGGGTGTCTCTAGGTGGATTTATTCCTATTTTCTGAGGAGCACTATGTTGATTTCCATAGTAGCTGTCCATGTTTGCATTCCCACTAGCATTAGAAGAGTGTTCCAATTGTTCAGAAGCATGAATTCTTGCTTGCATTATTTATCTTAGCTTTTCTTACAGGATTAATATGGAATCTAAAACCAGTTTTGATGTTAACCCTCTGTCAGATTTGGTGATGGTGAAGATCTTTTCCCATTCTGTAGTCTGCTGTTTTGTCCTTTTGACAATGTTGACTATGACTCCTAGCAAAAGTAGACAATGATCCTGAACTGACCACCTCCTTTGATCAAATAAGAGTACCAATAAGGAGACTGGTACACCAACAGAGCCACATAACCTTCACCCTACAATCTTTCAAGCCTAGAGAATGTGTTGGGTAAGTATGACACAGAGTTTGTGGGAGTGGCTGAACAATAATTGGCTCAGCCCGAGTCCCATGCCAACAGAGTGAGATCGCCACTGACACTGCCTGAAGTGATAGGATCCAGAGGCTACATGGTCTAGACACCTAGTACAGAACCAACCATACACTAGTGGAGAATAAAATGTCAACGTGATAATGCATAATAATATTATACTAGTGTGTGGGTGTACCCCTCTCGGTCCTGAGTTTCTTGCTCGTGCTCCCTCTCCTTCTGCTCCTGATTTGGACCTTGAGATTTCTGTCCGGTGCTCCAATGTGGGTCTCTGTCTCTCTCTCTTTTCATCGCCTGATGAAAGTTAATATTCAGGAGGATGCCTATATGTTTTTCTTTGGGTTCTCCTTCTTATTTAGCTTCTCTAGGATCACGAATTATAGGCTCAATGTCCTTTATTTATGGCTAGAACCCAAATATGAGTGAGTACATCCCATGTTCCTCTTTTTGGGTCTGGCTTACCTCACTCAGGATAGTGTTTTCTATTTGCATCCATTTGTATGCAAAATTCAAGAAGTCCTTGTTTTTTACTGCTGAGTAGTACTCTAATATGTATATATTCCATATTTTCTTCATCCATTACACCCACACACTGAGACAATGGGGATGTTCTATCGGGAATTCACCAAGGCCAGCTGGCCTGGGTCTGAAAAAGCCGGACTTGCTGAACATAGCGGACAATGAGGACTACTGAGAACTCAAGAACAATGGCAATGGGTTTTTGATCCTATTGCACGTACTGGCTTTGGGGGAGCCTAGGCAGTTTGGATGCTCACCTTACTAAACCTGGATGGAGGTGGGTGGTCCTTGGACTTCCCACAGGTCAGTGAACCCTGATTGCTCTTGGAGCTGATGAGGGAGAGGGACTTGATCGGGGGAGGGGGGGGAAATGGGAGGCAGTGGCGGGGAGGAGGCAGAAATCCTTAATAAATAAATAAATTAAAAAAAATAATATTATTCTATACTTATAGATTAGTGCCTAACCCAATAGTCACCAGAGAGGCTTCATCCAGAAAATGGTAAAAATAGATGCAGAGACCCAGAGTCAAATAATGGGCTGTACTTGAGGAATCTCTTGGAAGAGAGGAAGGACAGATTTTAGGAGCCCAGATCATCAAGAACATCATAACAAAATCCACAGAATCAAACAACCTGCCTTCACAGGAGCTCACAGAGACTGAATGCACAAGGGAGCCTGCAAGGGACTGACCTAGGTCCTCTGAATATATGTAACAGTTGTGTAGCATGGTCTTCTTATGGGACTCATATCAGTTGTAGCAAGAGCTGCCTTTGACTCTTTTGCTGGCATTTGGAACTCTATTATTCATATTGGGTTGCCTTGAGGTGTTTATTCTTTCTCCAATTTGAGAAGCCGTGTTTTGTTAATATCCTCAGTAGCTCTGCCCTTTCCAAAATAGAAACAGAAGAGTAGGGATGGGGTTGGGAGGTGAGTATGGCTGGATATCAGGAGGATGAGTGGGAGATGAAACTGTTGTCTGCATGTAAAATAATTAAATAAATAATAAATAACCATAAAAACCAAAAGTAAAATTAATAAAATTGAAACATTAAACCAAAATATAAGTTTATTTTTGGATATGGAATAGCAGTATTTTGTCAAGCAGCCATGACTCTAGACCAATGAAATTCTGATTGAAAGAACGTGACAAAACTTAGTTATTAATTGCCAAATTACATAAATGTCTTTAAACTTAAGACAAAGAAGGGATATTATAAACAGCAAGATAATTTTAGCAACCAACCAGGAAAATCTGTAACAGTTAGTTACATATGTAAGATGACATAAACATAGATGGTGCAAATATTCTTAAAATATTCTAATATTTTGAAGCTCTGAATAAACTAAGAAATCAAACCATAGTAATAAACACATCTCAGAGTGATGAAACTATCCATTCCCAAAGGACTGATCCATGGACTAACAACAAAATTGCTGAACAGTAATGGATATGTGATGGAATAATATAACATGACAACATAAAATTTGAAGAAATTAACAGTGTGTGCAAGAAACCAAAATATATGCAATAACTTAGAATGTGCTACAATCTTTTAATATTTAAACAATAATGATTTTATCAAAAAATAAGGATGCAAATGGACAACTTTTTAAAACACAATTCAAATTATAGTCACACTAAGAATCTTAATACATGAAATGCCCCTTTATACAATAATATACATTGCCAGCCTAATCTAAAAGGAATTAAATGATGATCATTGTTATCCTTTTATATATGATTTGCTTTAATTTATCACAATATTCGTAATTTTCTCATTAAAAATAAGATGTAACCTAGTCAATGCATAGAAACACTTTACATTTTCTAGAGGAAGAAATTTCCATTTCTAACCCAATGTAACATTCTGGCATAAACAGTAAATAATTTTTATCTATTATACATATTTGCTATTATATTAAGAGTCCTAAGACTTTTTAGGTTGAAAGCAATAATTGAATTATAATGAGATTGTTATAATTCAGACATTGCTTTGAAAATTATGATCTTATATTTGGAAAGAAAATGAGGTAGAAGTGTCAAAACACTACATCTATTAATTTGAAATATTAATGCTTTGAAGAATATTTGAATTCCTCTCAACTCAGTTCCTTCCCTGAGGAAAGAAATCAAAGGCTACAAATTAATTTAATTTGACCTCATTCATGTAGGTAAGCTGAGGTAGAAAAACAAAGATGTAAAAGAAGATCATTAAGAACAAATACAAAGAACAAGATGAGGGTGGAATGACCTAATTCTAGAAGACCAAAGAATGGTGCTCTTCTTACCATCAGGCATAGATTCCACTCTTGGTATCTTTGAAGAATGAGAAACACATGGAGTTTTATTCCTTATCTAATTCAACACTCTCTGTTATGACTAATGGTACACAGGTTCAAATGGTTCTTATGTGTATGTGCAGAAACAGAGACATATCTGGGAATAGCATTTAATATCTTTTATTTTTAGTTTTCTCTAGAAATAAATATATAGCTAAAATACAAAAAATATTATGACACACTCTTAACTATTTATTTATAATGTTTACATAGGTGTTTTTTCCCAGTCTCCCAAAACAATTGATCAGATTAACCATTTTGGATTTCTTTGATGGTTTCCTTTGAGTTTCACTTGCCTACATTACTGTACTTGGAAATGGGTATTTCATAACATAAGATAAAATATATGACCCATAAGAAGCAATTTTCTTTGCATCTGATTTAGATATGTTAGTTTTTCTTACCAAATATGGAATTTATAGAGTATGGCTGTATAGGTGATATGGCATGTTTAGATAAAACACAACCTCTTCCATTTCCACTCTCCTTTTCTTAGTTGCTCTTTAAAGGCCATGAGAAAATACCTATGACCAATACAATGTGTAGTGGAAAACAATTATTTCGGGTCCTACAGTTTGATAGCATTAGAGTCCATTGCTCTTATGGCAGAAAGCTTGACCACAGACAGGCAAAAATGTGCTGGAGCAGTGCCTGATAACTCACATGTCACCCATAAGTGAGAGAGAGAGAGAAGGAGAGGGAGGGAGAGAGAGAGAGAGAGAGAGAGAGAGAGAGAGAGAGAGAGAGAGAGAGAGAGAGAGAGAGATTTAAGTGGGAATGGCATGAACTTTAAAAGCTCAAAGCTTCTTCCTAGTGACATATATTCTCCAAATAGGCCTTATCTCCCATCCCTTATGAATAGTTCAACTAATTACACATCAAACATTAAAATATGTAAGACTATGGTAGACATTTTTCATCCAAACTACCATATCCAAATACTTGGGTATTATATGATCTGACAATATAATAATGCAAAAGAAAAACACTTAGTCCAGCTTCAGTTCCAAAGTCTTTCACAATCTTAACAGATTTTAAAAGTTTGAAGTCTCTTCTGAGACCCTAAAAATTTTCTTAATTTTAACCACCTCAAAAATCAGCTAGTGGAAGTTAGTTTCTTCTTCTACTGGGTAGGTTTCAGAGATTAAACTCAGATCCTCTGTTTTGGCTTCAACTCCAATACCTGAAAAATCATATTATCACCTTCCATTGTACTTCTTGAAAGGCACATTACTTAGAGGAAATTGAATTGAATTGCTAAAATTTAAAGTTGGACTATTAAAAAAAATCACGTGAGTAAGTACTTATTTTACAATCTAACTACACAGTTTTGCAAGAAGTCCTCAAGATGTTTTGTTGTTATGTTTGTGGGCATGGGAAAACAAGTAATGTGTGGATTTCAAATCACTTATACAATAAGAAGAGGACATAAATTAAAAAAAATCTCTGACGAAGTGAGAAGTGCTCTGAGGTGCTATTTTGTCGGCATAGCACCAATGTAATTATAATTTCCAGGCTGCCTACAGTGGCATGAAGGTAAGAGTTAATTGTAGATCCATGAGTAGACTATGTAGTCCTAAACCTCATTCCTGAAATATGAGTTCCTGATGGCTTGGGGTAAGACTAGACATCTTCTCTGTTGTTACTCACTGATGAACCCAACATTCATCAGGAATAATTACAAAATAATTGGCACAAAGATGACATGGTTAATACCAGTGCATCAATAAGTCAAACAAAATACATAAAGGCATAAAGGGACACCTGTGTATTTACATGGGGAAATATAAGAAAGGGGGACCTAAGAGAGCACTATCAAATTTTGTCAATATTGTGAAAGTACATATTTAACAAAAGAAATATAGTTACTTCATATTGTTGCCAGTTAAATACCAACTTGCCACCTGTAGTTTTAGTTCAGTACATTAATTTTCAAGAATTATTTACCACATATAACTATAAACTTAGAAATTTTCTATTTTTCTCTGATCTACTATTGTTGACCACAGCTTTACTATTTTCCTGTTAATTTAACTATTTAAATCTTTGTATATATTTAGAGCCCATGTTACAGTTTTTTGTGTCTGACTTTACATTTAGCATTAAGTTCTTTACATTAACCAATGGCATTATATTCCTCTTTTTAAAGACTTAACATCATGGCATAGAATTTATTCCACATATACTGTGTAATCCACCTATTTGTTTTATATGTAATAGTATTTCATCCATCACATGTGTATTATATATATGCCTTGACCTAGTAATCATTTAAAAATATTGACACAGGAATCACTTTTCATGTTGACCATAAATCACATGATAGTCTTTCTTTAATTTCGAGAATGTTGAAATCCTCCAGATTATTATCAACATTGACTTTACAAGTGTCTATTTGTACCAATAATCTAAGAATTCCTTTTTACAAATTTTTACCCTAAAATGGTATATCATTTTTGATACACATCTGAGAAGTTATAAATATCTGATAAGTTATAAGCTATTATGTCATCATGGCTTTGGCTTTCATAGTCACATTTTATATTCCATTTTGATTTAAGGCCTGTTCTCTCTGCACTTGTGGTTAAATCATGTTATTGGATAAGTAACTTTCTTTTGCTAATTTTATTCTAAGACATAATAAAAGTGGAAAAGTTTGACATGTAGTTCTATAAGTTACATAACCTTTAGATGATTATAGAAAATCTACTTCATGGTTACCTTTAGTGAATTAATCATCAATCTTGCTTGACCCCTTTTCCAGATTTTCTAAAGTGCACAATAGAAAATTTTCTAGGAAACAGATTGAAGATATCAAAGAAGTAATGTTCATTAACAATATAAAGAACCACACTGCATACATTATATTACAATGAAACCCTTCTAGATTACAGCAACTACATAGTCACCTTTAGGGAAGAGTCAGTAGATGCTAATAATGTGTTAATTTTCCATTGATGACCATGAAATCTCTTCTAAATAAGCTGTTTATATTCAAATGTAAACTCTGTGGACGTTTTGAGAGAATCCAACCTAAATCATTTGAGACAGTAAACATAAATATGGAAACATTCATTGTGATTGTACATTTATTTACCTAAACACATTTGAAGCTAATTTTTGAACATTATAGAATGCCATTAAATCATTGTTGTGTTTAGATTTTTACAAATGTAGAAAAAAAACATATTTACCTAGCCATAGTGTTTTTTTAAAAGAAGTACATACTGATATATTCTAATTTCTCAAAAGAAAAAAACCAAGGCATTAATGATTTGTTGAAAAGGATATAGGTTGTCAGGTAGGTGACATGTGCAATTGGCAAAATTACTGAGCCTGTTCCTGAGTGGAATTTTCCAATGTATATTTGAACATATACTTTTAGAGTTCCCACACCAGATTAGTCAGCAATATTTATCATGACCAGTCACTTTGCACAATCTTTTGATTGCTACCTTTATATCTTTGTTCCTAAGTGTATAGATGACAGGATTCAGGGCAGGTGTGATTGCAAAGTCAACAATAAACAGGTATTTGTCAATTGATGATGTGGAGAAAGGCCAAACATAGATAGACATGCATGGAGCGAAAAAAAGAATAACCACAGTGATGTGTGTTGACAGAGTAACAAGAGCCTTTGATAAATCCCCTGAAGACCTTTTCCAGACTGTTATCAAAATGAACATATAGGAGAGGAGAAGCAGGAAGAAAGTCCCCATGCTTATGAAGCCACTGTTGGCAGCAATAACAAGCTCAAACCTGTCTCCATCAGCACATGCTAGTTTTATAATCTGAGGAAAGTCACAGTAAAAGCTGTCTACTTTGTTAGGACCACAAAAAGGCAGGTTTATAACAAAGAAGAACTGGGCCAGGGCATGGACCACACCAGTGACCCAGCTAGTGACTACAAATAAAATACATAATTTAGGGCTCATGATTCTCAAGTAGTGTAGTGGCTTACAGATGGCTGTGTACCTGTCAAATGCCATGGCTATAAGTAGCACCAACTCCCCTCCTCCTATAATATGGATAAAACAGGCCTGAGTCATACAACTATGGAAAGAAATTACTTTGCGTTCTTTCAGAAGATCTGAGATCATCTTGGGAACTGTGATAGAGGAAAGTCCTACATCAATGAGGGACAGGTTGGCCAGAAGAAAGTACATAGGAGACTGTAAGTGGGAGTCAGTAATTACCAAAAAGACAATAAGAAGATTCCCCAAGATGATGCTTAAATAGAGCAAAGAAAAAGTGGATATGAGAAAAATTGTAGTTTTCCAGGAACCAGAGAGTCCCACCAACACAAACTCAAAAACTACAGTGTCGTTTGTTTGATCCATTGACTGGAACCGAGGAGAGTATTTCAAGGTACCTGTTGATAGAAAATAATCAAGTTGTCACCTGTGGGTTATCTGTCTTACCATTGATTATTATTAGTTATTTTGTTTACCGTATTGATCATAATATGAGGTATATGAATAACATTTGAAAAGGGCAATATAGTGATCAGAATATCACACATCAAGAGATTGGAAGATTATAGCAAAAAAAGAGATTGAAACTAACAGTGTAACTCAGCTTATTTCTTTAGTTGCAGTGCATATAATGCCAAAACAGGAGAATGATAGTCTACTGGGTTAACTAAAGACCTTCTTTAATATAAAAAATTCTTAAGTACAAGAAAGTTGCTAGCATAGTAAATGTTTAAAAATGGGCTGCTTTCATTGTTTTTTTACATAACCAGATATATTTTTTTCTGTTTTGTTTTGCTTTGACTTTGAAGGTTGCCTTTATGTTCCCAACACCTCCCACCATGAGTCCCCCCTGAGGAGACAATATTTTTAATTTCACATTAATACTTTGGAAATGACTTGCAAAGTATTCCTACCTGCCTTTCTTACTTTGTTGTGAATACCAACATTTTCTTGACTAACTAAGCATTTTTCCTGCTGTACCTGTCAATTTGTTAGTTTGTTTTGTTTTTCTTTAGTTTTCACAGTTTTCTGTGGAAGACAGATACACAGATTAAGGTCGTTCACAACATTTTAATATTTACTTACAGTAATACAGGCTTTTCGTGATTTATCCATGTATTACTTCCTACAATAATAGAGTGTTCACCTGGAAGGCAACTATAATTATTAATGATAATATTTATACATACGTTGTATCAAGCATTTATTCTGGGAAAGGCTCTCTATGCTTAACACTTTATTTAACGTAAGCTTCACACAATTTTCAGTTCTGTTTTATTGATCCATTTTATACACAGAGACACTAACATTTAGAAAAATGAAGTATTAGAGTTAGGACTTTTATCCAAAACTAAAAATATGGTAATCCATACTCCTAATTATCATTCTGTGTTTTTTCAATGACAGACCCTTAATTATAAGCTACACTCTTCTTCAAGTACAGTTAATTGACTAAAATTTATTCCATGTTTATTTTCTACTGACTAGTGACTTTTTATATTGATGGTTCTGTCTTGTTTGCTTTTTTTCTTTTATTGTTACACCTAGATGATAAGTGTGGATGCATTTGGGAGTGGGCAACATCAGAGGATTACCAATTGAGAATCATTCAGGGATAGATAGTGAGTTGTAAGCCATCTTTGGCTACCGGAGTCCTTCTCTCAAAATCCAAACAAGGAAACAAACAGTGAGACCCTGAAATTTTTTGCACTAAGTAACCTGTTCATTCCAACGTCTCCTTTGTAATGTCATCACTAATTTATTAATTCTACTATGATACTTTCCTTTATTCAGTGTGTGTTAGGGAAAATAGATATAACTCTCAATACTCTATTTAATAATCATATTAAACACACTTTCCTTGTCACTATTGAAGAATTTCATTTTTTTATCAAGATCTTTTAGCTATACATTTGTAACGTTGGTTTTCTGACATTTATAAGTTACATGCTTTTCCATTTGTCAGGAACAATAATTGTGTTTTCTCAGAATGTGAGCAGAGGTGTGTTATATTATATAAAGTAATATTTACTTTACTTCAGAACCAACATTTTTATGGACTAGATGCTATGCATTTCCTATATTTACTTCCAAATAATTATTTAATCAATTCCTTCTTCTAGATTTTTATTGTCACTTTTGCCTCTATTTCTGAAATTTCTTTATCTTGACTAAAATGAATGATAGTATTTTCTCTTTCTTCCTGTTTTTAAATCATTTTATGGGGATGTTTGTGGAACTCTCTGTCTATTGATCCAGCTCAATGGGACTTTTTCAACCTAATTTTTGGGTGGATTTATTGAGAAGCAATTTGAAATTCTGTAGCCTTTGAATAAAACTTTTGGTGAAATGTCATTATACTTCAGTGAACTTTTCCACTATGATTATAACACATGAATATAGCACATGAGTTACCAATATTTCAAACTGATTTATAGATTTATAATAATGACAATATAAAGCATTTAGCAATAATTTACTCAATATGACTTAAATGTAATTTTTAAATTGTCAACTTTGGATTATATGTGAAATATTAAATCTAAAGTGTAAAGAAAAGCCTGTTAGAATTATAGATTGACAGTATGTTTTGAAATAGGCAAGAATCTAATTCAGAGAATGCAATTTGAAAGACAAGATACATCTGGGCAGTAGTGGGGCACACCTTTAATTCCAGCACTTGGGAGGTAGAGGCAGGAAGAACTTTCTGAGTTTGAGGCCAGCCTGGTCTACAAGAGCTAGTTCCAGGACAGGCTCTAAAGCTACAGAAAAACCCTGTCTCAAAAAAAAAAAAGAAAAGAAAAGAAAAAAAAACAAGATCTAAGTTTCAGTAATTAATTGCCAATCTACAGAACTGCCTCAAAAATTAAGAAAAAGAAGTAATATTGTGTCAAGATAATTTAAGACAACATAATAAGTCTTTAATGGTCTCTTTTTTCCAGAAGAAGGTAAAAAAGAGCAGAGTGTGTACATTCTATTAAAACATTTTTTATATTTGATACTCTATATAAAATGAGAATACAAAGTAAAGTAATAAAATAAAGCAAGGCCAGACTAATATTCCATTTCCCATAGTAATAACTCATGGCTAAACTGCAAAATTTCTGAAAAGTACTGGATATATATGGTGGACTAACACAAAGTGGGTAGCATCCAATTTGAATAAATAAATAACTAGTGGTAGAACAGAAAAGATAATATCATTATGCAAAGGTTGATGATGTGCCCTAAACTTTTATTTAAGCAATGATGATTTTATCAACATTATAAATAAATTTCTACAAGCACATTTTAAATGAAATACAATACATAACCATAATTTTTGAAATTATCCACTCTTGCCCACTGTGTTTTTGTGACAACTTCCTATATTTGTAATTAAATAAATATTTCAATTCATTCTTCTCAGTGTGAGTTTTTTCTATTATTATACTATTTTTCAAATAAGAATACATGTTTCTAAGTTAATGTATAGAAAAGAGTAATATATATACATATATATTTGAAATTACAATACCTAAGTAATAGATAAATTAGAATACATAAGTACTAGATAAGCTTTATCCATCATATAAAGTTGGTAATATATAGGGCAACTATTCTGTATCTTTTCAGATTGGCAATAATAATTTAATTTCTGAGATATATAAGATACATTGTTTTTTTATTTTATGATTTTATGTTCAGAACAAAAGGAAAAAGAAGAATCAAAATAATACACATATAACTTTAAAATATAACTTCTTTGAAGAATATTTAAATTCCTTCCAAGTCAGTTTCAACTGTGAGAAATGAAACCAAAGGTTAAAAGAGAACTTGGAAGAGGTGTGCCAGGAAAGAACATAAAGACACAAAATAGTAGACTATGAAGAACAAAAACACAGAGCAAGCTGAGAGGTGTACAACTGACACTAAAATATTAAAGAATGGTGCTGCACCTACCCAAGCAGGCATAGATTCTACCCTCAGCAGCTGCACGGAATGAGAAACACAAGGAGAGTTATTGTTTATTATAACTCACCATTCACCATTATAATGAATGACACAAACGTACTTATCAGCAGGGAAACAAACAATTAATACAATTGGGAATTCTGCTCAATATCTACATTATTATTAGTTTTCCATAGGAACTATGCCTTCTTTGAATATTGCTTTTCCCAAGAGTCAGCTATTAACAGATGCAGAAATTATTAGCAAATTGACTGCTCTATTTGATAAGGAATCATTATGTGGCTGTGGTAATATTTTCTTAATTTTGAGATCTGATGTATACTGAGTTATTGGATTTATTAAAATCACTGATGATACCTGTTTTGTATCTATTAAATTATTGTAATACTCATTTTAAAGAAATATATAGAAAGATGAAATATACGGTACTCTTAACTATTTACTTCATATTTATATCTAAGTGGGGTTTCATAGTCTTCCAAAATTTTTTCTTGATTTCTTTGGTCAATTGATTTGACTCCCATCAAAGTAAAAGTTATTGCTTGTTATCCTTTTTAGAAGTCTGTTGCAGGGAGAGAGGGCCCCGCTTGTTTTTCCTCGCCACCTGGCTAGCTTATACCAGAAATAATCATACAGAAACTATACTAATTTAAACAGTGCCTGGCCCATTAGCTCTAACGTCTTATTGGCTAATTTTTACATCCTAATTTAACCCATTTCTATTAATCAGCATATCACCACATAACTGTGGCTTACCAGCAGGATTGTAACCAATGTCCCTCTCAGGCAGGAGATCTCTGGTGTCTGCCACTCTGTCTTTCTTCCCAGCATTCAGTTCTGTCTACTTCACCTAACTAAGTTCTGCCCTATCAACTAGGCCAAGCTAGTTTCTTTATTTATTATCCAATGAAAGCAACACACAAAGAGAAGGAACTCCTACACCATTTCTCCTTTTCTGTTTAAACAAAAAGGAAGGCTTTAACTTTAACACAGTAAAATTACATATAACAAAACAGCTGTTCAGCAAGAATTACAGTTATAATATCTATATCTACCTGCAAGATTCTAACCAGCATGTCTCAGACAGGAGATCCATGGTGTCTGCCACTCTGCCCTTCTTCCCAGCATTCAGTTCTGTCTTCTCCAGAAGTCATGATCTATTCCAGTGTGATGAGAGAATGAACACTTTTTAAAGTAAATCTGTTTTCTTAAAATATTGGTATTCAGTGTATCAAATCCTTTTTATATTATGTATGTATGTATGTGTGTGTATGTGTACATGGGAGTTAGGAACTATTTAGAAGAAGAAAATGACTCAAAAGACTGCTATATCACTGAAGCCACACCAACTTGTATGACAGCTCACAAAGTTGGGAAGCTGAATCAAACCTCTAAACCTACATGTAGCTTAGTAGGTTAAAGAGCATCCTCTAGTTGCTCCAATAGGTCTGACCCTCTTCTTGTTAGCTTAATATCTTAATTTGGTTTCTTCTCTGTATCCTATGGGATAATCAGCCGGTTTCTGCTTCTTCCAGACAGCTGGGATAGTCTAAGAGACTTCATTACTTATCTTTGAGCAGTTTGCAACAACCTTACTGTTTATATAATCTTGTGGGTTGGAGGGTACCTGTGAATCTGCTTAGAATTAGTGACTTCCTGAAGCTACATGAGTTGTTTACTTCCTGTCTTAAGAAGTTTCTCTTGCCAAACCTAAAGTGGCTCCCTTAACTAAGAATTGTGGTTCCGTGCTCCCCTGTCCAACCTTCCTTTATCCCAATCCTCCTGTTTCCCCAAGGCCCCACCTCCTTCCCTTCTAACTTTTCTCTCCCCATCTCCCCTTACCCCCATCCCACCCCACCCCCAAGATCCCAATTTTCTCCCCGGCAATTTTGTATACTTCCCTTAGCCAAGAGGATAACTATATGTTTTTCGTTGGGTTTCCCCTGACCCTAGAGGGGCTCCCAGGTCCCCAAGCCGAGGTCCCCAGTTAGTTCCTTGGGCAGCTGAGGATAGGGAACCTGAAATGACCCTATCCTAGAGCAATACTGACAAATATCTTGCATATCATCATAGAACCTTCATCTGGTGATGGATGGAGATAGAGACAGAGACCCACACTGGAGCACTAGACTGAGCTCCCAAGGTCCCAATGAGGAGCAGAAGGAGGGAGAACATGAGCAAAGAAGTCGGGACCACGAGGGGTGCACCCACCCACTGAGACAGTGGAGCTGATCTACTGGGAGCTCACCAAGGCCAGCTGGACTGTTACCAAAAAAGCATGGGATAAAACTGGACTCTCTGAACATGGCGAACAATGAGGGCTGATGAGACGCAAAGGACAATGGCACGGGGTTTTGATCCTACGTAATGTGCTGGCTTTGTGGGAGCCTAGTCAGTTTGGATGTTCACCTTCCTAGATATGGACGGAGGGGGGAGGACCTAGGACTTACCACAGGGCAGGGAACCCTGACTGCTCTTTGGACTGGAGAGGGAGGGGGAAAGGAGTGGGGGGAGGGGGAGAAGGGTGGGAGGAGGGGGAGAAGGGTGGGAGGAGGAGGAGGGAAATGGGAGGCTGGGAGGAGGTGGAAACTTGTTTTTTTTCTCCTTTTCTCAATAAAAAAAATAGTTTCTCTGTAGTATTTTACCTCCCCTTAGAACCATGGTGCATAACCTTCCTAATTCTGCCACCATTTAATACAGTTCCTCATGTTGTGACCTATAACCATAATGTTATTTTATTGTTACTTCATAACTGTAATTTTGTTATTATTATGACTCATAATGTAAATATCTTAAATACACAAACTCTAATATGTGACCTCAAAGAGCATTCTTTTGTTTCATAACCCTATTTACATCCTCCCTTAAGAAATTTCCCTCCAAGATGCAAGGTTTTAAATGAGGAGGAAACAGTTATAAAATATGGGATCTTTTCTTAAGGGCATCTCTCCCTTTATTCAAATTTCTATGAGGACTCTCAATTTCTCTATATCTTTCAGCAAAGCCTTGTATGCAGTCTAAAGTGTCTTGGTAGTCTTTTTCTTCTCCAACTGGACATTCTGGATTTCTTTCCACCTCACTTCTTTTATTACGGCAGAACTTAATAAGAATGATCACTAGTACCTATGTCACAGTGAATACTACAGTGTATTGAAATGTATACCAAATAAATTAGTTCACTAATTTTAAATGGAGCATCAGGTAAATTATGAGGATAGGCAGAGTTCAGTCCTTCTATACCCCCCTTTTGCCAAGCTATCTCAGGAATGTTCTCTAGCAAAGTTACTCATATTGTTTTGCTTTGAAACTTCATATATATATATATATACATATATATATATATATATATATATCAAGCTATATTTTTAATTTTACACGCCAATTTAAGTTCCCACTCCTCCCACTTCTCTCATTCTTTCCGCATATCCTCACCCTCCACCCCCATCCAATCCTCAGGAAGGGTAAAGCACACTGTTTTGGGAAATGTTCAAGGCCCTCCCTACTATATTTAGGCTGAGCAAGGGTTCCACCCAAAGAGAATATGCTCCCAAAAAGCCAAAAATAGGGATAAATTCTGATGCTACTGCCAGTGGCAACTCAATCTGCTCCAGCCATGCAACTGTTTACCAAATTCAGAAGAATTAGTTGGGTCCTATGCTTGCTCCTTCCCAGTTCGGCTGGAGTTGGTGAGCTCCCATTAGTCAGGTAGATGGTTTAAGTGGGTGAACACATCATGGTCTTGACCTCTTTGTTCATATACTCATTCCTCACACTCTTCAACTGGACATTGGAAAATCAGTACAGTGCTCCAATGCGGGTCTCTGTCTGTTTCAATCAGTTGCTGGATGAAGGTTCTATGGTGATATTTAATATATTTATCAGTCTGACTAAAGGGCAAGTCAAAATCGGGTCCTTCCTTTTTTCTATTGTGTAGGGATTTAGCTAAGGTCATTTCTGTGGATTCCTGGGAATTTCTCTAGAGCCAGGTTTCGGCTAACCTTATAATGGCTCCCTCAATCAAGATATCTATTTCTTTGCTCTCATCTCTGTCCTTCCTCCATCTCAACTATACCATTCTTCAAGTTCTCCTTACACCTTCCCTTCTCCCAGCCTCTTCTTCTTCCACCTTCCCTCTCCCCAACCCCTATGCTCCCAATATTGTCAAGGAACATATGTTTCCAATTTCCAGGTGGATCTATGTATGTTTTTCTTTGGCATCACTTTATTAATGAGTTTCTCTAGGGTCTTTAATTATAGAATCAATATCATTTGTTTATAGCTAGTATAACTTATGAATGAGTAAATAACCACATTCATCTTTTTGGGTCTTATTTACCTCACTCAGGATAGTATTTTCTAATTCCATACATTTGCATGCAAAATTCAAGGTGTCATTTTTTTCTTACTGCTGAGTAGCACTCTAATGTGTAAATGTGCCACACTTTCTTTATCCATTCTTTGGTTGAGGGGAATCTAGGTAGTTTTCAGGTTCTGGCTATTACAAATAATGCTGCTGTGAACATAAGTGAACAAATGCCTTTGTACTATGATTGAGTATCTTTTGGGTAAATGCCCAAGAGTGGTATTGCTGGATCTGGAGGAAGGTTGATTCCCAATTTTCTGAGAAACTGCCATACTGATTTCCAAAGTGGTTATACAATTTTACATTCCCACCAGTAATGGATGAGTATTCCCCTTACTCCACACTTTCTCCAGCACAAGAGATCTTTGCTTTTTTTTTTTTTTTGAACTTAGCCAATCTGACATGTGTAAGATGGTATCTCAGAGTTTCATTTCCCTCATGGCTAAGGATGTTGAGTATCTTTTGGCCATTTAAGATTCTTCTGTTGAGAATTCTGTGTTTAGTTCAGTACTATATTCTTAATTGGGTTATTTAGAATTTTGATGTCCAATTGCTTGAGTTCTTTATATATTATGGGGATCAGTCCTATGTTTGGTGTGGGGTTGGTGAAGATCTTTTCCCATTCATTTAGCTACTTTTTTGTCTTATTGACTGTTTCCTTTGCTTTACAGATGCTTCTCAGTTTCAAGAGGGCCCATTTATTTATTGTTGCTCTCACTGTATGTGCTACTGGGGTTATATTTAGGAAATGATCTCCTGTGCTCATGCATCTATGACTACAATCCACTTTCTAATCTTTCATGTTCAATGTGGTTAAATTTATATTGAGGTCTTTAATCCATTTGTACTTTAGTTTGTGCATGGGAATAGATATTGGTCTATTTTTATTATTCTACATGTTGACATCCAGTTATGCCAGCATCATTTGTTGAAGATGCTTTTTTGCCCATTGTATAATTTTAACTTGTTTGTCAAAAATCAGGTTTTCATAGGTGTGGATCAATATCCAGACTTTCGATTTGATTTCATTGGTCAACCTCTGTCTTTTTATACCAGTACCAAGCTGTTTTCATTACTGTAGCTTTGTAATAGAGCTAATGTCAGGGATGGTGATGCCTCCAGAAGTTCCTTTGTTGTACAGGATTGTTTTAGTTATTCTGGGTTTTTATTTTTCCATATAAAGTTGATTACTGTTTTTTCAAAGTCTGTGAAGAATTGTATTGAGATTTTGTTGGGGATTGCATTGAATCTATAGATTGCTTTTGGCAGGATTCCCATTTTTACTATGTTGCTCTTACCTATCTAGGAGCATGCAAGATTTTTTCAGTTTTTTGTATATTCTTCAGTTTCTTTCTTCAAAGACTGAAAGTTCTTATCAAATAGGTCTTTTACTTCTTTGGTTAGTGTTACCCCGATATATTTTATGTTTTCTGTGGCTATTGTGAAAATTCAAATTTCTCTGATTTCCCTATCAGCTTCTCTATCATTTGTACATAAGAGGGTACTGATTTTTCTATACCTGATCTTGTATCCTGCCACATCACTGAAAGTAATTATCAGCTGTAGGAGTTCTCTGGTAAGATTTTCGGTATAACTTACATATACAATCATATCATCTGCAAGTAAGGGAAGTTTGATTTCTTTCTTTCCTATTTGAATCCCCTTGATCAACTTTTGTTGTTTTATTGCTATAATCAATATTTCAAGAATTATATGAAAGAGATATGAAGAGAGTGGACAGTGTTGTCTTTTTCCTGATTTTAGTGGAATCGCTTTGAGTTACTCTCCAGTTAATTTGATGCTGGTTCTTGACTTGCTCTACATTGCTCTTAGTATATTTAGATATGTTCTTTGTATTCCTGATCTCCCCAATACCTTTATAATGAAGCAGTATTGGATTTTGTTGTATGCTTTCTCAGTATCTAATAATATGATCATATGTTTTTTAAATTCAGTTTCTTTATATGATGGATTACATGGAAAGATTATCATATGTTGAACCAGCCCAGTATCTCTGGAATGAAATCTACTACATCATGGTGGATGACTTTTTTATGTGTTCTTGGATTCAGTTTGCCAGTATTTTCTTGAGTATTTTTGCATGTGAGTTTATGAGTGAGATTGGGCTATAATCTTCTTTCCTAGTTGAGTCTTTGTGTGGTTTGGGTATCAGGGTAATAGTAGTCTTATAAAGTGTTTGACAATATTCCTTCTGTTTCTATTTTGCGTAACACTTTAAGGACTGTAGGTATTAACTCTTCTTGGAACTTCTGGTAGAAATTCTGCACTAAAACCATCTGGCCCTGTTTTTTTTTGTGGGGGGGTGGTTAGGGGGATTAGGAGATTTTGATGACAGATTCTTTTTCTTTGTAGTTTATAGATCTATTTAAATTGTTCCCCTGGTCTTGATTTAACCTTTGTTTATGGTATCTATTTAGAAAATTGTCCATTTCTTTTTTTTATTTTTACTTAAAAATAAAATTTCCACCTCCTCCCATTTCCCTCCCCCCTCCTCCCCCATCCCCCTCCCCCTTCCCTTCCCCCTTCCTTCCCAGTCCAAAGAGCAGTCAGGGTTCCCTGCCTTGTGGAAGTCCAAGGTCCTCCCCCCGCATCCAGGTCCAGGAAGGTGAGCATCCAAACAGGCTAGGCTCCCACAAAGCCAGTACATGCAGTAGGATCAAAAGCCAGTGCCATTGTCCTTGGCTTCTCAGTCAGCCCTCATGTCAGCCACATTCAGAGAATCCGGTTTGATCATATGCTCCATCAGTCCTAGTCCAGCTTGCTTTGGTAAGCTCCCATTGAATCAGTCCCACCGTCTCCGTGGGTGGGCGCACCCCTTGCGGTCCTGACTTCCTCGCTCATGTTCTCCCTCCTTCTGCTCCTCATTTGGGCCTTGGGAGCTCAGTCTAGTGCTCCAATGTGGGTCTCTGTCTCTAGCTTCATCCATTGCCTGATGAAGGTTCTATGGTGATATGCAAGATATTCATCAGTATGGCTAAAGGATAGGGCCATTTCAGGCTCCCTCTCCTCAGCTATTCAAGGATCTAGCTGGGGATATCTCCATGGACACCTCTAGAGTGCAGTCTCTTGTCAACCCTAAAATGACTCCCTTAATTAAGATATATACTTCCTTGTTCCTATATCCACCTTTTCTCCATCCCAACCGTCCCATTTTCCCAGTCTGTCCCCATTCCCACCTTCTCATTTTTCTCCCCATATTCCCTTACCGCCACCCCCCCACGCCCAAGTTTCCAATTTTTCCCTGGCAGTTTTGTCTCCTTCCAATATCCAGGAAGATAACTATATGTTTTTCTTTGGGTTCACCTTCTTATTTAGCTTCTCTAGGATCACGGATTATAGGCTCAATGTCCTTTATTTATGGCTAGAATCCACTTATGAGTGAGTACATACCATATTCATCTTTTTGGGTCTGTGTTACCTCACTCAGGATAGTATTTTCTATTTCCATCCATTTGCATGAAAAATTCAAGATGTCATTGTTTTTTACCACTGAATAATACTCTAATGCAGGCATATTCCAAACATTCTTTATCCATTCTTCTATTGAGGGGCATGTAGGTTGTTTCCAGGTTCTGGCTATTACAAATAATGCTGCTATGAACATAGTTGAATAAATGCTTTTGTAGTATGCTAGGGCATCTCTTTTATGTTTTCCAATTTTGTGGAGTACAGGTTTTTGTAGTATGACCTAATGATTCTCTGAATTTCCTCAGTATCTGTTGTTATGTTAATCTTCAATTTATGATTTTGTTAATTTGGGTGTTATTTCTCTGACTTTTGATTATTTTGAATGGAGTTTCTCTATCTTGTTGATTTTCTCAAAGAACTATCTCTTTTTTATTGGTTCATGGTATTCTCTTCTTTGTTTTCCTTTGTTGATTGCAGCCCTCAATTTGATTATTTCTTATCTTCTATTGTACTGGGTGAGTCTGCTTCTTGTTGTTTTATTTTGTTCTAGAGCTTTCAGGTATGCTGTTAAGTCACTGATGTGAGCTTTCTCCATTTTTTTATGTGTTCCCTTAGTGTTATGAACTTTCCTCCTAGCACACTCTAAAATAGCTTTAACCAACTCTATTCAATCAATAGGGATAATTCTATTACAAACTGACCACAAGTTTAACATTTGCTTCACAAAGGGTAAATGCAAGACATTAAGAGCTTATTGCTTCCTTGAATCTCTTTAATTCTAACATTGGGACAGCAGTTCATTCAGCTCTTACTCTATCATTTGGCAATTCCTGTATGGTTACAGGATATGTTAAGACTGGTTGTTTGAAAATATTAGGCTGTTTCCCTTATTCTTATAATGCAACGTTGAATTTGGTTCTCCATTAAATTTCTCTGTCTGGATTTGAATATCTCTCTGATTTGTCTAATTTATTTTTTCTAAGGCCTGTATCTCAGCACTCTGATTAACCAACTTTTTTAGTGATACAAAAAATGATAATACTGATTGTTTACATTAGACATTGCATAATTCCCATCTGAATTAGTTATTTTCTTATTTAATCCCCCCATTTTCAAACTGTTCATTGTATTATCATACAGAGAAACAAATCCCTTCAATGTAATGGTGTTTCCCATTTTTTAGTGTGACAAAAAAACTCTCTCTTGTAATTAATCCCTCCCTTTTTTAGAATTCCAATTGTCTTGCCAAATCTGCTGCCAAAGTTGATAAAGATGTGAGGTCTATTGCTACTGTGTAGAACAGTATATTTCCTGACTGGATTTCAAGGCAGCTACCTAGTATGTCAGCAGCCAGAGAATGGGACTCAGGGAGGTAGACCAGGGAAAAAAAAAGGAAAAACCTAGCCTGTAGGACAGTGACTTCAGTAGCATGTATCTTTGGCCTATACTGGTGGCTGTAAATAGGCAAATGAATTTTCCTGAATTCATAACCCTAACAGTGGATAACAAATGTAGCATGAATAATAAAAACCCAGACAGCTATTAGGGTCCAACCTAAAGATCAGAAAAACGAAGCAACACAGATCAGCTATTTGATTGATGCTAAAGGAGAAGATGTGAGGGACAAGGGACATGGACAAAGAAAGGAAATAGTAGGAATAAATCAAGACAACACTATAAAGGTTATAATAGATGAAATTAGAGTAAAATTTGAAAGCTCAGTGTGTTGCTGTGTTCAAACTGTCCTACTAAGATTATGACAGAAGGACCAGGATCAGACACACAAGAAGCAAAACAAGAAAATCAAAGGTAGCAAATGATTGGAATATTTCCTGAGTCGTATAATACCTATCTACTGTTAGAAATCCCTAACAGACACCATGTTCAGAATTTCTCTCTGTGTGTGAGGTAGTCAAGTCCTTAGAATCAGTGTATTGGCCTTTTTCCTTCTTTCATCTTGTTTTCCCTTTTTAAGATTATTTTTAAAATCTTCTTGATATATCCCATACCCCCAAATTGTTTCAAAAAGTGAAATAAAACCTTGTGTTATGCAATATAACTTCTTAACTTACTTTGGGAGGCCCAGCATGGATAGATACTCAAGGAATATTCTAGAGAACATCTGATACCAAGTTTTTAGTTCAATTTATGTAATTAGTGTTTTCATTTAAAAACATATATATTGATTGATATTTATATTCTACATATAACTATACATTTCATATATAGACAAAAGTAATATGTAGCAAGGTAAAATTATCTAGTATTCAAACCCAGTTGTCTCATAACAGTTCATTTCAATAACGTGCAAGTAATAATTCATGCCCATTTTAGTTTTAACTTTTCTCAGCTCCTATAGATCTATTTTATTTCTGTAATAAAAGTGTGATATAATTATGTAATATAAGTTTTACTATGGGAATAAATAAGATTCCTAATAAACTTCAAAAAATTGGGTTAGAGCTCTTGTTTCTGTGAAGAATTCAGTCAAATGGCCTTTATTCATTAGTTAATGCTAGGTTTACTAAATGACAGACATTTTGCTCAGCAAAAAACATGTATAAGCACACTAAATGTTATCCATCTATGGTCATAAACACATAAAACATAACACATAAATATATAAATACAGTGCAATATATACTGTAAACAATATACTGTTTATTATTCTCAATTTATTCCTTTGTATCCTAAATAACACCTAATGTGGATAGTTTAAAAATAATATTTAATTTATTAATTATAACATTGTTTTGAATCCAGGCATATTTTATATACTATTATATTAAGATAAAGGAAAAGATGAACATGCATATAGGAAAATTGTGCCCTTATTCTTAGGTAAAAAAATCCATAGTCAAGAACTCATTTGAAAAATACTGTTTAAATCCAAACTGAATGACTATTATGGCATAATATACCTAATATATTCTCATTTATCTTTCATAAGGATTTTTATAGTAAAGGCTGCAGGCAATAGGCTTAGTGATTCATTTTTAAATTAATATATATTGTTTAATGTGTATGTGTATACATCTGCATGATGTGTGTGCAAATGTTCTTCATCTAGGGATCGGGATTGTGAGATATCTCTAGTCCACACTGGTCATTATGTATGTCTTCTTTGTATGACCATATTGTTGAGATTTAACACTTGAAGATTCCTTGGATGGCATTACTTATAGCAGGAGTTCTAGATATTTGGTTCTTAAAATCTTTCTGCCCACTCTTCCTTGATATTATTTGAGCTTTTGGTGAAGGAATTGTTTTGCATAGCTCATGGTGTGTTGTTCTTTGTATTTCAGCCAGTTGTTAGTGTATGCAATACTTTTTTTTGTTTTTTTTTCGAGAAAGGATTTCTCTGTGGCTTTGGAGCCTGTCCTGGAACTAGCTCTGTAGACCAGGCTGGTCTCGAACTCACAGAGATCTGCCTGCCTCTGCCTCCCGAGTGCTGGGATTAAAGGAGTGTGCCACCATAGCCCGGCTGCAATACTCTTTATATGTCACAAAAAGAAGTTTACTTCACAAGGTGTAAGAGTTACAAATATCTCTAGACACTAGCCATTGGTAGCTGGCTAGACTTGTAGTACCAGCCATGAAGTCCATCCTATATTCTGCTTTATGTAGTTCCTCCAGTTTATATAATCATATCTTAGGATGCATAACTATTACCAAGAAATAATAAATAACACATAGTATTACTAAGACTCAGATGTAATGAAATTTAAAATACACACTTTATTTACTTATAATGAGATGGCCAGACTAATGGCCCAATGGTAAGAACATGTGCTACTTTTACATATCAATACTATTCGTTATTTATGATAATATCAATTATTTAGTTATTCTTTTTATAATTATCTTTGTGGGGGTGGTACTAAAACAAGTGCTTTACTTCTGAGCTACATATCCAGTCAACAGAAAATTTTATAATTTGATATGCTGCACATAGATCATTGTTCATATTAACACAGAAACTTTAGATGGTAACATATTTTCTGTTCCCCTCTGACTATTTTCATTATAAGCATGACTGAAAACATTGATGACAAATTAAACATATCAGTCTTTAAACATAGTTATCTACTTATTTGGCAAAGTCATATAGCATCTATGGAAAAAATAACACTCAGTCTTTTAATGTATCAAGTTTTTAGAAATGTTAAAGAATGTAATATTTTAAAATCCTGCTTAATGATTGTCATTTAAAGATTTGTTTTGTATCCGCACTCTACTTTCTTTTACTTTAATACAGATAGATGCATTGCCTGCTGATATTTTCAATTCCGAATCTGTGATGTCTCAAAGGAATATGATATAGATAGAAGTAAATTTCTTTCCCATGAGGCTACTCTGCACTAAATATAAACCTTAAACTTTTCTACTAACCCTTGGTGCAGCAGAAAATGGATTGTTTTGCCTCACTTTGACATAATTTTGGAGTCCTGTTATGACTATGAATAGTAACTTATCTATGCCAGAACATTTGGTCAGGTACTAATTCTCTCTGATAAAATGTTATCTATACACTGCTGTTTATTTCTTCTTAATCCCCTTCTCAAATAGGTATTTAAGATAATTCTACAATGTTTTTTTAACCATCTTACAAAAAGTATTTATAGGGAGAATTTGGAACTCCCACAGAGATTTCAGGAATATCAAGATTTTTATCAAACTGCCTTGGGATGTGTGATATCTATAAGCATTAAGAAGAATATTTTGCCATAGGTAAGACTATCCTTTGGGTGACTTGGTTGAACTATCGGGATACATAGTTTTCACTGAGTAAGATATTTCTTGCAGACACAGAGGTGACTATAATAAGAAATGTCCAGATAATCAACAATTGATTATTAATTATATAGGAGGGGGAGAGAAAGAGAGGGAGAGAGAGAGACAGAGAGAGACAGAGAGACAGAGAGAGACAGAGAGACAGAGAGAATAGGATTGTGATTGTGGAACCAACTCAAGGAATTGAAGGGAGAAATCACAGAAGACAGTGGGCTAACATTAAAGAATATATGCTATGCATGCTAGTACACTTCTGATGTTGTGATAATTAGTCACACACTTGCTGAAGGTAACTGGCATGTGGAAGTCAGAGAGGTTGACAGGGACACAGAATAAATTTTTATATGTTTCTGAAATAAGCAACTATAAAATATGAAAATTGTTTGAGAAGACAATGGTCTTTTTATTTGGATGTTCATGGTTTGATTCTTTTTGTCAAGATTTATTTCATGAATTAGAGTTTAGAAGTATGTTCTTTTAAAATGCAGATTTACCTTTGCTACATTGGATATGCTTGAAAGTCAACTATAATATCATTGTTAATGAGACCAATATGTATTTGTTTAGTATAAATTTATGTCTTTTATAATTTTATTAAACACTAATAGCTTTCAAATTTCAACTGAGAAAATAATCAGAGCATTTTACTTTTTGGTGTAACATAATATTTAAAACCATAAAAATCTGAAGTAGAAAATTCCTAGAAGAATTTAGTGTACTTACTCAATATTAAGTAGTTTCAATACATTGATTATAGAAAAATCACTGCACACTTGACAATTTCTAGTTATGTTCTTACTTCAAACCTGGTTGACTATAGACTGTGAAATACAAACACTACATTAATAACTTTAATTATGTATATTATTAAGATTATGAAAGTAAGCAGACTACATAGGCAGAAATCCAGGAGTCATGATTAATAACATTATATTAGTAAATATATAGAATATTTTCATAAGTAGCTTAAATATATATATTTCAAGTATAAACTTTTATATAGTTATACATATATATTTACACATAAAATATAATTTTAGAAAGAGTTTTCTCCTTAGCTTATAAAAGTCTTATTGTTTCCAAACAACTAAGACCTTCTGTAATCAGCTTTATATCTAGAAGACAATCCTTCTAGATCTTTAATTATGTTGCTGTATACTTTATTTTCTGACTTTTCAGCTCTACATTGTATGTGATTCTTACCATAATTATGAAGTTGTGACTAATTTTTTTAACAGTCTTAACTTATAAATCAAATCCTAAGATATCACCTAATTTTGATAGAGGATGATGATCTATCATCAGTTATAAGGAAACAGAAATTGTCATTTTAGAGGTATTTGATGATGTGTAGGAAATCTATTGAAATTGGGATAGTTAAAAAGGGAGGCAGAGAAAGTAAAGAGGAGGAAGATAGAGAAGCAAAGATGACATGGAAGAAAGAGAAGGAAAATGGAAGGGACAATGAGATAAGTAAGAGGTAGGAAAATATAGAGGAAGAGGCAAAACAAGGAGAAAGAAATTCTCTACTTTCTGACTTGACTGAAATATGTTTAAAATATTTAATTCAAATGATTTGTGAAAAGAATTCTCTAGTGTTCTCATAAGGAACCTAATGAGCTTGTATATGTCATTTGTTTTGAGTAACTAAAAGTATCTTCTATTGGTGAACTCAGGGAACACACATCTCTTTTAAATGTTATGGTTTTTCAGCCCAAGGAACATGAAAGTCATCAGGAAAATTACAAGCAGGCTAGAAATGAAAAAGCCATTTTACTCCGAAACAGAATAGATAGGTATTCCCAGTTTCAGGTACTTAGGGTCTTCTAACTTGGAAGTAACTTGCACCTGTTCAGTCCCTGTTTTTCCCCCCAGTCTTGGTTTCATTTAACTCTAAGGTGACTTCCAGGTTTCAGTTTCTCAGAGGCTATTTTCTTTTCAGTAGAAACTTAATATCAAATAGTGTGTTCTCTGTCTAAATACACTTAGCTAGATAAGTTGTCATATGGGTTTTCTAAATTGAACCCAGGTCCTCATTTCTGGAAAAGCAGCCATTGCTTTTAACCACTGAGTCATCTCTCCAACACCTAAATGAGCTTTCTGAAAACTAGACTCCCTGATACACTGTAATCAGGTATACTTTAGGTAATTTTGCAGAGTCCATAATCTTCGAAATTCATGATCAGAGAACATTTCTTTCTAATAGTAATGACTTTATTACAGATGGCTAAACATCTTACTTTTCACTGGCTTTTCAACCCTTATATAAAATTAACTATTGTCATTGTGAAGCAATGTTGACAATTTTATCAACTAGTATTACTACTCCTAATTTTTAATAAATTATTTATTTATGCACTCTTTAATCATACAATTATGAAGATTTACGAAAGAGCTATTCTTCTAATATTTTAAGTTTACATAGAATTTTATATTCCTATCATCTCTCTGCCAAGGATTCTTTTTGAAAAATTCACATTTATTTCAGATATACAATATGAAACTAATGATATTCCTCATTTACAGTGTCTATCACCACTCATACCTGTTTACTTAATGATAAGATTACACAGATGTGATATGATAATATTAAAGAAATAAAAAAAACTGAGACTATCTTTAATTTGCTTATTTGTTCAGTTTCATACCTACTTTTGGCAACACCTGACTTTGTTACTTTTCTATTGTTTCCCTTGTTTTTACATATAATTGTATCAAGTGCTTACAAAGTATGATTATTTTCCATTGTGTTTCATCTTATAAAACCTATATCAAAAATCTACTTTGAATGTAAAATTTATATTTTACTAAAATCTACCTCTTACATAATTATACTTCATCTGCACTTGAGAACAATGTGTTATTATTTCATCAATGGCCCTTGGCATTAGCATACATTTCTTCTTATACACATACACAAGAATTAATCTGTGTAAATAAATGAGAGTAAAGATTCTAGGACACACCATGCATGACTATTACGGGAAATGTTATACCCAAAAGCCAACATCAATCACTTCTACCAGAATAAATTAAAAATTCCTTTTAATTCATATCCTCTGATATTCACAGAATCTAATTTTCTGATATTCACAGAATCTGTATTTTTTAGATTAATTTGAAACTAAACTAAATGGAAGAACTAAACCAATCTGAAGTATCTGAATTCATTATTCTTGGGCTTTGTGACTCTTGGGAGCTCCAGGCCTTCTTCTTAGTGATATTTTCCTCACTTTATTTAATCACCATTTTGGGCAACATATTTATTGTAGTCATAATCACCATTGACCTTCATCTTCACTCTCCTATGTATTTCCTGTTGGCCAATCTCTCATTCATTGACTTTTGCCTTTCTTCAGTCACTACACCTAAGATGATCACAGACTTTCTCAAGGAAAAAAAGACTATCTCCTTTGGAGGGTGCATGTGTCAAATTTTCTTTGGACACTTCTTTGGAGGGGGCGAGATGGTACTGCTTGTCTCAATGGCCTATGATCGTTATGTGGCCATCTGTAAGCCACTCCATTACTCCAGCATCATGAACAGACATACATGCATTGGATTAGTGATGTCATCATGGATCATTGGATTTGTGCATTCAATAAGCCAATTGGTTATAATCATTAATCTGCCCTTCTGTGGATCCAGAGAATTGGATAGTTTTTCTGCGATATTCCATTGGTCATCAAGTTAGCCTGCATGGACACATATGTTTTAGAAATTTTGATAAATGCTGACAGTGGGGTGCTAGCAACCATATGCTTCATTCTGTTGCTGATCTCCTATTCTCATATTCTGATTACTGTCTGTCTTCACTCAAAGGATGGGACATCCAAAGCCCTCTCTACTTGCACTGCTCATATCACTGTGGTCATATTATTTTTTGGGCCCTGCATCTTCATCTACCTGTGGCCAGTCAGCATAACCTGGGTGGACAAGTTTCTGGCAGTGTTTTATGCTGTCGTCACACCTCTCCTCAACCCAGCCATTTACACTTTAAGAAACAAAGAGATTAGAAATGCTATGAAGAGATTACAATGCTAGCATATAAATTTTCTATTTTAGGATTTTGCATCATTAGAATATTAACTTCTAGGATACTAAAAATATTACATTTGTCTTTTTTCTATAGACTATAAACATTCTCAAATTCATGGAAGTTAAATAAAATGGTCCTTAAAATGTCTGTTTATACATTTCATGATCATTAAGTGGAAAATAACCTTCTGTCTATAAGATGTTAATAGTCTTTTAAACTATGAATTTTTTAATCTCAAGTGAAATTTAAGTTAATGACAAATAACTGGTACCTATTAAACTTGCTGTTTCTTTAATCTTTCTTTTTTTTCTTTCTTTTCTTTTTTTTTTTTTTTTTTTTGGATTTTCGAGACAGGGTTTCTCCGTAGCTTTTGGTTCCTGTCCTGGAACTAGCTCTTGTACATCAGGCTGGCCTCGAACTCACGGAGATCCGCCTGCCTCTGCCTCCCGAGTGCTGGGATTAAAGGCATGTGCCACCACTGCCCATCTTCTCTAATCTTTCTTATACCATTATAAAATCAGTTATCAAAACATGTGTCATAAATTTCTACCCTCCCCCAATTTAAGTCACCATGTTGAATATGAGTCTTTTGTTGCTCAAAGTTTCTACTTCTGGAATAGGGCTGTCTCAATGAGTCATAAGTTGAGCATATCCCTATTAATGATTGTAGTTGTCTTCTTTGTTTCTGAAGTCTCCTTAGAAACTTAAGTGTTGAGATTGTAGAACTTTCCTGAGGTCATTCTACCTGTTTAGCATTAAAAGGATTATTCAGGAAATAATCCCCTGCTCAAGCTGCCAGTCGTAAGCGAAGGGCCTCCCAATGACCCACTCTTGACAGATGTGGTCATCTACCCAAAGGATTAAAGAGATAAACACAAGAAAGATTTGACAAAAACTAAAAACAGAAAGTGTTATTGATACTTAATAGCAATCATAATATTTAGCAACTGTTAATGCAGTGGTGGAGAAAGGTTAACAATTAAAGAGTGCAACTCAAATTTAGTTTCTACAACTCATGTCGTGTAGCTCACAATCACCTGTAACTCAATTATAGGAGATTTGACGTCTCTGGACTACATGGGTGCCTATATTCACATGTTCATGTAACAAACACAGATGCACACACACACACACAAAATTAAAAAGAAAAAAAGAAAAAATGGTTAACAGTCTCGAGCTACTGCCCCCCATTTCCCAGCGAGAGGTGTACCTCTCTGATATGTATAGTATTGCTCCTTCTACAGACCAGAAGGCTTCAATCATTTATGACATGATCACTGTCTTGGCGGTTTCTGGTTTTCATTCATGGAACTTGTACTCTTACCTAAAACTGAACTTGCTTTTGACTGCAGCTTCAATTGCCTCAACCAGAAAGCTGGATTCAACCTAGAAAATATTTTTCATTATTTCCTTTTGTACTTTTCTAATGTTATATGCTGCTTTAAGCCTATCATCAGTTTTTACTAGTTCCCAGAGTTGGTCTTACATTCTTTTTGTGTTATATACTTTCTTTGCCACTTGGATCTTCTTAATTGTAGAATTTAATAAAGTCTACTTCATAATCTTTAAAGCATTTTAAATTATATATTTGAGACTCCTGTAACTATATCTTTTCTCTCCTTCCTTAATTTCCATCCAACTCTTCAGTTATATCTAGCACTACTGTTCTCTTTCAAACTGAAGGCTTTGTTTTCTTCATTTGTTCTCACAACAGATACACAAACACACTTCTAAATATACAAATGCAATTTTATCAGTTTATTTGCTGCTTGCTTCTATTTGTATGCTTATGTGTTCCTGGCTGACTATCTTTTATTTGATAGCCAATAGGTATGCTCTTTCATGGAGAAGATTGCTTCTTCAGTTCTCAGTATTCCTTAGCTCTTCTTTGTCTAGGGTTAACACATTAAGTGCTCCCCCCCCCGAATTCTCACAGTATTTGATGCTTGATAAGTAAGACAGAATCTGTATCTGTTTCTTTAACCCTAGTAAAAAGCCATGTCTGGGAAAGGATATAGGTATTACTGGGGAAACAGTTGTTCCTGTAAGTGCACATGAGTTGCCTGTCTGATTGCCTTTTATATAATTATGTTTACGCACATAGCACAACATATACTTCCAGCTTTTGTCAGAGAAGATAATTTATGCAATGAGCGGTGGTGAAAGCACAGATACATAGCTCGTAAAATACTGAGAAGAAGTGAGTGTGATTGACCAATGATATATAAAAAAGTAGATCATATCACTTCCTCTAAGACTCAGGAATAATTAATGATTGAGGAAGGGAATGAATGGAAGAATTTGATAAACTGTAGAGGTGTGTGAAATGTTGACTCCTGGGCATGACAGAGCTGTTGCACTCAAACTCACAACAGCTATAATTATCTTCATAAGATCTCTACTGCACTGTGCCCAACAAAATTCTTTCATGAAAGGGGTCTTCTAAGAGGCGTCACTACTCCATGACAAGAGAAGATAAGGAAGGGAGAGCCATTTTCTTCAGTGATGAATCCACTGACAAAATGTTATGCTCCTGTAAAGAGCCCTAAGAAACCCATTGAGTCACAAAAGAATTCATTATAGTAGAAGTGAAATTAGTTGGGAAGATGAAGGGAATTGGTCTGTATGGTAATTTGGCAAGAAACCACATTGGGAAATGAATATAATCCATTACTTCATTCTCATTTTATTAAAATGAAAACTCACCATTATGCATAATGAATATACACTGATGAAACTTTAAAAAAACTTTTGGCAAGATGATGGGGAGAAGTGAATTATTCTATACTGTTAACAGAAATGTTAATTAGTACAGCCATAATAAAAACATTGAGGAGGATTCTGAGAAAACTAATAAATAAAATTAACATTAATTTGGCAACCACTTTTCTGAATATATATGATCTATATTTCCACAAAAATATCTCAATTTCCATGTTTATGAAAGTTTAATCACAATACATATTATGTGAATACAGGGTAAGTGTAGTTTGTTTGGTAAATGAAGTAATTGTTCTTCACAGCTACAGTGATGATTCTGTGGTTAGGAGCATAATTGTGGAAGACCTAGTTTGTTTTCCAGTGCCACATAGTGGTTCACAACCATCAATCACTCCAATTGCACAGGACCTGCTGTCCTGTTCTGGCATCCACAGGCACTACACATATACAATAAATATGGCATTCAAGACACTGTCAAAATCTTACACACAAAATCCTCAAGACCCAGGATACACTTTTGGGTATATATCCAAAGGATGCTCAATCATGCCACAAGAACATGTGTGAAACTATGTTCATAGCAGCATTGTTTGTCATAGCCAGAACCTGGAAACAACCTAAATGCCCCTCAACTGACTAATGGGTAAGGAAAATGTGGTACATTTAAACAATGGAGTACTACAGAAAAAAAAAAAAAAAAAACGACATCTTGAATTTTTCAGGAAAAAAAAATGGATGGAGCTAGAAAACCCAGACCCAGAAAGACAATTATCACATGTACTCACCCATAAGTGGTTCTTAAACATAAAGCAAAGAAAACCAGGCAACAAATCACAATCCCAGAGAACCTAGACAACAATGAGGATCCTAAGAGAGACATACATAGATCTAATCTACATAGGTAGTAGAAAAAGACAAGATCTCCTGAGTAAATTGGGAGCAAGGGCACCTTGAGAGAGGGTTGAAGGGGAGGGGAGAGACAGGGAGAGGAGTGGAGAAAAATGTAGAGCTCAATAAAAATCAATTAAAAAGGAAGAAATTTTCTGTAAAATAGTACCAAACTAACAAACTTAGAGGGAAAAAAGAATGACTTTTGTGACTACAAGTAATTTTACCTTTATGTTATTAAAATAAATGTTTTTAAAATGAAAAATTTTCACTTTCTTTTTGGTTTTGGGAAAAAGACCATAGCAAGTATGGACCCACAATGTTTGCAGAAGAATGGGTGCACTTGCATTCCATAATTTAAATATTCTATACAAGCTTTTATGTTGAAATAAATATGAGACAATAAATATGATAATAAAGATCAAATATAATTTATATTAAATAAAGGTTATGAAAAATAGGAAGTCAATATAATTAATATAAGAAATAGACCATCACATGTAGTGAAAGATGTGTAAATTTAAAATCTTATGATAGTGTTTTGTTTGTAGAAAACTATGAGTATAAATATTTCACAAGTGAAACTCTGAGGAAAGACACTTTTTCACTGAAACTCAAAATATAATTTCAGGTATCAGCTAAAGGAAGATAGTCTTAGAATAATATTTCATTAAATGAAATTTTCTTTAAACGATGCCAGTACAACATGCTATTGGGTGAATATTATAACATCCAACTACTTTAAAAAATAAAGATACTTCAATAAAATATAATAGAAATAATATATTCACGTTAGTGAAGCTGTTATTTATACACAGAAAACTTATATAAAAGGAAAAATGTTTATAATGTATTCCAACTTGTAGGAAACTATCGGAGAGGACAATAATCAACTTTATATGGAAAAACAAAAAACCCAGGATAGCCAAAACAATCCTATACAATAAAGGATCTTCTGGAGGCATTACCATCCCTGACTTCAAACTCTATTACCGAGCTACAGTAATGAAAACAGGGTGGTACTGGCATAAAAACAGAGAAGTCGACCAATGGAATCGTATAGAAGACCCGGACTTTATCCCACAAACCTATGAACACCTCATTTTCGATAAAGGATCTAAAAGTATACAATGGAAGAAAGAAAGCATCTTCAACAAAAGGTGCTGGCACAACTGGATGTCAACCTGTAGAAGAATGAAAATAGACCCATATCTATCACCGTGCACAAAACTCAAGTCCAAATGGATTAAAGACCTCAATATCAGCCTGAAAACACTGAATCTGATAGAAGAGAAAGTGGGCAATACCCTACAACAGATGGGCACAGGCGATCGCTTCTTAGGTATAACCCCAGAAGCACAGGCATTAAGGGCAACATTGAATAAATGGGACCTACTAAAACTGAGAAGCTTCTGTAAAGCAAAGGACACTGTCACTAAGACACAAAGGCAACCTACTGACTGGGAGAAGATCTTCACCAACCCCGCAACAGACAAAGGTCTGATCTCCAAAATATATAGAGAACTCAAGAAACTAGACTTTAAAATGCTAATTAACCCAATTAAAAATGGGGCGCTGAACTGAACAGAGAATTCTCAACAGAAGAAGTTCAAATGGCCAAAAGACACTTAAGGTCATGCTCAACCTCCTTAGCGATCAGGGAAATGCAAATCAAAACAACTTTGAGATATCATCTTACACCTGTAAGATTGGCTAAAGCCAACTTAGAAAACATTTTTAAAATTAACACCAGATTACTGACAGGAATCAGAAGTAGTAGTTATTGGTTTTCGGCTAATATTTAGTTATTTCTTGAACATAAGAAATTATACATTCAATATATCTAAATATGGCCAAATATCAATCTCACAGAACCCATCTAAAATGTTGATTCAGTTATATGTAATATTTTGTTATACTCTTCAAATTTTCTAAACTATCATTTACTTTATAAAACAATGTTTTATGAAGTCATGCATTGCTCTGCACCAAGGTCCCTCTTTACTCTCCTCCAGTGAATTTCCATGTTGTCACTCAGCACCACGTCAGGCTCCGGAGGTTATCATTACAAGAGCATCTGCACAAACTAGTACAAGTTCCGTGACTGGAGATTCAACAATGATTTCAGATCTTGCAAATTTCACAAAACTAGGTAGACATCCTATGTATTAAGGATTTTGATGTGGTATGACAGCTGAAATGACACTGTAGTGACAATGAGAGGAGGTCCTAACACAAGGTCACTGGATGGTAAGAATTATGTTGGTAACAACTGGGATGACACACAGCAGGACATAGGTTGAGCTAATTAGACAATTTGGTGAGTAATGACATCTGTCACATGCTAGGAGCACCAGTATTATTTCATATTTAAAAATTATCTTTGTAAAATATGACCTGATGATTTTCTGTATTTCCTCTATGTTTGTTGTTATGTCCCCTTTTAATTTCTAATTTTGTTAATTTGGATATTCTCTATGTGGCTTTTTGTTAATTGGGATAAAGGTTTGTCTATTTTGTTGATTTTCTTGAAGAACCAACTCTTTGTCTCATTGATTCTTTGCATTGTTCCTTTTGTTTCTATTTTGTTGATTTCAGCTCTCAATTTGATTATTTCCTGCCATCTAGTTCTCTTAGGTGAGTTGGCTTCTTTTTGTTCTTAAATTTTCAAATGTTCTGTTAATTCAGTAATGTGGAATTTTTCCAGCTACTTTATGTAGACATTTAGTGCTATGAACTTTTCTTTAACACTGCTTTCATTGTGTCCCATAAAGTTGAATATGTTGTGTGTATATGCTGAATTTTTCAAAGAAAAAATATTTTTATTGAATTTTAGGAAGTTTTTAATTTCTCCCTTTATTTCTTCCTTGACTCATTGATGCTTCAGGTGAGCATTGTTTAATTTCCATGTGTTTGTGGGCTTTCTGGAATTAGTACTGCTGTTGACTTCTAGTTTTATATTTTTGGTTGTGAGCCTAGCCTTTAACGGCTGAACCATCCCTCCAGGCCGACTTCTAGTTTTAAACCATGATGATCTGATAAGATACATAGGGTTATTCCAACTTTTTTAATATTTGTTGAGGTTTGTTTTATTACTGAGATTGTGGTCAGTTTTTGAGAAGGTTCCATAAGGTGCTGAAAAGAAGGTATATTCTTTTCTGTTTGGATGGAATATTCTATAGATGTCTGTTAAGTCCATTTGTGTCATAACATCTGCTAGTTCCCTCATTTCTCTGTTCATTTTTTGTCTGACTGACTTCTCCAGTGTTGAGAGTGGAGTGTTGAATTCTCCCACTATTAGTGTGTGGGGTTTAATAAAAAAAATTTCCTTTGTCTTATCAGATCACCATAGAGTAATGTTAGAATTCAACAACAATACTACCTCCAGAAAGCCTACAAACTCATAGAATCTTAACAGTCAACTACTAAACCACCCCTGGGTCAAGGAAGAAATAAATAAAGAAATCAAAGTCTTGATTCAATGAAAATGAAGTTTCAACATCTCCACACCTATGGGACACTATGAGAGGAGTGCTAAGTGGAAAGTTTATAGCACTAAGTGCCCACATATAGAAAATGGAGAAAGCTCACATCAATGACCTAACAGCATGCCTGAAAGCTCTAGAAAAAAAGAAGATGCAGACTCAAAAAAAGGAGAAGAAGACGGGAAATAATCAAGTTGAGGGCTATAATCAACAAAATAGAAACTCAGAAAACCATCCAAAGAATCAATGAAACAAGGAGCTGATTCTTTGAGAAAATCAATAAGATTGACAAACCCATATCCAAACTAATCAAATAATAGAGAGAGGACAAACAAATTAACAAAATCAGAAATGGAAAGAGGGATATAACAACAGAGACTGAGGAAATTCAGAGAATCATCAGGTCCTACTACAAAAATCTGTACTCCAAAAAACTGAAAAATGTAAAAGAAATGGACAATTTTTATATAGACACCACCTACCAAAATTAAATCAAGACCAGGTGAGCAATTTAAATAGACCTATAAGCCTCAAGGAGATAGAAGCTGTCATCAAAAACTTCCCAATCAAAAAAGGCCCATGGCCAGATGGTTTTAGTGTTAAATTATACCAGAACTTTCAAGGAGATCTAATACCTATACTCCTCAAAGTGATCCACATAATGGAAACAGAAGGCTCATTGCCAAACTCTTTTTATTAAGCAACAGTTACCCTGATATCAAAACCGCTTAAAAACTCAACCAAGAAAGAGAATTACAATCTCACTCATGAACATGGATGCAAAAATTCTCAATAAAATTCTGGAAAACTGAATCAAAGGCCACATCAAAAAATTATCTATCATGAGCAAGTAGGCTTCAAACCAGAGATACAGGGCTGGTTCAATTTATGAAAATCAATCGGTGTAATCCACCATATAAATAAACTGAAAGGAAAAAAAGCATATGATTGTTTCATTGGATGCAGAAAAGGCATTTGATAAAATAAAACATTCCTTCATGATAAAGGTCTTGGAGAGATTAGGGATACAAGGGTCATATCTAAATATAATAAAAACAATATACAGCAAGCTGACAGCTAACATCGAATTAAATGGAGCAAAACTCAAAGCGATTCCACTAAATTCAGGAACAAGACAAGGCTATCCACTCTCTCCATATCTCTTCAACATAGTGCTTGAAGTTTTAGCAATAGCAATAAAACAACATAAGGAAATCATGGGGATTCAAATTGGAAAGGAAGAAGTCAAACTTTTATTATTTGCACATGATATGATAGTGTATATAACTGACCCCAAAAACTTTACCCTAGAGCTCCTACAGATGATAAATACCTTCAGTGACGTGGCAGGATACAAGGTCAACTCAAAAAAAAAATCAGTAGCCCTCCTATACAGAAAGGATAAAGTAGCTGAGAAAAAAAATCAGAGAAACATCACCTTTCAAAATAGCCATAAGTCATATAAAATATTTTGGGGTAATACTAACCAAGGATGTGAAAGACCTATTTGACAAGAACTTTATGTCTTTGAAAAAAGAAATTGAAGAAGATACCAGAAAATGGAAGGATCTCCCATGCTTTTAGATAGGAAGGATCAACATAGTAAAAATAGCAATCTTACCTACGGCAATCTATAGATTCAATGCAATCCCCATTAAAATCCCAACACAATTCTTCACAGAACTTAGAAGAATGAAACTCAACTTCCTATGGAAAAACAAGAAATACAAGATAGCCAAAACAATCCTGTACAATAAAGGAACTGCCGGATGCATTACCATCCCTGACTTCAAGCTCTATTACATCCCTACAGTAATGAAAACAGCTTTGTATTGGCATAAAAACAGAGACGTTGACCAATGGAATTGAATTGAAGACCTGGATATTAATTTACACACCTATGAACATCTGATTTTTGACAAAGAAGCAAATAAAGAAACAATGGAAAAAAGAAAGCATCTTCAACAAATGGTGCTGTCATAAGTGGATGTCAACCTGTAGAAGAATGAAAATAGCTCCATATCTGTCACCAGGCCAAAACTCAAGTCCAAATGGACTAAAGACCCCAATATAAATCTGGCCACACTGAACCTGATTGAGGAGAAATTGGGAAGTAACTTTCAATGCATGGGCATTGGAGACCACTTCCTAAATATAACCCCAATAGCACCGACAATAAGAGCATCAATAAAAAATGGGACCTCCTGAAACTGAGAAGATTCTGTAAAACAAATGACATAGTCAAAAAGACAAAAAGTCAGCCTGCTGAATAGGAAAAAACTTCACAGAGCCCACATCAGACAAAGGACTTATCTTCAAAATATATAAAGAACTCAAGAAATTAGACATTAAAATTCTAAATAACCCAATTAAAAAGTACTGTATTGAACTAAATAGAGAATTCTCATCAGAAGATTTTCAAATGGCCAAAAGATACTTAAGAACATGTTATTCATCCTTAGCTATCAGGAAAATGCAAATCAAAACAACTTTCAGATACCATCAGAATCACTAAGATCAAAAACACCAATGATAACCTATGTTGAAGAGGTTGTGGAGCAAGGGGAACACTCATCCGTTGCTGGTGGGAATGCAAATTCGTGCAACCACTTTGGAAATCAATGTGGCGGCTTCTAAGAAAACTGGGAATACACCTACCTCAGGATCCAGAAATTCCACTCTTGGAAATATATCCAAAATATATTCAATCATACTATAAAAGCATTTGTTCAACTATGTTCATGGCAGCATTATTTATAATAGCCAGAACCTGGAAACAACCTAGATGCCCCTCAACTGAAGAATGGATAAATAAAATGTGGCACATCTATACATTAGAGTACTACTCAGCAGTAAAATTTAATGATATCTTGAATTTTGCATGCAAATGGATGGAATTAGAAAACATTATCCTGAGTGAGGTAACCCAGACCCAAAAAACAAATATGATATATACTCACTCATAAGTGGATACTAGTCATAAACAAAGGGCAACAAACCTATCGTACAGGACCCAGGAGAAAGCAAGTAATAAGTTGAACCCAAAGAAAAACATATATAGACCCACGTAGACCTTCCTTCTCAGACCTTGGATGGGGTTGAAGATTAGATAGTCATAGTCATTTTACTCATATGATTTAGCTAAGCCATTTTTAATAAAAGACTAAGACTCCTTAGGGTAGAGTCCTTATTCAAACATTTATCATATGTTCCTTTCTTAATATTGTTTATGTTGTTTGTAATTCTAATTTTCATACTTGATAGCTGTTGTTATTGTATATAGTTTTGTATTTGGTATGGAACTCTCTTATTTAGGCAAAATAGAGAGATGATAAAGAACCTCCTTCAGCCAATGGCCTTTGAGAGGCTGGATCAGGTGGGTTGTGGCTTTGGGTACCAGAAAGCTGTGGTACTGTCCACTCACCCCTCTTCTTCCTGTGGGAAACACCTGGATGTAGTACCCAGTCCTTATTTCCTCATTGTGATTCGTGAGTTTCCCTTTTAAGAAAGAAAAAACTTTGTATACCCTATTCGGAGCTAGTATGGGATTATTTGATTCGTGTTTCCCCCAACATCTGAAGTGTTTCGCTTCACTTTTGTATGCTAACAGTAAAAGAAAGGACAAAAACTCCAAATTGTCTGGTGGAATCTTTAAAGTGTCTTATATGTAAAGTAATAATAACTATAAATAAGAAAACTTTAACTTTTCCCTTCCCATTGATTTTATTCTTGTGTCTTTAAGCTCTATCCAAGCCTCCAAGCAATATATTAAACCAGACTGAAGAAAGAATACATCTTTGACTTTTCACTGATTTTACATACATTATAGGAGTCATAGAGTTCCTTGTACACACAGATATGCATGTAAAGAGCCAGGAATGTTAAACACACAGGGTTGTTTCTTCAAATGTTACTATTATTTACCCGGTAGCCTAGGTACACCATGATTAATAGCTCAGTATATTTTATTATGTTGGAGGAGGTCAATTATTGGTTCTGGTCTCCAGACATAAAATAATCACACAGAAACCATATTAATTAAATCACTGTATGGCCCATTATCTCTAGCTTAATATTTGCTAACTCTCACATATTAATTTAACACATTTATATTGATCTGTGTATCACCACAAGGCTGTGGTTTACCAGCTAATGTTCCCATGTCTGTCTCCGACAGGGCTACATAATTCTCTCTGACCCTGCTTCCTTTCTCTCAGCATTCACTTTGGTTTTCCCTGCCTAGCTCAGTTCTTTTTCCCTACCACTAGCCAAGACAGTTTCTTTATTCATTAACCAATAATAGCAACACATAGATAGAAGGAACTCCCATACCAGCACTATATATATGGCAAAAACCAAACAAGATCTTTCTCCAGACCTCTTTCATGAGCTTATTTTTTTTTTAGTCAATGCATAAAACTAATCTTTATGGAAAATTTCGCATGCACTTTAAAAGAGTTTATAGGTAGTCATATCTGGTTTTTCTTCACTTATTTTTGCTCATCAAGAAAATTTATGTATGCTTTATTGTGCACATGGGATTGAGTTAATTATCATTAGAAAAATGTGCTATTCTTAAATTTGTCTAAATTAAGCTTCTTGAGAGGCAAACTTCTGAAGTTTGAACATATACTTCTACTTAGTCCTGTTAAATAAACTGCCTTCTTGCCTCCAGTAGAATGTTTCTCTTACTGCTTGTGGTGATAACAGAGATACCTGCAATATATGAAATAATTCTCCCAACCATTTAGCATGATACTGACTATAGAATTGCTATATATAATCTTTATTATGTTGAGAAATGATCTTTCTTTCTCTAGTTTGTTCAATGCTTTTTTCAAGGTGTAGAAATAATTTGCTTGCCTAGTTACTGAAAAAAATTATTTTTCTTAAAATATATTCTGACTAGAGGAAGAGGTAGTATGTGAGATACTGACTGGATAGTCCTGTTGTCTTGGCCCTACCCCCTGGTTGCACATCCTTTTTCCCACCCCAACCTACTACTTTCCCCAATGACCATAAAGAAACATCCTCCCTTCCCAATCCCACCATGCCCCGCTACATCAGCTACCAAAGCTAGTGGCTGGACTGCCTCAGCCTGCAGGGCACATCCTGCCTCTCACCCCCACCTATCACACCCCAGCAACCAGGCAGCAGCATCATTGCTACCCATTCCCACTGACCCCTGTTGCATAAGTGACCACCTGGGCCATAGACGTAAACAACAGATCCACAGGCCCTCCCTGCAATGACTGCAGGAGAGACGGGTATATAGCAGTGCAAGAATACATTCAGCAACATAAAGAACAATATGGCAGCATCAGAAACTAGTGGTTCTACAATGGTAAGGACTGAACATTGAAATGCAGATGAAGCAGAAGAAAATAGCTTTAAAAGAAACTATGAATATGAGAGAGACACTTAAAGAGAAAATGAAAAATTCCTTTAAAGAAATGGAGGGAAAAAAACAACAGAAAATTGGATGAAATCAATAAATCCCTTAAAGAAAACCAAGAAAAAAACAATCAAACTAGTCACAGAAACAGTTGAAGACTTAAAAAATGAAATAGAGTGAATAAAAAAAAGATAAACCAATAGAATTATGGAAATGGAATATCTGGGTAAATGAACAGAAACTACAGATACAAGCACAACCAACAGAATGTAACATAGAATCTCAGATGTTGAAGATATAATAGAGGAAATAGATTCATTGGTCAAAAAACGTTACATCCATCAAATTATTACTTTTTAAATTTATTTATTTATTAAAAATTACCACCTCCTACCCTCCTCCCATTTTCTCCCCCTCCTCCTCCTCCTCCCTCTCCAGTCCTAAGAGAAGTCAGGGTGCCCTGCCTTGTGGGAAGACCAAGTCCCTCCCCCCTCCATCCAGGTCTAAGAAGGTATGCATCCAAACAAACTAGGCTCCCACAAAGCCAGTACATGCAGGAGAATGAAAACCCAGTGCCATTATTATTGGCTTCTCAGTCAGCCCTCATTGTTAGCCGCATTCAGAGAATCTGGTTTGATCACATGCTTGTTCAGTTCCAATCCAGCTGGCCTTGGTGAGCTCCCATTAGATCAGTCCCACCATCTCCGTAGGTGTACGCACCCCTCGCAGTCCTGACTTCCTTGCTCATGTTCTCCCTCCTTCTGCTCTTCATCTGGACCTTGGGAGCTCAGTCCAGTGCTTCAATGTGGGTCTCTGTCTCTATCTCCATCCTTCACCGGATGAAGGTTCTGTGGTGATATGCAAGTATCCATATCAAATTCTTAACTCAAAACATTCAGGAAATCTAGTACATCATAAAAATACCAAACCTAAAAATAATAGGAATAGAAGACATATTCCATCACAAAGACACAGAAAATATATACAAAAAATTATAGAAGAAAGCTTTCCCAATCTAAAGAAAGATTTACTAATGAAGGTATAAGAAATTTACAAAACTCCAAATAGACTGGACTAAAAATAATTCTCCTTGCCATATAATAACCAAAATACTAAATATACATAATATAAAAATAATTTTAAGAGGTGCAATGGAGGGCCAGGCAGTGGTGGTACCTGCCTTTAACCCAGCAATTGGGAGACAGACATGAAGATTTCTGTGAATATGAAGCAAGCCTGGTCTATAAGAACTGGTTCCAAAATAGCTAAGTCTGTTATAGGGAATCATGGTCTCAAAAATAAATAATAAATAAATAAATAAATAAATAAATAAATAATTAAAAGAGCTGCAAAAGAAAAAGTCCAAGTAACATAAAACATACCTATGAGAATTACACAAAACTTCTCAGTGGAAACTCTGGAAGCCATAACATCCTAGATAGATGTTTTGCAGACACCAAGATCATGGATGTGAGACCAGACTACTATAGCCATGAAAGCTTTCCATCACTGAAGTTGAGAAAAACAAGATATTTCATGACATAACCATATTTAAACAATACCTATCTACAAATCCATCCCTACAGAAAGTAGTAGAAAGAAAACCCCTATCCATGGAAGTCAGTTACACTCATGAAACACAGGCAATAGATAACCTCACACAAGCAAATTCCAAATAAAGGAAAAACACAAACACTACCAGTAACAACAACGAAACCAAAATAATAGAAATAAACAATCACTGGTCATTAGTATCTCTTAATATCAATGAACACAATTTGCCTTTAAAAAGACACAGGATAAAAGGATGGGTATGAAAACAGGATCCATCCTTCTGTTACATGCAAGAAACACACCTCAAACTTAGAGAGATATTACCTTAGAATAAAGGATTGGGAAAAGACTTCCAATCAAATAAATCTATAAAACAAGGTGGTGTAGTTATAATAGTAACTACCAAAATAGACTTCAAACTAAAATTAATCAAAAGGGATGGAGAAGGATATAACTTATTCATCAGAGACAAAGAATCTATCAAGATGAAGTTTCAATTGTGAACATCTATGCCACAAATACAAGGGCATCCACATTGTAGAAGACATATTACTAAAGCTGAAATCACACATCAAAACACATAATAGTGGGAGATTTCAACAGCCCACTCTCACCAACGGGCAGGTCTCCTAGACATAAACTTAACAGAGAAATAATAGAACTAACAGTTGTTATGATTCAAATGAATTTAACAGATAGCTATAGAATATTTCACCCAAACACAAAAGAATATACCTTCTTCTCAGCACCTTCTTGAACCTTCTCTAAAATCATCCACAGTCTCATTAACTAAAAAAACCTCAAAAGATACAATAAATTGGAATAATCCTCTATATATCTTTTTGGGATCACCATGACTCAAAGTTAGAAATCAACAACAATATTAACTGTGGTAAGCCTACAAATTTATAGAAACTGAACAATGCTCAACTGAATGATCACTGGGTCAAGAAAAAAGTTAAGAAAAAAAATTAAAGACTTCCTAGAATTCATCAAAAATGAAAGAATAACTTACCCAAACTTATGGGACACTCTAAAAACATTGCTAAGGGCAAAGTTCACAGAACTAAATGCCTACATAAAGAACATAGAGAAAGCTCACACTAGTGACTGAACAACATACCTTAAAGCGCTAGAACCAAAAGAAGCAAACTCATCAGGAATGTTAGATGCCACAAAATAATCAAATTGAGGGCTGACATCAATAAAACAGAAACAAAGAAAACAATAAAAAAGACTCAATGAAACAAAGAGTTGGTTCTTTGAGATAATCAACAAGATAGACTAACATTTATCTATACTAATAAAAACACAGAAAGATAATATCCATTTTAATAAGGTCAGAAATGAAAAGGGAGATATAGCAACAGACACTGAGGAAATACTGAGAAACATTAGGTCATACTTTGAAAACTACAAAATTGGAAAATGTAAAAGATTTCTGGATAAATAACACATAAAAATTAAATTAAGACCAGATAAACAACTTACATAAACCTATAGCATCTATAAAAAAAATAGAAGCAATCATCCAAAGTCTCCCCCCCCCCAAAAAAAAAGCCCAGGGTCAGATGGTTTCAGAACAGAATTCTATGAATTTTAAAGAACTAATAACAATAATCCTCAAATTGTTCCATGCAATAGAAGAAGAAGGAACACTGTCAAGACAAACTCTTTTTATGAGGCTACATTTAACCTAATACCCAAACCATACAGCTGCCCAACTGAGAAAGAGAATACAGACCAATCTCTCTCATAAGCGTTGATGGAAAATACTCAATAAAGTACTTGGAATTCAAATCCAAGAAGACATCAAAAAATCATTCAGCATGATAAAGTAGCCTTCACCCCAGAGATGCAGGGGTAGCTTCACCAGCCCCATGTCTGACAGAGGGCTGATCTCCAAAATATATAAAGAACTCAAGAAAGTAGATATGAAAATATCAAATAATCAGATAAAAATGGGGTAAATATCTAAACAGAGAATTCTCACCAGAAGAAGCTAAAATTTCCAAAAGACATTCAAGGAATTGCTCAACATACTGAGTCATTAGGGAAATGCAAATCAAAACAACTCTGAGATACTATGTTACTCTTGCCAGAATGACATTGATGACAGCTTATACTGAAGAGGATGTAGAGTATGGGGAACACTCTAAAACTACTGGTGGTACTGCAAACTTGTAAGCCACTTTGGAAATGAGCAAGGTGGTGTCTCAGAAAACTGAGAATCAATTTATCTCAAGACACATCAATACCACCCTGGGCATATACCTAAAGAATACACAATCATACCACATAGATATCTGCTCAGTTATGTTCATAGCAGCATTATTTGTAATAGCCAGAACCTGAAAACAACCTAGAAGTACTTCAGCCAAAGAATGGATAAAGAAAATGTGGTACGTTTTCACAATGGAGTATTACTCAGTGATTTAAAAAACATGATACCATCAAATTCGCAGGAAAATAAATAGAACTAGAAAAAAACATTCTGAGTAAGATAACCCAGAACCAGAACAACAAACATGGTATGTAGTCACTCATAAGTTGATTTTAGACATGAAGCAATGAACAACCAGGCTAAAATCCACAACTCCAAAGAAGGTAGGTAAAAATGGGGAGCCTAAGATGGATACACATGGAAGGCTGCAGAAAAGTTGAATAGTTAAGATCTCCTGGGTAACCTGGGAAAATAAGTAGGAGGTAGGGATAGGGACAGGAACATGAATGCTTGAGGTGGCCTAGTTTGGCAAAGAACAGAGAGGTGTGGTAATGAAAAAGATATCCTTATAAAAGGATTCATTTGGGGTTAGAAAGAAATGAGGTGCTAGGGGAATACTCAGGAATCTACAAGAATGAATCCAGCTAATACTCCTAGCAATAGTAGAGAGGGAGCCTGAACTGGTCTTGCTCTATAATAAAATTAGTGACTACCCTAGTTGTCATCTTAGTATCTACAGCCACTGACTGAAGCAGACGTAGTGATACACAGCTAAGCTCTAACCTGAGCTAATGAAGCTTATTTGAAGAGAGGGAAGAGGGATCCTATGAGAAAGGAGGGTCGAGATCATTATTGGGAAATCACAGAGACAGCTGACCTGAGCTAGTGGGAGCTCACGGACTCTGGACTGCCTGCCTGAGTATCCTACATGGTACTTAACTAAGTTCTCTGAATGTGGGTGATGGCTATGTGGCTTAATTTTTGGAGTCCCCCAGCAGTGGGACCAGGACTTTTCCTTGGTTCATGAACTGTTATTTGTAGCCCTTTCCCTATGCTGGGATACCTTGCTCAGTCTTGAAACAGGAGAAAAGATATTGGTTCTGCCTCAAGTTGGCATGCCAGACTGTGTTGACTACCAAAGGGAGGTCTTACCTCCCCTTAGGATTGGATGGGAGGTAATATCTGGGGAAATGGGGGTTGATAAAGTATAGAGAGGAGGAACTCTTATGTGAATGCAAGCTCGTATAGCCCCTTTTGATGTCAGTGTGGTGATTTCTTAGAAAATTAGTAAACAACATTCCTCAAGGCACAGTAATACCACTTTTGGGTATATACCCAAAGGATGCTCAATTGTGCCACAAGGGCATGTGCTCAACTATGTTCATAGAAGCATTGTTTTTCATAGCCAGAACCTGGAAACAACCTAAATGCCCCTCAAGCAAAGAATGTATAAGGAAAATGTAGTACATTTACACAATGGAATACTACACAGCAGAAAAAATAACTTTTATATACTTTGTATATAATGAATCATTTTTGAATTCCAGATTAAGAACAATTTTATACTGGTAAATTCATTTTTTGTGTATTTCTTTAGGGTAATTTGTTTGATATTATTAGTTCATTGAGAATTTCAGACCAGATATTTGGTCATATTCTTCCCATTCTCCTGACTCTTACAAACTTCACTCTTCTCCTCCTTCCACCCAGCATTGTATCTTATTCATTTTTAGCCTGTTTGATAATGTTTGTGAAGCCCACATATTATGGAATATATAACTTTAAATGGGAGTCTAACTAACCAGACAGAGATCAGATTTTTAAAGAAAAGAGACTCTTCTTTCAGCAGCCATCAATTGCTAATGTGACTTCAGTTAGAGTTGAGACTCTTGACCAGTTCTCTCCTTGCTTAGATTTGATCTGACTTGAGCTTGCAGTCTTGTGTGTGCTTCCACAACCTTTATGAATTCATATGTGTCCCTTCCTGATTGTGTCCAGAAAAGAAATTATTCTGTAGCCATTTTCTGTCTTTGGTTCTAAACTCTTTCCAGCTGCTCTTCTGCACTGATCACTGAGCCTTGGAAAGAGGGCATATTATATAGATGTCCCATTAAGGTTGATGAATAAATCTTCAGTTCCTTCCTTATTTATGCTCATGACCAGTTTTGGATCTCTGTGTTAAACTCAATATATCAGCGATAGATGCTTCTCAGAAAAAGATTGAGAGAGTCACTAATACACAGGTATAATAAAAAGTTTTAAATCTATGACCTTATACAGGAAAAACATCTATTACTAGAAAATGTTAAAAGATTCTTTCCTAGGGCCAAAGACTTATTTGGTCATAGGTAGTCACTGGTAATTTAGTCACTCTGTAGAGGATAACTTCACGTGCAAGAAATTTTGAGCAACACAAATAGGTTTGATAAATCTAAAGAAAGAAAAAAAACACAAAAGTAAGTGGATAAAGAAAGGGGAGGCTTCTGGGAAGAGTTGATAAGATGAATATAATAAAATATACAATATTATCAAAAAAAGAAGTAAAAACATTAAAAAAGAGTTTGGATGTTGAATAAATAAAACATCACAACACACACACACACACATACACAATGTATTATGTAATGTAATTTACTTTTGTTATGAGTGCCAAGACTGTTAAAGGCATTCTCTAATTAAAGATGCTGTGTGAACTGGATAATCACATGCAAAGGTAATTAAGTGAATAAAAATACAAAGTAATTTTAAATAATTATTAGCTAATTATTTTTACACTCATCCCATTTTGTCAATGATAGTTAATATGTAAGTAGACATTGAAATGCCATTAATTAAATTTCCTGGCTATTATGCTGCTATACTTTCCTAGATGGAATTTTCTTTGTTTATCACTCAATTTCTTAACAAAATTTTCAGCATTTACCCTTTGAATCCACAGGATTATAATAGTGGAATTCCCACGATAAAAGTCCTAGGGACTCAGTCCACCAGCCTTCACATTGCCAAAGACTCCACCCAGTACCAAGGATGTTTCTTAAGAGACTCAAAATGACTAGAAATAAGGATTTTCTGTTGCCTTTATTCTCATTAATCAGGTAAGTGGAGATTCTGTAATTAAAGTCAATATCTTACTAAAATCAGCATTATTTTTCTTCTGTATACAATGCATATGTCTCAGGTCAGAACAACAGCACTTTATTCTTTGTTTAAATTTTTATTTAAGAAAATTTATTGAACTTTCACTTATACTATACTTTGACAAAGAAGTCAAAATTTTCACTCCTTACTCTATGAGGTTTCTTTCTTGCTTTTCTTGAGGACTTCTTGTCTCTATTGTAATTCCATAAAGACTAGCTAAGGTCTTAGAAACTTGCTTTAAAGTGACTTCCTTGAAATCAACCATAAGTATATGATAATTTATAGAGGAGCAATTGATAAGTCTTCTGACCTCCATTTTCAGTGGCTTTAAGAGAGAAGGCAAATCTTCAACATCAATAAAATACTTTATCAATTATCCTTATTTTTTATATAATTGTCTATCTCAATCTCAATTTGCCATGAACAAGGATTTCTTAATAACATACACTCCCTGATTTTTGGAACTTCATGGACTTAGTATAACTCCAAGAGAATAGTCATTGCAAATTATTCTATGGAATAGGAAATACAATATGTTTACAAGTATCTTGATAAAATAATAGAGGAAGGCTATCTAATCCAGAACTAAGCAGAAAGACATTTTTGGTGAACTGACATAAGAAGTAATGAGCTAAATAAAAAAAATAAAGTGATCTTCTAAGTAAAGCATGTATAGTCATAAAACAACAAAATTTGTTTGAGAAGGTTAGAACAGAGACTGCAGAGATAAATAGAAGAAGGATTACAAGAACTTTTTCCTCTATATAGAAAATGTCTGCATGCAGAACTCATGGAATTTTAAGCAGTGAGTAGAGAAGCATGAAGAAATATCTCACCAGTGTGATTTTCATCTGTTTCCCCTTCAGTGTTTATGGTATTTTTTCTTGCTTGTTTCAATTTTCTCCTGTTTCTTTCAGTTCCATATTCATGTCCCCTCTCCTCTATTCTTTTGCTTTACATCTACTTCTTTACTAGTATCAGCTAGCTAAAGGATGGGAATGTTTTAGAGAAAACTAACAAGATTGCTCACAAATGAGTTTAATATTAGTGATAAAACTCTTGCTGAGAAAGCTTTTTATAAAGTGAATTGTGATATTTCATGAGAAAACCACTGTTTTCATATTGGTATTCTTTGTTATAATTTCTATAGCGTGTTTTAGTAGTTTTGACATTAAACTATTGAATTTGTAGGGATGTTCATCTTGATCCTCTTCTTTTATAAAATATTAGCTTTTAACTTGACAACATATAAAGTTGTTTTAGCCATCTTAAAAGCACATAAATATATTCTTAGGAGATAAAAGTCACGTGAGAGCTTGCATGTCCAGATTCTCCAATGGTGATACTCAATGTGCATTCTTAGACATTTCTTTTTCAAATAAAAGTTTTCTTATTACTAATTTTATTTTATACTCTCCAATCTTCAAACTGAAAATATTTTCAGGCTTACATATATAAAATAACTTAATCTAATAACTTCAAACTATTCCATTGCACATATGCAGTTATATAGCTAATAAGTTTGTACTATTGAACATTAATAATATAGGCAGTATAGTAAATGTTGCTTACTTATGCAGAAAACTATCACTGGCATTAGTTTTCTAGAAATCAACTTGGTATCTCATTTTAATAAATGTTCTTAATTTGTAATTCAAGAGTGAAAGAAAAATTTTTGTTCTGGAGCATTGGTAATACTGAAAATTCTTTCTCTCATCTATGCCTTATCACCCTTTGTTGACCTCTTTCTTGATTACACTGCTTGTTAAACTAAACAATAACAAACTACTAATGACTGATAAGGTTGATTGTTAATAACCCTATTGCCCATTTTGCTCTTGTTTTATGAGTTACCTGCACAGAGATTTCTTTCCTTAAAATGAGATCTACTCTTTGCAGCATGAATATTTTGATCTTTCTATCAAACATTATAATATCAATATAAATGATGGTAGCTTTCCAAGCCATAATCAAATACTAAGAACAATTTGACATAAAAAAAGAAAGACAGTATAAACTATTCAGTTTTGCAGTCATTTAGAAACAAAAATAAATAAATAAATCTTATCAAATTGTTTTCTATTAGTGTTTGTTAATTTAATAGGTATGTTTGTTCATGTATCGGTACACATGTGTGGATGCAAGAGAACAACGATCATTGCTGTTCTTCAATTACCTCCTATCTTGGTTTGTTTGAGCATGTATGAGAGAGACAGAGTCTCTTACTGGACTGGGTTCAAAAATTTGGTTTGGTTGGTTCAGTCAGTGAAATTTATGGATCTGCCTGTCTGCAAATTAGAATTACAAACTCACATTGCTTTGCTTAGATTTTTAACATGGATTCCTGGGATGAAATTCAAGATCTCTTCCTTGTACAGAAAGCACTTTACCAACTAAACCAACTCAGCCCTGACTTTTGATTTTGATGCTTTTCTTTGGAAATACAAAATTTGCAACTTTGTCCTTCTGCTGTACGTGCTGTCAGCTCCTCACAATGAATGACCACAACTTTTAGGGCAAATTAAAGCTTCTTTAATAGAAAAAATGTATTGATTTACATCTATCATTGTGCCTTCATCCCTTGCTTAGTTGTTTCTGAATTTAAATTATAAGGTTGTAACTAATACATAAAAATGTATTTCCCATGATGTTTTGACAAAATTATATATATAATATAAAAATAATATTAAAATATATTATATATTATATTATATTTATATATAAATGTATGTTATGGATTGTTCAATTCAGGTTTAGCCTATATATACTTTAGATATGTGTCATAACATTGTGTAAAAATACTATTTCCTCTTCTGATTCAATAACAAACTAATCACTGAATTCTGCTATTATGTTCCCTACGTACTATCTGTATAATCATCACTAAGCGGCTTTTTTTTTAAACCTGCAGTGTTTTGTTTTGCTTACATATCCACTCTTACATTCTAACAATCATAATGCCTCTCATGTCTGGTTTTGCTGCACAGAACTTGATTTCTGGCTCCAACGTGCACCTGGTGTTGCAGCAGTATATTCTATATATGTGACTATGCCATATAAATTTTTTTTCATATGGATCCAGACCTGGTGATTAATGACACATAGGAGAGGAAATGACAAGATAATGAATCATTGTCAGCGCCAAGCTAGAGAGAAGCTTAGAAATGTAATTACAAGTGGGGAGACCATGGTGGTGGTCAGTTATGTGTGAGATAAACATAAATTATTTGATTTGGTTGCCTAAAAAAATAGTATTTAACAAGCTAAGACAGAAAAAGTAAATTGATATATTAGGTTATATAAAATTTATATAAGTCCTTTTTTGAACTGCAGAAATGTTAGTTTTATATCATTTAAACTACTAACTGCATCTACAGTAGAACAGAGATAAGAAATTAAGTTTGAAAGAACCCTCCACTTTTTTCATAGAAATGTAACTCTTTAATATAGGCTTCTTATGTATTTCGGCTCATAATAATTTTTATTAAAATATATTATTCACCTTTTTATATAATACTGGATTTCATTTTCCTGTTGTTGGAGTTTTGATATTCTTTCGAAAGTATCTGTTAAAGAAATCATATGAAGGCCAGGCTGTGGACACATCTTTAGTCACAGCACTCATGAGCCAGAGGTATGTGGATCTCTTTGAGTTTGAGGCCAGCCTGATCTACAGGAGATAGTTCCAGGAAAGGCCCCAAAGCTACAGAGAAACCCTGCCTTGAAAAACCAGGAAAAAAAAAGAAAAAGAAAGAAAAAAGAAAAGAAAGAAAGAAATCATAGCAAAGTACATTCCAATTTTCAATGTATAGACTCTTTTTTCCCTAGAGGTGTTATTCACAGAATTTCATCAGATTATAAAGAATTTGATGACACAATGGAAATCAGTTATCATTACTCTTATGTTCATGCTTCCTCAGATAGTACAAAAGTAGCTTTACTATTTACATGGTGAGTATGAGATTCTTGATAGGATAAAACAGCAAGTTATTAATACAAGTGTTTACTCTTGATACACTTCCCTTGTCTCAAGGTTATTGCAGAGGACATAAACCTTGGACACTCTAAATCATCTTCAAGGGAATGGCTAGTGTTTGGCAGATTATAGGCAGCTGATATAAACCAACACATATCCACTGATATAAATCAACACATGCCCTGTGTTTTCTCTTCATCTTAGTCATAAATGTTTTCTTTGTATTTAATGTTTTTTGTTTTTGGTTTGTATTTAAAGCAGATATTCAACCTGATTTCAATGCTGCCAAGAACAGAACTATAGTTTTACCAGAGGGCATAACACAGTTTTTGGAAAACAGTATATATTCATAATGGATATAAGTAGAATAGAGATATTAATTCCTCAAAATATGGATGACCAGGAGGAATTATTTTTATTAATGTGTATCTCAGGACAATTTAAGCATTTTTTTCAATAGTTTTAAAGGGTACCTTCTAATATAAAATTACTTTCTTGTAATGAATTTACAAATAATATATTTTACTGCTAGGTTATTATTCTAGTAACTGTTTTGCCTGTTTTGTTTTGGGTATTGTAGATAACTCAAGAAAGATACAATGAATGAAGCAAATTATTCTGAAGTATCTGAGTTTATATTCCTGGGATTATCAATCTACAGACCAACACAAATTTTCCTCTTTGCATTTTCCACAATATCATATGCAACAATTTTTCTAGGAAATTTCTTAGTCATGCTTACAGTTATCTTTGATACCCATTTACATTCACCAATGTACTTCCTTTTAGCTAATCTTTCATTTGTTGATTTATGTTTTTCTACTACAATTGTTCCTAAGTTGATTTCTGATCTATACTCCAATGACAATACCATTTCATTCCAGGGTTGTATTTTCCAGATGTTTGTCCTTCATGTCCTGGGGGGCTGTGAGATGGTGTTGTTGGTAGTCATGGCCTGGGACAGATATGTGGCCATATGCAAGCCCCTCCACTACCTGACCATCATGAGCCCACGGAAGTGCATTTTGCTTCTGATTGGTACCTGGATTATTGGTCTCATTCATTCAGTGTGTCAATTAGCTTTTGTTGTCCATTTGCCTTTTTGCAGTTCTAATGAGATAGATAGTTTTTATTGTGACCTTCCTAGGTTCATCAAACTGGCCTGCATAAACACCTACAGAATGGAGTTCTTGGTTACTGTTGACAGTGGACTAATATCGGTCACTACCTTCTTCTTACTGATTGTCTCTTACATCTTCATACTGTTCACTGTATGGAAACAGTCCTTGGGCAGTTTGTCCAAGGCCCTCTCTACACTTTCTGCTCACATCTCTGTGCTCATTTTGTTCTTTGGACCATGCATCTTTGTGTACATGTGGCCATTACCTACTGTACCAGTGGATAAGTTTCTTGCTATTCTGGACTCCATGATTACTCCCGTCCTGAACCCTGCCATTTACACACTGAGGAACGAAGCCATGAAGGTGGCAATGAAAAGACTGAGTAAACAGCTCCTGAGTAGGAAAGATATCTGCTAAATTTCCCAGAAGAGTATACAACCAGAATACTCTATTATAAACACAAATGATAAATGACATCCTCTGCTTTGATATGATTTATTATTCCTACTCCAACAACTTGGTAAATGAAAGTAACAAAATATATATTGTTTTCACACTTGAAAAATTCATCTTTGCTTCCCAGTGTTTCTTGTACTAGTTTTCTTGTTTGGGTCTAAGTTTAATCAAAGCAGGCCTCAAATTCAAAATCTTCCTGTATCAATCTCCTGAGCCCTAGGATTAAAATGGGGATCATCACATTCTTCTTGCTTTTAACTGTGTGTGTGTGTGTGTGTGTGTGTGTGTGTGTGTGTGTGTGTGTGTGGTGAATAAGTGAATGGCAAGACTGTATAGTGTGGGTGAAGGTCAGCAGGAAGAGGAAATAGATGTAATCTGGACGCTTGTTGGAAAGGGAATGCAGAGAGAGGAAAGTAAGGTAGAAAGGTCAAACATGTAATTGGCAGGATTTCATTTCAAGAGATTTAGGAGCCTGGAATACCGGGCAAGACCGGGGAGAGACGATTCATGGGGAAGGGGATGCTACTTCAAAATTTAGTGGCTCCTGGAAAAGAAGAATGGTATTAAAAAGGGGGTAGGTAAACATGGAAGAGGAAAACATAGAGTTCAAGGTTGTGTGAAAAAAGGAGTGAGAGAAGAAGGCGGTATAGAGGAGTAGAAAAGAAGAGGGTAGAAAGGTGGTAGAAGGGAGGAAGGGCTGGAGCAGGGTGTTGGAGATAGAAGCTGAAAAGGCTGACATGAATATTTACTGGAACACAGATTTGTTTTCCTGGAGAGATGGCCAGAAGAAGGCAGGTACATGCACAATGAACTCCCTTAAACTCCAGGCTCACTAGCAATACAGGAAGTTCCTCTTGTGCATGATCACACCAATGTTTTTCAGTGTTGTTTGGCAACCTTGAGTTGATCAACCATATCTGGGGATGTCAGAAGCTATTTAACCTGCCCTACCACCTTTGTGGGGGACCTTGTAGGCATGTTGTCATTTCCTAAGAAGACTAATCCATCAATTCATGACAAAATACTTGTAAAGTAGTAGATATATAAAATGCACTAACACAAAATGTATAGCATGTAACTTGAAGAAATAAATAATGAGTAATAAGGAAATTTATAATGTGCCACAAACTTCTTCTATTTAAGCAATGATGATATTTTTTCAAAAATAAAGAAATGTCTACAAGAGTAGTTACTTTTCAAAACATTTCAAATCATATATAAATTCATAAGATTAATTTGTGAAAAGCCTCTTTATTCAGTAAGCTATCTCAATAGCCGCTTTTGATCGGAATTAAACAAGTATTGTTGTTTATACTTTTCAATATGAGTTCTTCTATCTTATAGCATTTTTTCAGATTAAAAAACTGTTTCTATGTTAGTGTATAGAAATGAGGTATATATTTATATCTATCATCTATCAATCTCTCTATCTCTTTATCTATCATCTATCTATCTATCTATCTATCTATCTATCTATCTATGCAATAACAATTAATTGAAAAGAGGCCATGTATTTGAAGGAGAGTATAGAGGAATATGGGCATTTAGAAGAAGGAGGAGAAAGAGAGGATGATGTGATTAAATTATAATATCAAAAATGAAGCTGGGTGATATTTGCCCAAAACATTAATCCAGCACTGAATAGGCAGAGACAGATGGAACTCCATGAGTTTGAGACAAGCCTGGTCTACAGATTTAGTTCCAGAACAGCGATGGTTACACAAAAAAAATCTTGTTTTATGAAATGAAAACAAAATAAATAAACCAGCAAACAAACACATAAACAAAAAGAACAAAACAAAAAGGAAAAAGACAGATGTAATGTGGATAAATACTTATTTCCAAGTATTCACTTGCTGTTTACCCCCTATTTGAGGCATCTAAAAATGTATTATTGAATGTAAATTCAACAAGCAATGGGTTTTATATCACATTTTAATCTACTCATCTGGTGTACTTTTAACACAATTCCTCTCTATCACCTTTCATGTTCTTCCTTTTCTGTCATTCTGGGTACCTTTCTCTTTCCCAATATTAATGTTCTTTTGGTCATGTTATTCTACATAAAATATCATTTTATAATGACAGCTCTTTATGACATTTAATCACCAGTACTATTGTTTTTATTTTGATCACATATATCACCAAATTCAAACCATGCATTATTGCCATTTAGGTACCATGAAGTAGTAGGTCCCTTTTCTACCCTAAAAGCTTGTTATCAGAGAAAGAGTATTCAGATCAGCTTCAACTCAAGGTCTCTGGCATCTGTGTCTTCAGTGAATGGTGTCTTCATCCTCAAGCAATTGAGTTCCTCTTCTGATTTCCATGGACTTGTTCCCCCGCATATATACTTACCCAAACATAAATGACAGTAATAATCTTCAAAAAATAACATTGCTTGATGTATCTTGTTTTATGTATCTAATAGTCATCTATATTTATTCTTTGAAAAATGTCTACTCAGTTCATTTGGCCACTTATTTTTATTGCATCTTTTTTTCTTTTTCTTAATTTTTTTAGTTCTTGATATAGCATGAATAGTATGCCCTTGATGGGTGAACAGTTGTCAGTTTTTTTTCTCTCATTTTATAACTGTCTATATACTCTGCTGGTTGTTGACTTTGATTTGTAGAAGCCTTTTAATTTCATGCAATCCCAATTATCAAAATATTTTCTGGGTTTTGAAGCATTATTCAAAAAGTTCTTGTGCATGCCTATACTTAAAGTATTACCATAATGTTTACCTCTTCTTCAATAATTTCAAAGTTGCAGGTAATAAGATAAATAACTTAAAAAAGTAACTACTTAGTTTTCTGTGTAAATGTGCTTATTGTAAGTCTTTGATCCATTTTGAATTTTATTGTGTAAAGACTACAGATAAGTGAGATTTGTTCTTCTGAATTTATTAAAGATATTATCCTATCCTCCACAGTATATTTTTGACGTGTTGCAAAAAGCCACATATCTTAGCTTTGTAAGTTTATTTCTAAGCTACAAATTTATTAACATTATTATTTTGTGCCTGTCACATGCTGTTTATAACTAAGATTCTGTTGTATATTTTGAAGTCAAGTGTTATGAAACATCTGACATCACTTCCTTGGCTAAAGATTTCTTTGACATTTCGAATTAACTTGTACTTATTTAATAATTTTTAGGATCATGTTTTTCTACTTCTGAAATTAATGACAGCTGAATCTTTAGAAGTGTTAGGTTGAATGTTTAGGAATGTATAAATACATATCAAACTTATTTGGCCTGAAGATACAGTCTTGCAATTCCTGCTTCTTGGGAAGTCAGGGTGGGAAAACTGCAGTCAAATTTAACCCGAGCCACTTAGAAAGTTCCCACTTCACGATTTTATGAAAATAGCATAAATATATTGGTAATATATAGATTAGTGTTAGGAAGACTTCCTAGTATACATGAGACCTTTATTTTAACCCTTAGTTCAAAAAAAAACACACAATCAAACAAAACAACTAAATAAACAAGTAAAACAAAACAATAAAAACACAAAACTTCTCAACAAAAACCAATAAATACACGAAAAAGAAATAATTGAGATTTTGAGATAATATTATTGCCTATTCAGAATAGCTATCATCAAAAGAACAAAAATATAGATCAAGTTAAGTGAAATGACACTGATTCAGGAGGATGAACATTGTAAATTATATTTATATAAATGAAAGAAGGGTAACTTGGAAGAAGAAAGTCACCAGTGGGTGCAGAATAAGCAAATAAGTGACAGCAAGTAGAATGAGTATGATTTGTGTAGTATATATAGTGTAATATATATATATATATATATATATATATATATATATATATATTATACTTGAAGATGCTAGGTCAAAACTTATAGGTAACAATGAGGACCCTAAGAGAGACATACATAGATCAAATCTACATGGGAAATAGAAAAAGACAAGATCTCCTAAGTAAATTGGGAACATGGGGACATTGGGAATGGGTTGAAGTGGAAGGGAGAATCAGGGAGGGGAGCAGAGAAAAATGCAGAGCTTAATAAAAGTCAGTTAAAAAAACTTATAGGAGTTATAACTCTTCCTATAACATGTGAGCTTGGGGAGGATTTAATTCAGATGCTGTGGTTTGTCAGGAAGCTCCTCTACCTGCTGAGCTGTCTCAGTGGTCTCCATTCTGCTTCTTGAGACACATTAAAAACAAGTACTGTCACCAAGATGATTGCTAAAATTTAAATGAAATTTATATCCTTATAACCTACAAAGGCAATAAGAGGTCATTTTATAGTTCAATAATTTAGCACAGAGTCCTTAAGGTGTTTTGTTGTTTAAGTATTACTGTGGGTATGTGAGGGTAAACTGTATATTAAAAATCACTTATAATATAATGCTGAGAAAGAATGAGGAAGAGTTTAGCAAGAATGTAAGAATTATGAAATGCAATCTTGTAGACCTGGCACAGAAAAAGCTAAATACCAAAGTTAAAATACCAAAGCTTCCTAACATGTGTACCATACAAGAAAAGAGTAAATGGTTAATTAAAGTTCAGAGAGTACCGATGTATTGCTACATTTCCTTGTTGACCTGTGAGCTACTGATATTTCTGGAACAGTGCTAGCTTTTTTCTTCAATTGCAACCAACTGATGCAATCATAGTACCCTAGGGGTAATTACAAACAATGAATACACAGATTCCAATGGATCATTGCAGTGTACCACAAAGCAAAACAAAAAATATAAATACAGAAAGGTTGTCCCATGGATTGTATGGCTTGGAAAGGGGGTAATAAGCAATAAAGGGATATAAAATGTCAAGGATTATATTAGATATAATGGGATTATTGCAGATATTGCCAAAATCATATTTAAGAAAATATGGTAACAAAACTGTTGAGGGTTAAATCTATAAACACACTACAGATAATTTCTTCAGAAAAAGATACCAGAATCTATACATATGTATACATCAAAGTCTGTGACCAGACATGAGCAACGCTTATCTGTAGTCATATGATTTCAGAAAAACTTTATACAGTGGTTTGTGTGTTTTTGTTAGATAATTTATATTATGACAACCTCTTTAAATTAATAGAACATACATACATGTTGTTTTTTACCATTAGCTCATGAAATTTAAGAAGTTCAGACTTTCATAACTGTTTAGACATGAGTTAGAACTCAGCTATTGAAAACATGTATAAATATAGTTTATTCAGCAAATAATACTCTACCCCAAATTGTATATAATATGAATTATTATGAATACCATATTATCAAGAACATATAATGTAGCCAGGGGTGGTGGTGAATGCCTTTATTCTCAGCACTGCGGAGGCAAAAGCAGGCAGATCTCTGTGAGTTTTAGGCCAACCTGGTCTATAAGAGCTAGTTCCAGGACAGGGTCTAAAGCTACAGAGAAACCCTGTCTCTAAAAACAAAAACGACCCCTCCAAAAAACAACAAAAAGGAACAATAATGTTTACTTAACTAGCTTTGACAATTATGTTATTTCATTATATAGTATAAAATTATGATCGTACAAAGAACGTATGAACTGAGGAAAATACATTCAAATGTTATAAATAGATTGTCCTTTCAGTTATGGAAAACAATATTTGAAAATTCTGAATCTAAATGAATAGTTAAGACTTGAAAACTGGCAGATTTTATAACATTATAAGGTAAATAACTTTATCATGTGCTTTGTTTAGCATTTTAATTTCTAGGTGGCTGTAGTCTAAACAGATATCTCCAATAACTCTTGATACATAGAATTATGATTGACATATAATACCATATTTTAAAAGATGGTAAGATTGATAAATAATTCAAAGGGTATTGTGTTACTAACAATCTAATTAAAGTGACAAGCACACTTTGAGAACACATGCAATCACTATTTTTGCAACATATCACTATATTCTATTCTTCTCTCTATATAAGTATATTATGCAAAACTATTACTCATTTTATGTAATAAAACTATAAGTATTACAATTTTGAATATAATTTTCTAATGGTCATTTTCATAACTATATACTAATTACATCATTTAGATTCTAGAAACAAGATGCTATTCAATTCACTTTCCACTACAATTCTTATAAAACAATGTGTAAACAATGAATTTGTTGATAACATAAGATGTCTAAAAATTATTACAGAACTCACATGTGATTTAGCAGCTTCTTTATGGCATTCTTAATATTTCTATTTCTCAGTGTATAGATGGCTGGATTCAGGAGAGGTGTGATGACTGTATAAAACACAGAGAGAAACTTATCCACCAGTGTGATGTTGACTGGCCACAGATAGATAAAAATGACAGGACCATAGAATAGTACAACCACTATGATATGGGAGGTGCAGGTAGAGAGTGCCTTTGATGAACCATCATTAGAATGAATCTGAACAGTTAGTAGAATGTAAGTGTAAGAAATCAGCAAGAGAATGAAACAAGTTATTCCTAAAACACCGCTCTCAGCATTTATTATGATACCCAGAATATCAGTGTTCATGCAGACTAATTTCATCACCAAAGGAATATCACAGAAAAAGCTGTCTATCACTCTTGGCCCACAGAAAGGTAGCTCCAAAACTAGGATCAGCTGATTAATGCCATGCACAAATCCAGTGATCCACGATATCACAACCAGCCAGATGCACTTCTGTCTGTCCATGATGCTGGTGTAGTGGAGTGGCCTGCAGATGGCCACATAGCGGTCATAGGCCATTGTTACAAGAAGAACCATTTCACCCCCCGCAAAGAAATGCACGCAGAGGATCTGGCTCATGCAGCCCCCGAAGGAAATGCTTTTATTTTCTTTTATTAGGTCTGTGATCATTTTGGGGGTAGTAACTGAGGAAAGGCAAAAGTCAATAAATGAGAGATTGGCTAACAAATAGTACATAGGAGAATGGAGATGGTGATCAGTGATGGTTAATATCACCACAAAGAGGTTGCCTACCACAATCATCAGGTAGAGTGTAGAAAACGGCAACAAGAGAAACATCTGCAGTTCCCTTGAGGTGCAAAGTCCTTGAAAAATGAATTCGGTCACCACAGACTGGTTTGTTTCTTCCATTTAGTACACTGGGCTCCCAAATGTTGAGAGAGACAGAGCCTTACTAAAAATTCCTGAAACAGATACAATAACTTAATGTTCAGAATCAAGTAAAAAGAGTACACATTATATCTAAGCACTGTAGCCAGTCATTTAATTAACTTCCTTTAGCTTGCATATTTTTTCTAATCGGGTAATTTGGTGAATATAGGAAAGACTACCCATCTGAAGAATAATCTTTATAAGTATGTAAATAAATATATTATGAGGAAATACCAATACCAATTATTCTGTTCATTGTCCCACCATAAATCTATCTTTTGGCATGGATTCAGAGACAATTTTCTTCAAGGAATAGCTGAGATATAGTCACAGTCTCTTTCCTTGACTGCCATAATTCCAGAATGAGAAGCCTTTGACATACTTTAAATACAAACACACAATTCTTAGGCACCAACCTATTTATGATTTTATATATAAGGAGATATAATTGAATAAATTCTATTAAAATATTTGATAAAAATTGATCATCAAATAAAATGAGAAATAACATGCTTAGGACAAGATTTTAGCATTGTCTTTCCTTGAAGTTTGGTCTTATTCACTGGAGATAACTCTAAAAAATAATGTATTGCTAGGTCTGATGGATGTTGCTTATTGTCATATACTTACAGCCTTTCAATGCTAAATCGTAAGATTTCATATGATAATTTGAAAAATTTATTATGAAAGTTGCTTTTTCTGCCTCTCTAACTTTGTTTCATTTCTTCTTTTTTCTTTTTCCTTTCTTAACTCCCTCCCATTATTTACTTCTCTGAGTTTTTCTTCTAAATCTTAATATCTCCACTTTTCTTATTAATTTTCTGTTTGAAATTGGGAAATTAAAAGGCCAATAAACTAGAGGATATTTTGTAATTTCTTGTTAAGTATTTGAAGTATTATAGCAATAACGATGTTTATTAATTTTTTTCAATCAGATCTATAAAGTAATCAAACTGTGGTGCACAATGAGGTCTCTTTGATTACAAATCTCCAATATTACTCCTAGATTATGAATAAAAATTTTAATTTTAAGAAGTCAAAAAAATCAATGACATTTCTCTCAAGGTATTTTAATACAAACACAAATAAATAAAAATGATCAGTTTAAGAAGTAATAATGGTCATGTAAATGTAAATTTAATTTTTTTGTTTTTAAAATTGAACATATTTAACTCTTTGAATATCAATGACATTTTCACATATCTATTTTAATTGGCAAATTCTTAGTGAATTATGATTATTCTAAACAGTATAACTGTCATCTCCCTTTATTTTCTAATAACTACTTCATTAATATATTCTCTGTATCACTGAGAACATAGGGGCTCCAAAATCAAAAGATAACATTAAAGTAAGTTTATTGGCCTGTGAGTACAATGATTTCCTTTGTTAAGAGACGTGGTATTTTTAAGGTTATCCTAAGAAATCGTTAGATATGAGCATATAAAACTCCTTTATGTTTCCAAATGTCTCAATGAGTAGTTGGAAGGGACAACTACAATATTTTTGTCGGCCACACATTTAAAAACATATGAATGCAACAAACAGTGTAAACTCATGAAGTATTTAAAAATATGCTACTAAAACAAAGTTTAAATCAATAGTTGCAATAAAAAATCACAGTATGACAATCAGTTTGTGATGCACTCACACTACAAGAATTACCTTATAAAACAGATATTTCCTTTCGGATGATGTTTCCTCTGATCGTCCCTGGAATCTGAACCTCTTAGATCATTGTTTCTGCTATGTCCAGTGATGCTCGTGTGTTTCACCTCTGAGTGGCTTATATGCAATGACAAAGGTCATATCTGCCTTGGAAAGTTTCCCATTATCCAAATAGGACTATGCAGTTGGAAAGCCTTTTGCTTTCATAGTCCTTGGGGATCCCTAGCCTCCAAATTTTCTTGAGTTGAATATGAGAGCTCATAATAAAGATAAAGTGTTCCCTTAATTTCTTTCATAAATATTTTGTAAATATGAGTTAATATTTTAAGTTGTGTGATGGCAACTTACAAGTTGTAAGATGATGCACATGTGCCAGGGAGATGCCAAAGCAGTTAGTTTGACTTGTTGCTAAGACAGATGACCTGAATTAATATTAGGGAGCCACAAGGTGGAGGGGTAGAAACCACTCACTCAGCTGTGTTCTGATCTCCACAGATGTGCTGTTGCACATATGCACATGCCTACACTCATGACACATGCACCCACTTTAATAAATGTAATAATTATTTCAAAAAGAGAGAAAACATATCTCCAGTTACACAGTTGATGTATCCATTTAGACAATTATCACCACACCTGGAAATGCCAACAGAGAGAATTTTTTCTTTTTCACTTTTTTGATACTTTATGATCAACCACTAAAATACACATGGACCAGACAAAATAATTTTATTTTAGATTGCACAATTTCTCCTTTTTCAAATTCACTTCATTATATATAATTAAGGTGAAAACTATTATGTTTTGACAGAAACAGCTATAAAGAAATTACATATTAGTACTTTATATGTAAATTGTTTTGCTAAAATCATTTAAAATCTCCTTTCAACTCTCCCCAGTCTTTCCTTTCTCCCTTCCCTCTCCCCCCTCCCCTTTCCCCACTCCTATGCCCAACCCCACCCCACCCCCATGATCCCAACTTTTTTTTATTGAGAAAAGGAGAAAAAAAAAACAAGTTTCCACCTCCTCCCAGCCTCCCATTTCCCTCCCCCTCCTCCCACCCTTCTCCCCCTCCTCCCACCCTTCTCCCCCTCCACCCCACTCCTTTCTCTCTCCCTCTCCAGTCCAAAGAGCAGTCAGGGTTCCCTGCCCTGTGGTAAGTCCTAGGTCCTCCCCCCTCCGTCCATATCTAGGAAGGTGAACATCCAAACTGGCTAGGCTCCCACAAAGCCAGCACATTGCTTAGGATCAAAACCCCGTGCCATTGTCCTTGGCGTCTCATCAGCCCTCATTGTTCGCCATGTTTAGAGAGTCCAGTTTTATCCCATGCTTTTTCAGTCACAGTCCAGCTGGCCTTGGTGAGCTCCCAGTAGATCAGCTCCACTGTCTCAGTGGGTGGGTGCACCCCTCGTGGTCCCGACTTCTTTGCTCATGTTCTCCCTCCTTCTGCTCCTCATTGGGACCTTGGGAGCTCAGTCCATTGCTCCAGTGTGGGTCTCTGTCTCTATCTCCATCCATCACCAGATGAAGGTTCTATGATGATATGCAAGATATTCGTCAGTATTGCTATGAGATAGGGTCATTTCAGGTTCCCTATCCTCAGCTGCCCAAGGAATTAACTGGGAACCTCGGCTTGGGCACCTGGGAGCAACTCTAGGTTCAAGTCTCTTGCCAACCCTAAGGTGGCTCCCGTAACTAAGAATTGTGCTTCCATACTCCCCTATCCAACCTTCCTTTATCCTAATCCTCCTTTTTCCCCAAGTTCCCCCCATCCTCCCCTTCTCCCTTTTCTCTCCCCATCTCCCCTTACGCCCATCCCACTCCACCCCCAAGATCCCAATTTTCTCCCCGGCAATTTTGTCTACTTCCCATAGCCAAGAGAATAACTATATGTTTTTCCTTTGGTTCACCTTCTTACTTAGCTTCTTTAGGATCACCAATTGTAGACTCCGTGATCCTTACTTATGACTAGAAACCAATTATGAGTGAGTACATCCCATATTCATCTTTTTGTGTCTGGGTTACCTCACTCAGGATAGTGTTTTCTATTTCCATCCATTTGCATGCAAAATTCGAGAAGTCATTGTTTTTTATCGCAGCGTAGTACTTTCGTTATTTGCAGATGATATGATAGTGTACATAAGCGACCCCCAAAACTCCACCAAAGAACTTTTACAGCTGATAAACAGCTTTAGTAATGTGGCAGGATACAAGATCAACTCCAAAAAATCAGTCGCCCTCTTATACACAAAGGATATGGAAGCCGAGAGGGAAATCAGAGAAGCTTCACCTTTCACGATAGCCACAAACAGCATAAAATATCTTGGGGTAACTCTAACCAAGGAAGTGAAAGATCTATTTGACAAGAACTTTAAGGCATTGAAGAAAGAAACTGAGGAGTATACCAGAAAATGGAAGGACCTCCCTTGCTCTTGGATTGGGAGGATCAACATAGTAAAAATGGCAATTCTACCAAAGGCAATTTATAGATTCAATGCAATCCCCATCAAGGTCCCATCAAAATTCTTCACAGATCTGGAGAGGACAATAATCAACTTTATATGGAAAAACAAAAAACCCAGGATAGCCAAAACAATCCTATACAATAAAGGATTGTCTGGAGGCATTACCATCCCTGACTTCAAACTCTATTACAGAGCTACAGTGATGAAAACAGTGTGGTACTGGCATAAAAACAGAGAAGTCGACCAATGGAATCATATAGAAGACCCGGATTTTAACCCACAAACCTATGAAACACCTCATTTTTGATAAAGGAGCCAAAAGTATACAATGGAAAAAAGAAAGCATCTTCAACAAATGGTGCTGGCATAACTGGATGTCAACCTGTAGAAGAATGAAAATAGACCCATATCTATCACCATGCACAAAACTCAAGTCCAAATGGATTAAAGACCTCACTATCAGTCAGAACACATTGAACCTGATAGAAGAGAAAGTGGGAAGTACCCTACATCAGATGGGCACAGGAGATCACTTCCTATGTGTAACCCCAACAGCACAGAAATTAAGGGCAACATTGAATAAATGAGACCTACTAAAACTGAGAAGCTTCTGTAAAGCCAAGGACACTGTCACCAAGACAAAAAGGCAACCTACTGACTGGGAGAAGATCTTCACCAACCCCACAACAGACAAAGGTCTGATCTCCAAAATATATAGAGAACTCAGGAAACTAGACTTTAAAATGCTAATTAACCCAATTAAAAATGGGGCACTGAACTGAACAGAGAATTCTCAGCAGAGGAAGTCAAATGGCCAAAAGACACTTAAGGTCAAGCTCAACCTCCTTAGCGATCAGGGAAATGCAAATCAAAACAACTTTGAGATATCATCTTACACCTGTCAGAATGGCTAAAATAAAAAACTCCAATGATAGCCTTTGCTGGAGAGGCTGTGGAGGAAGGGGTACCCTCATCCATTGCCGGTGGGAATGCAATCTTGTGCAACCACTTTGGAAATCAGTGTTTTGGTTTCTCAGGAAATTCGGGATCAATCTACCCCTGGACCCAGCAATACCACTCCTGGGAATATACCCAAGAGATGCCCTATCATATGACAAGAGCATTTGTTCAACTATGTTCATAGCGGTATTATTTGTAATAGCCAGAACCTGGAAACAACCTAGATGCCCTTCAATGGAAGAATGGAAGAAGAAAGTATGATCCCAACTTTTGCCTGGCAGTCTTGTTTGCTTTCAATTCCCGGAGGATCCATATATGTTTTTCTTTGGGTACACTTTGTTATTTGGATTCTCTAGGCTTGTGAACTATAGGCTCAGTATCCTTTATTTATGGCTAGAATCTACTAATAGTGAGTACATACCATATTAATTTTTTTGGATCTTGGATTTTTCTTGTATTTGATATTAATTCTGTTCTTGACAAACTGAATATTTTCCTCAGTTTACCTTATTTTGTTTGTACAAGTAACTTTGGAGTTGCCATTTATGTATTTAGATCTTTCACAAAATTTAAATAATAAATCAAAAATATAAACATGAACTTATTTAGTATTGCATAATTTCCTATAAAGATGTAGTACACATACTGAAGTAAAATATGATGTACCATGCTAATGTCAATGCAAAATTTCTGTTATTTTTTCTGCAAAAGACATATTCTTAGCACGTTATCCCAATTAAACTTCATAAAATTCTCAGTGGTATACTTTTACATCCATTATGTACATGGAAACTCAGTATTTTAGAGAGACAAATTGTCGGAGTTAGGAGTTGTATCCATATCTAAAGAATATGGTAATCCATAAGTCTAATTATCAAACTCTGTTCTCAAATGAAAGCCTCTGAAATACATGCTGTGGATCTCCCAAATAGATCCATCAACTCAATATTACATAAGTTCCATTTTCTTTAAACTACTAATAAAATGACATCTTGTTGTTTTCTGTTTTGGTTGTTTTTATTTCGGTTTTTAAATTTAGATAATTTTTGTGGTACCACTTGGGAGGTGGCAACACCTGAGGATCATTCTTGGATAGATAGTGAGTTGTAGGTCAGACTAAATGATAGGAAAGCTAGTCTCATTTTGCTATGCCTTTGCCTACAAATCAGTGCATTGATGGGCCATTGCCAGAGAAGTTGTTTCTTGCAGTAGAGCAGAACAATCACAGAGATACACAACTGAACAATGTTTGGAAAGTGGGAGACATTGGAACACTCAGTTCTAATTGGAAGGTCTTCATTAAGTTCCTTGCCTCAGGGCTCAGGATGCTATGTGGAAGAGAAAGTAGGATAATTTTAAGAATGAGAGAGGTGAACATTACCACAGAAAAAATATCTTCCAGACACAACTGTCAGACACTGTGGGAACTGCAGCAGGTGACAACTAGTGTTTAGATGTCAATACACTAAATGAATGATTCTCTGAGGGAGGAAAATCCCTTCCAGGAACTATGGCCACACTGGTTCTGGGAACTCATGCTTTTTTCGGTAATTTCACATTTGCTAAAGTAGCTATCATGTATCCCCAATATGTGAACTGTAGTGTGTAATTCCATATGATACATATGTGTAATCTCAAACTACCTTTCTTTCATTATGCATACCAATCCAAGTTCTCACTCCCCTCCTCCCATTCTGTCCACCTTACACCCCCAACTCCACCCCCACCATCCACTTCTCAGAGAGCGTAAGGCATATTGCTTTGGGGAAGGTCCAAGGCCCTCACACTATCTAGACTGAGCCAGGTATCAGATATCCATAGAGAATAGGTTCCCCAAAAAACAGTACAAGCAGTTGGGATAAAGATTGGTGCCACTGCCAGTGGCCCCTCAGTCTGCCCCAGTCATGCAACTGTCAACCACATTCAGAGGGACTGGTTTTGACCTGTTTGTACCTTCCCAGTTGAGCTGGAGTTTGTGAGCTTCCATTAGTTCAGGTAGACTATTTCAGCAGGGGCACCCACCATGGTCTTGACCTCTTTGCTCACATTCTCATTCCTTTTACTCTTCAACTGGAATTTAGGAGCTCAGTCCAGTGCTATGATGCAGATCTCTGCCTGTTTCCATCAGTTGCTGGATGAAGGTTTTATGAGAATATTTAAGATATTCATCAGTCTGACTACAGGACAAGGCCAGTTCTGACACCCTCTTCTCTATTGCTTAGGGTCTTAGCTGGGGTCATCCTTGTAGATTCCTTGGGAATTTCTCTAGAGACAGGTTTCATGCTTCACCACAATGGATCTCTCAATCAAGATATCTCTTTCCTTGATCTCATCCCTGTCCTTCCTCCTTCTCAACAACTCTGTTCCATCAAGTTCTTCTCCCCACCACCATTCCCCCCTTATCTTTCAAATCTACTCTTCTTTCTTCCCTTATTACTCTGTTCCCAATATTGTCAGGAGATCTTGTCTATTTCCCCTTCCCAGGTGGATCTATATATGTTTTCCTTAGGGTTCACCTTGTTATTTAGCTTCTACAGGATCATGAACTATAGGCTCAATAGTCTTTGTTTATAGCAAGTATCCACTTATGAGTGAGTACATACCATGCTCATCATTTTGGGTTTGGGTTACCTCAATCACGATGGTGTTTTCTAGTTTCATGCATATTTTCTTATGATGAGGGACATCTAGGTTGTTTTCAGGTTCTGGCAATTACAAATAATGTTGCTATGAACATAGCTGAACAAATGCCTTTGTAGTGTGATTGAGCATCTTTTGGGAATATACCCAAGAGTGGTATTGTTGGATCCTGAAGTAGGTTGATTTCCAATTTTCTGAGAGATTGCCATACTGATTTCCAAAGTGGTTGTACAAGTTTGCATTCCCACCGGCAACTGATGAGTATTCCTTACTCATCATCCTCTCCAGCATAAGCTATCATTGGTGTATTTGACCTTAGCCATTCTGACAGGTGTAAAATTGTATCTGAAAGTTGTTTTTATTTGCATTTCCCAGATGGCTAAGGATGTTGAACATTTCCTCAAGTGTCTTTTCTTAAATTTAAGAAGACATATGATATATTTTCAGTGAAACAACCTTAATTTTATAGCTAAGGAAACATTATTTCTGTAAATGAAATATATGCATTTCTTATATTTATACTCAAAGTAATGTTAATTAGTTATTTTTTATTTCAATTGTCAAATTTTTCTCCATGTCATATTTTCTTAAGTGTTTTCTCCTTTTCCTTCTTTATTTATTTATTTGATATTTATACATATGTCTATCTAAAAATAAAGGTTGTCAATTTGCTGATAATTTTTGTGTTATCTATAATCTTTTAGAAATTTGACCAATATTGTATGCAGTTTTGATAAAATTGCATAATATTTTAATGTATAATACCTACCATCGATCAAAGTAAATTAATATAACATGAATTACTTAAATTTTTGTTGATTTTTACATTAATAATTAAAAATAAAGAAATATTGGGAAATTATTTAATCAGGTTGCCTTGAATAGAAGTTTTAAATTTTCAACTTCTGATTACAAGTGAAATGTTAAATACAAAAGTTAAATGAAAGACTTTTGGGGCTATGTATTGATAGTATTTTGTTAAATAGACATGATTCAAAATCATGGAACTGTGTTTGCAATAATGCACCAAAATTTCAGTTATTAACTTCCAAATTACAGTATTTGCCACCCCAATTAAGACAAAGGAGGGATAGTATATGTAGTGAGATAATCTAAACAAATATGGAAATTCTATAATAGTTACATATGGAAATCTGTATTTTATAATGTATTTGATGCCCCAAAACAGAAAAAATCAAGCCATAGTAATAAAGATATCTCGGAGTTTTGAAATTTTTGCTTCCCAGGGGTCTACTCCATGAATTAATATCAAAATTCCTAAAAAGTATGGGGAATAAAAGAAAATGGACATGAAATTTAAAATAGTTCATAGAGTTGTTAAACAAAAATCAGGATATATGTCTAGTTTAGAATGTGTTACAACCTTGTAATATTTAAACAATGATAATTTTACTTGAATACAAAGGAACCTAAATTAGAATGTTTTTCAAAACATTTCAAATTTTGTATCTAATAGGAAACCTAATGTATTAAAAGTCCCTTTATCTACTAATTCATCTTGCCAACCTAAGATAGTGGGAATTAAATTAATTTAATTTACCTATATGTATAAAATAAGAAACTCTGTATTCTTATAGTTTTCCTGTGAGATTAATACAACATTTTCTGTCAAAATATTTAGTTGTTCATATTCTTCCAACAAGTACCAATAAGCAGATTTTTTTATTCACAACCTCCTTTACATTCTAACATTCCCAAAGTCATTAAATTTTGTTTCAGAGAGTAAAAGATGAAGACAAACCCTTAAACTGAGAATCTTCTGTAAAGCAAAGGACACTGTCATTAAGACAAAAAGGCAACCTACTGATTGGGAAAAGATCTTCACCAACCCCTCATCAGACAAAGGTCTGATCTCCAAAATATATAATGAACTCAAGAAACTAGACTTTAAGCAGGGCGGTGGTGGCACACGCCTTTAATCCCAGCACTTGAGAGGCAGAGACAGGAGGATCTCTGTGCATTCGAGACCAGCCTTGTCTAGAGAGCTAGTTCCAGGACAGGCTCTAAAACCACAGAGAAGCCCTGTCTCAAAAAACCAAAAAAAAAATAACCTAGACTTTAAAATTCTAATTAAACCAATTAAAAAATGGGGCACTGAACTGAACAGAGAATTCTCAACAGAAGAAGTTCAAATGGCCAAAAGATACTTCAGGTCATGCTCAACCTCCTTAGCGATCAGGGAAATGCAAGTCAAAACAACTCTGAGATACCACTTACACCTGTCAAAATGGCTAAAATCAAAACACCAATGATAGACTTTGCTGGAGGGGATGTGGAGTAAGGGGAACACTCATCCATTGCTGGTGGGGACGCACACTTGTGAAACCACTTTGGAAATCAGTGTGGCAGTTTCTCAGGAAATGTGGGATCAACCTACCCCAGGATCCAGCAATACCACTCTTAGGAATATACCCAAGAAATGTCCTATCATACTACAAAAACATTTGTTCAAATATTTTCATAGCAGCATTATTTGTAACAGCCAGAACCTGGAAACAACCTAGATGCCCCTAAATGGAAGAATGGATAAAGTGTGTAATATATACATATTAGACTACTACTCAGCGGTGAAAAAAACAATGACATCTTGAATTTTGCATGCAAATGGATGGAAATAGAAAATACTATCCTGAGTGAGGTAACCCAGACCCCAAAAGATGAATATGGTATATACTCACTCATAAGTGGATTCTAGCCATAACTAAAGGACATTGAGCCTATAATTCATGATGCTAGAGAAGCTAAGTAAGAAGGTAAACCCAAAGAAAAACATATAGTTATCCTCCTGGATATTGGAAGCAGACAAGATTGGCAGGCAAAAATTGGGAGCTTGGGGGTGGGGGTGGGGTGAATGTAAGGGGAGATGGGAGAAGGGGAGGAAAGGGAGAGTTTGGGGGATTGAGATGGTTGGGTTGAAGGAAGGGTGGATTTGGGAGCAGGGAAATATATATCTTAAATAAGGGAGCCATTTTAGGGTTGGCAAGAGACTGCAATCTAGAGGAGTTCGCAGGTGTCCATGGAGATGTCCCCAGCTTGTTCTTTGGGCAGCTTGGGAGAGGGTGCCTGAACTGGCCCTATCCTATAGCCACACTGATGAATATCTTGCATATAACCACAGAACCTTCATCTGGCCATAGATGGAGATAGAGATAGAGATTCACATTGAAGCACTGGACTGAGCTCCCAAGGTCCAAATGAGGAGCAAAAGGTGGGAGAACATGGGCAAGGAAATCAGGACTGAGAGGGGTGCACCCACCCACTGAGATGGTGGGACTGATCTAATGGGAGCTCACCAAGGCCAGCTGGACTGGGACTGATGGAGCATGTGATCAAACCAGACTCTCTGAACACGGCTGACAATGAGGGCTGACTGATAAACCAAGACAACGTCACTGGGTTTTGATTCTAATGCATGTACTGGCTTTGTGGGAGCCTAGTCTGTTTGGATGCTCACCTTGCTAGACCTGGATGGAGGGGGTAGGACCTTGGATTTCCCCCATTGCTATGAACCCTGACTGCTCCTTGGACTGGAGAAGGAGGGGAAGAGGGAGGGAAATTGTAGGAGGGGAGGAAGTGGAAAATTTTAATAAAAAATATAAAGTGTCCAGTGTGGTCAATACTCCAGGAGTGCTGGTGGAGACTTTTCAGTGATGCTAGCAATAAGGCTGATAGTAAGATGGGAGAAAAGGAAGGGCTTATGGCACTTTAGGAGAGATATAGATCACAGAATTAACATATTTCATACTTTGACATGGACTATCTAAGGATCATCACTTCACAAACTGAACAGACTCCAGTCTGGATTTATTTGGGTTCCTTTTTTGAAAATTACCAGTTTGTTACTCTGTTATAATCATTACACATAACTGCCTTCTTGTATTAGGAAAGGAAGCTTCTTAATGCAAGATAAAATTTATGACCCACAAGAGATTGGATTTGTTTTCATCTGATATAGATCTAGGTTTTCTAATCCTCAAATCTGGAATATTTAAAATATGCCTATGTAACTAATATTTGGTATACATAGATTAAAAATAACTTCAAATTTCACTCTCATTTTCTTAGTTAACTTTCTATTGCTATGACAACACACCATAATGTAAGAAACTTATTTTAAAAGCATTTAATTTGAAGCTCATTGTCCAAGACAGTTATAGTCCAAGGCCATCATGTCAGGGAGCACAGTACCATGCAGGCAGGTAGACAGTCAGATATTACTCTGGAACAGTAAATAAAAGGTCATATTTTATTCATATCCATGAAGCAGAGGGAGAAAGAGAGAGGGTGAGGGAAAGAGAAAGGAGAAGGAGATCTGTGTGTTTACTGGGAACGGTGTGGGCTTTTGAAAGTTCATTGCCCACCACCAAAGGACGCACATTCTATTACCAAGTCATTCTTAACACATCTCAAACCATTCAATCAAAACAAATGCAAAACAGTCATTTAAATACATGAGTTTATGGATGTCATTCTTAATAAACAATCATATTTCATGCTCTGACCCACAGATTGTATCCATATCATAATTCAAATGCATTGGATTCAACCTCAAAAGTCCTTGTTATCTTTTACAGTTTCAACAAGTTTAAAATTGTAAGCTCTTCTAAACTCAAGACAGTCTTTTATTTGTATTATTCTCTAATATCAGGATGAGGTAGGTCTATTCCCAATTTTCTAAGAAACCACCATATTGATTTCCAAAGATGCTATACAAGTTTACATATCCAACAGGAGTGGAGGAGTCTTCCCCTTGCTCTACATCCTCACAAGTATGAGCTGTCACTTATGTGTTTGATTATAGGCTTTTTGACAGGTGTAAGATGTAATTTCAAAGTTTTTTTTGATTTGCATTTCCCTGAGTGCTAAGAATGTTGAAGATTTCTTTAAACATTTTTCAGCCATTTTGGTTTCCTCTCTTCAGAATTATTGGTTTATTTCCATTGTACAGTTTTGGCTTCTTTGTCAAAAATCAGGTGTTCATAGGTGTGCGGATTACTGTCAGGGTTTTCTATTCGATTTCATTGGTTCATCTTTCTGTTGTGGGAGACAGTTGTGTAGCCTGTTCTATTTGTGGGGCCCCTGGAAGTGTGACCAGGATCTATCCCTGATGCAAGAGCTGGCATTTTAGAACCCATTCCTTATTGTGTATACCTTTCCCATTCTTGATGCATGGGGGGAGGAGGTCGTTCCTGACTCAACTGAATGTTCCAATTTTTGTTGATTTGGGAGGGCTTACTCTTTCTGAGAAGTGGAAGGTGAATGGGTTGGGAGTAGGTAGGCCACAAGGTAAAAGCAAAAAGCCAAAACATAATTATAGAAAAGGAGTAGTGTGCATGTGACTGGGGAAGTGGGTAATAGTAGTGGGAGAGAAGAGTTCAGGAACATTAGTCAGATGAGGTCAGCTTATTGCAGATATTAGTAAAGGACAAATTTCACTAGGGAAAAATTGTAACTATAAATGTTACCTTGTTAAATCTATAAAAATAGCTGAGATAATATTTTAGGAAAAATACACAAAAACTTGCAAGTATATTCTCCATATGCCAAGATGCATAAACACACATGAGACTTGCTTATCTCTAATATGTTTTCAGTAAAGCATGATGCAGGTATTTGCATGTTTTATTAGTTTATGTTATGGGAAAATATTTAACTCATTAGGATACACATATAGATTGATTGCAACCATAATCATGAAATATTAGGACAGAATATTCAGAGAATTATCACTTATACCTTTTTTTAGAATTGCACTAGATGTCAAACTGTTATAAATGTGTATGCATATAGTTTTATAAGCAAATGCCTAACATTACCAAATGGCAACTAACATGATTAATCTATACACATATGTGTAAATATATGTACCTACATTTACACATAATACATTATATTCAAAAGCATATAATTTTACCTCACTGAACTACTTTCATAATGTAAAGTAAAATCAAGTTCATAAAAGGAATTTTTGGACCAAGGAATGTATATTCTAATATTATAAACACTGCCATTTTAGTTATAGAAAAAAGGGGATAAATGACTTCATTTGATTAGGTACAATTGGAAAAATGGCAGAGATTAGGTCAATGCAAGGCAACTAGCATGATTAGATTTGTAAATCACTTTCATTTCTAAGACTATGTAGACCTTGACATAACTTCAGTATCTCCTGTAATGATGTTAGAGTTAGGATTGGAACTTTGAAGAATAATTTAAGAATGATTTAATGAGAACTTTGTAAATAATAATTTAGTTAAAATGATATGCACATTGTTGCAACAATTTGAAATGATTAAAAGATTGCAGTGATTATTATTTTTTGATCATTATTTGTATAACAATATCATCATCTAATCTTCAGAGACAAATACAATGTAGATATTACTCGTTCTAAGTGGTAAAAGTCTAAGTGTTAGACTTCTGAATATAATTTCATAGTAGTTATTTTCATAGCCATATATTCTTACAGTGAATGCCATGCTAAAAGAAGTAATATATGCAGCTTTGTGGTCAAAATACAGCTAAAATATTATGCACACAATTAATTTTCTTCTGAGAAGAGGTGTCTAAAAATTAACCCCAAATTTACCTGTGATTTTTCAGCTTAATTATGGCATTTTTAATATCATTATTTCTCAATGTATAGATTGCTGGATTCAGGAGAGGTGTGATGATTGTATAAAACACAGCAAGAAACTTATCCACCCATGTGATGCTGACTGGCCACAGATAGATGAAAATGCAGGGTCCAAAGAATAGCACAACTACTATGATATGGGAGGTGCAGGTAGAGAGTGCCTTTGATGAGCCTTTTGATGAGCCATCTTTAGAATGAAGCCGAACAGTCAATAGAATGTAAGTGTAAGATATCAGCAAGAGAAGGAAACAAGTTGTTGCTAAAACACCACTGTCAGCATTTATCAAGATTCCCAGAGTATCAGTATTCATGCAGGCTAATTTCAACACCAAAGGAATATCACAGAAAAAGCTGTCTATCACTTTAGGTCCACAGAAAGGTAGCTCCAAAATCAGGATCAGTTGACTAGTGGCGTGCACGAATACAATGAACCATGATATTAAAACAAGCCAGATGCACTTCTGTCTGTCCATGATGCTGGTGTAGTGAAGTGGCCTGCAGATGGCCACATAGCGGTCATAGGCCATTGTTACAAGAAGAACCATCTCACCCCCTGCAAAGAAATGCACGCAGAGGATCTGGCTCATGCAGCCCCAGAAAGAAATGGTTTTATTTTTTTTTAGGAGGTCTGTTATCAGTTTGGGTGTATTTACTGATGAAAGGCAGAAGTCAATAAATGAGAGATTGGCTAACAGAAAGTACATGGGAGAATGGAGATGGTGATCAGTGATGATTAAAATCACAACAAAGAGGTTGCCTACCACAGTCATCAGGTAAAGGATGGAAAATGGCAGCAGGAGGAAGATCTGTAGTTCTCTTGATTTAGAAAGTCCCTGAAAAATAAACTCAGACACTAGAGTCTGGTTTGCTTCTCCCATTTAGTACACTGTGCTCCAATGGATGTGAGAGGAAGAGCATAACAAAGAATCCCTGAAACGGAAACACTACCTTTGATTCTGAGTAATGTAAGAGACATATAAATTATATCTGCACATTATGACCAGTCAAATTTTTAATAAATGTTTCTCTCTTTTGTAGATTGTGTATAATCAGGGAAGGTTTTTAAACATAGAATGGTGTGTCAAAATCTTTGTACATCTAAAAGACAATATTTATAGGCATCGATATGAGTATATTGTTCAAAACTATCAGTTACACATATTCTCTTTGCATCTTTTCAAGCTTTAATCTGCTTGTATGAATGGAATAAGAAATGATTTTTAAATGAGTATTAGAGAAATAGCTATAATCCATTTACTTGTTTATCATATTACAAAAGGACAATGATTACAAAATTCGCAGGCAAAAATATACTCTTGACTTTGTATGAATGCACATAATTAAAACTATTTACTATAAAATGTGAGAATTTTTTTCATCAAATATATTATGTAGACAGTTACTAAAGATATATTGTTAACATTAAGCTTTGTCTTGATTTTTGACTTACCCATTAGAGTATATCTGTGAGCAATAATACATTCAGAGGCTTGGGGGACTTTACTTATTGTCCTATTTTGACCTTCTTTCAATTCTATGTGGTGAGATGTCATATGGTATTCTGAATAATTAATAAATGAAAGCTAATTTTCATGCTTCTCTATACTTTTGTCTCCTTCCTTCTTTTCTTATATGAAATATCATTTTTAGATAACATATTAATTGGTGAGTTAGCAGTGAACTATTATTATTCAAACTGTCAGCATTCTCATCTCCTTACCACTATTTTTTAGCTGCTTCTCTACTTTATTGACTATAGAAAATAGATATCAAAATTCTAAGATAATAAGATAATTTTAGAGTAATGTAAATGTCCTTTTAACATAATGCTTTTTCAACAGAGTCTTGTAACTTGTCAGGCAACATAAGAGTTTAGTTAGAGTGAATATATAAAACTACTTATAATTTCCAGAAGTCTCAAATGTTATTGGAAAGGTAAACTTATGTGATGTTTTTGGAAAATTGAACAATAAAAATAAAATGGATCATTCCCTGAAAATAATTAGTGATACAAAAGTGCTGCTATACAGGAAAACCTTTTAAAATAAGTATGTGTGAGAAAAATGACAGTAAACAATCACTTTGAGATATACTTACACTACAGCAATCATGTAATCAACCTGGTCTCCCCAAGTTGATTACGATCCATCTAAATGCTGGTTAAATCTGACACTGTGCCACATAGCAACAATGTGGTTTCTGCTGTGACCAATGTTGGCAAGAATTTCACCTTAGTGTGGTTTTTATATACACTGACAAAATCATGTTAGCATTGGAAACATTCCTGTTCTGTATTTTAAATTGGTCCAAGTCCTTGGGGATCAAGGATGAGAAATGACTTGCATTAATTCCCCAATTTCAACAGTATGCTCCAGTTAAAATTGTAAAAATATAAGCTACAAAGTTTAAATGAAGTAAAATATATGTTGTTTTATTAGGGATCGAGAAACAAAACTCTTGTATATTGCTGTTGCTGTACACAGTGATAACTGAGGAAAGAGTTTACAAAGAGTTAACAGAAAACTAATCTAAGCATAATATCAAATCATTTGAGATATATATTAAGTGAAATTCACATATCAAAGAATGCTGTATTTCCATGTTCTTTTATGTACTTTATATGTATATGTATATATATATATATACATATATACATATATCATACATTATCTACTGAAGCTTCTAGGGAAAGATGAACCAACAGAGAAACATAGTTCTGTATCATACATATATATGTATATATGAGATACCTGCATAAAAGCATGTGCATGTGGACAAGAGAATGAACACAAAGACATATATTATTATTTATATTGTGTTATTAAAAAGCACAACACTATTATTTATGGCAATGTAGATGAATGCTAAAGATATTTTTCATAGAAGAATAAGTGTTGCATAGTTTTCTCAGGTGTGTGAGAAATTTAAAACAATGAATCTCAGAAGCAGAGAGTACAATAGTGGTTTATAAAGACTAGAGAAGGAAGAAAAGGAGGCATACAGCAAGCACATAATTATTTTACTTGAATCAATTTCTGTGGATTTGTTTCACCATATAATGACAGTGGCTAATTAAGACCAGTATAAAGTAGACTTTGATAGGACTAGGTAGATGAATCAGTGACCAAAGTGCGTTCTCATCCAACAGGAGAAGTTGAATTCAAATGTCAGAAAAGACACATATTGTCAACATTCCTATGGCAAAATGAGCATTGGAAACAGAGGAATCTTGAGAAGCTAGGTCTGCTATCTGACGATACACAGGCAGACCCTGTCTCAAGTAAGTTGGAAGTTAAGAACTAATCCCCAGTGTTGTCCTCTGTTTTTCCCATATGTGCAGCATGGAATATAATCCCTCTCTCTCAACAATGAAAAACAAAGCAAAAGAAAACAGAAAATGAAAACCTAGCAAAGGAAGTATAATTTTACATGGAACTGTAGCTGTGAAAACACATCGTTGTATACATTAAATGCATGGTTATCAAGTATCAGTTGTCCCTGAGCAATGTTGTAATGTTTAACAAGGCTGTTAAATAAAAAAAAAATGTGTTATTGTCATTTCTATAGAAGGATATGATGCTCTTATTTTAGACTTATATCTTTCATATCATGAAATTATATATGTAGATGTTATATCTGCACACACAGTAATTATTTGTTATGTTCATTTGGAAGTGGCACCCACATCACCATTGGCACACTGCCATTCTCCTTTTGACTGAAGAGTCCATGTAAACTTTTACTTCCTTTGGCTCAGAGGAATATTGTGATGTCACATCATGCTCAGAACTTCTTTTAGTTCAGTTTAGAAAATCAAGTTTAATGGAAAAACTTACTATGGTTGCTTCTCTAAGTGATTAGGGGGCACTTTCTAACATATATTAAATAAATAACCTATTAATACAGATGAATACAACAAAGAGCCCAATATGACATGAATATATATATATATACATATATAGCAGATATTTCTGTATGTGTTAATACAACATACATGTTATAAACTGAATAATATGGTTCAGTGACATGCCACACAGGGAACATCACTTGTTGCCAAACCTGACAACCTGAGTTATTTCATTAGACTTAACTGGGTCTCACATGGTAGAGGAAGAAGCCTGACTCCATCACATTTTATTTTAATCTCTACACCATACGTTGTTGCATGGATATAGGCAAACATACACACATTCATGGGTACATGCACAAAAATTAATATAATAATATTTGGGGAATGGAAATTTCAACTTGTCTGTAGGTTTACAGCTGTGCATATACATTTATACAATTGTAATGACATCTGAAAATACTATCGGAGTCATTTATTTTCTCTTAGACTTTTGATACTTTATGATCAACCCACACCACATCTAAGGCTCAGGAAAACAATCTTCTTTTAGTTTATATAATTTATTTATTTTTAAATCCATTTATTATATATGCTTAAGTAGAACGCTACTATGTTTTGGTATAAATACATTTTTGAAAATTGTATATCAGTACTTTATATAGACACTGTGTGTGCAATAAAAACATCTAAAATCTCTTCAGCTCATCATCATTAAATATCAATCTATTAACTGCAGTTTTAATTCAGGACATTAATTTTCTAGAATTATTAGCCACATGTAATTATGAACTTATATATCTTCTATTTTCTTTCTGATCCACTATTAATGACTACAGTTCTACTATTTTCCTGTTTATTCAATTTTTAAAATTTTTGGCTTCTCAGTCAACCCCCATTGTCCGCCACGTTCAGAGAGTCCGGTTTGATCCCATGCTTTTTCATTCACAGTCCAGCTGGCCTTGGTGAGATCCCATTAGATCAGCCCCACTGTCTCAGTGGGTGGGTGCACCTCTCGCGGTCCTGACTTCTTTGCTCATGTTCTCCCTCCTTCTGCTCCTCATTTGGACCTTGGGAGCTCAGTCTGGTGCTCCAATATGGGTCTCTGTCTCTATCTCCATCCATCGCCAGATGCAGGTTCTATGGTGATATGCAAGATATTCATTAGTGTGGCTATAGGATAAGGCCATTTCAGGCTCCCTCTTGTCAGCTGCCCAAGGAACTAGCTGGGGATATCTCCATGGACCCCTGGGAACCCCTCTAGAGTCAAGTCTCTTGCCAACCCTAAAATGGCTCCCTTAATTAAGATATATACTTCCCTGCTCCCATATCCACCCTTCCTCCATCCCAACCATCCCATTTCCCCAAGCTCTCCCCATCTTCCCCTTCTCACTTTTCTCACCCTATCTCCCCTTACCCCATCCCACCCCCACCCCTAAGTTCCCAATTTTTGCCTGGCAATCTTGTCTACTTCCAATATCCAGAAGGATAACTATATGTTTTTCTTTGGATTCACCTTAATTCTTCTGTGTGTGCATTTGTGGGAATACTCGTGGATGTTAGCTCAAAACTTATGGGAGTTGTAATACTTCCTTGACTATGTGGGTTATTGGATAATTAACTCAGGTCCTCTGGTTTGACAAGAAGCTGATTTACTCCCTGAGCTATCGCACTGGGCTCTCTTGTGACTGTGAAAACACACATTTTATAAAAGTAATATCACTAAGATAATTGTTAAAATTTAAAAAAAAAATATCCTTAGAAAATATACAGGCAATAAGAGGTCATTTTCCAGTTCAATTATACACTTAATGAAGGGTCCTTCAGATATTCTGTTGTTAGATTATGACTGAGCAGATGGGGGCAAACTGTATGTAGATTTAAAATCCCTTATAAAATAATGCTGAGAAAGAATGAGGAAGAGGTCAGAAAAATCCAAGAACAGTGAAAAGTAATCATGTAGGCCTGGCATATTCAACAATGAACCCAAAGCTGCCTACCATGGGTGCCAAACAGTAAAATAGTTAATAGCCAATCAAAGAACAAAGAGTACCTATAGACTACTACATATCCTTGTTGAGCTTTGGGCTACTGAAGATTCTGGGAGACTGTCGGGCATTTTATTCAGTTGTGACCCACTGATGTGATCATAGTGTCATGGGGATAGCTACAAACGTAGGACCCACATATTCTATGGATCATTGCAGTGTATAACAAATGAAACAAAAAATATATAAATGTAGAAAGGTACTCCCACGGTTGTGTGACTTGCAAAGGGAGTAATGAGAATGGGAAGGAAATAAGAGGTTTGGGACTGTATCAGATGTAATAAGTTTATTGCAGATTTTGTCAAAGAATGTATTTAATTAAAAATATAGTGAGAGCATCCAAACAGGCTAGACTCCCACAAAGCCAGTTCATGTATTAGGATCGAAACCTAGTGCCATTGTCCTTGGCTTCTCATCAGCCTTCATTGTCCGCCATGTTCAGAAAGTTCGGTTTCATCCCATGCTTATTCAGTCCCAGTCGCGCTGGCTTTGGTGAGCTCCCAATAGATCAGTTCCACTGTCACAGTGGGTGGGTGCACCCCTCGTGGTCCTGACTTCCTTGCTCATGTTCTCCCTCCTTCTGCTCCTCATTTGGAGCTTAAGAGCTCAGTCTGGTGCTCCTATTTGGGTCTCTGTCTCTATCTCAATCTATCGCCAGATGAAGATTCTAAGGTGATATGCTAGCCTGTTTGGATGCTCACCCTCCTGGACCTGAATAGAAGTGGGAGGACCTTGGACTTCCCACAGGGCAGGGAATCTGGACTGCTCTTCATCCTTGAGAGGGAGGGGGATTGGAGTGGGGGGAGGGGGAGAGGGGAAGGGGAGTGAGGGGAGGGGCAATGTGTAGGAGGAGGGGGAGGGAAATGGGAAATGGGGAGGAGGCGGAAATTTTTTTTCAACAACTAAAAAAATAAACAAAAAAAATAAAGAAAAGAAAAATAATATGGTGAGAGAATTGTTGAGAGTCAAATCTGTAAACACACTAGGGATAATTTCTTCTGAAAAAAATGCCAGAATCTGCATGTATGTACATATCAAGGTCTGTTGCCAGACATGAGCAAGGCTTATCCGTAATCATATGATCTCAGAAAAACATGATATACAAGTTTGTATGCTTTACTGAGATATTTGTATTATGAAAATCTCTTTAACTTATTAAAACAAACATACAAGTTGATTTTAGCCATAACCTCATGAAATGTTGGCATGATGTTCAAGGAGTTCAAATTTTCATATCTGTTTATAAATGAGCTAGACCAGTCAGGAGGCGGTGGTGCATGGCTTTAATCACCACATACAGAGACAGAGGAAGGCAAATTTTTGTGAGTCTGAGACCAGCCTGGTCTACAAGAGCTAGTTCTGGACAGGCTCTGAAGCTACAGAGAAACTCCGTCTCACAAAAACAAAAGGAAGAAAGACTGAAAGAAAGAAAGGAAAACAGAAACAAAGAAAGAAGAAAGGTACTAGACTTCAACCCTTGTAAACAAGTATACATATAGTTTATGCAGCAAATAATACACTATACTAGATCACATATAATATGAAATATTATGAATATGATATTATCAAGAACATATGTTTACTTAACTGGCCTTAATAATTATGTTATTTCATTATATAAAATCATGATCATGCAAAGAATTTGTGAACTGAGGAAAGTACATTCAAATAGTATAAAAGGTTGTCCTTTCAGTTATGGATAAAATATAAAAAAAATCTGAATTTATATGAATAGTAAAGGCTTGAAAACTGACAGAGATTATATCAATATAAGGTAACTAACTTTATGATGTGATATGTTTAGCATTTTTATTTCTACGTGGCTGCAGTCTCAACAGATATCTTCAATGTCTGCTGTTGCAAACGTAGAATTAGAATTCACATATAATGCCACATATTATTTTTTATTCTAGCTTGCCATAGGCCAAAGAAGATTATTAATTAATCAATAGTAATAAAAATATTCACAATATACATAAGAGAATTCCACATGCACTCCCCTTTTCTGTCTATATAAAACGGAAAGTTTTAACTTTAAAATAGTAAAATTACATATAACAAAATGGGTATCAAGCAATAATTATAGTATCTTTTTGTGAGTCTAAAGTTTTATTTCCAATTTATCTTTTATCTCAACTAAGGAAAACTATAACTATCTGTCCTCACCTCCATCAAAGACCAGAAGGTTATAATATTACCTAAATCAACAGGAAGTGCATTGTAAGCAACTTGCTAAATTCTAGAATTGACAGACACATCATGCTGCCTGGACAGAAGAATTCTTCTGTAAAATAGGGGTATCCATCTTCAGCCTATAGGCCCATAGTATCTGGCAGACTTTTCCATGAAGTAGAAAATTGGAAAGATTGTTCAGTCACGTTCTTCTGTCTTCTAGAGAATGTCCAACAGTTTCTTTTGTGAAGCTGGAAACCTGAAGGGCGATCTTACCTTCTTTAGGCAAGTTCAGCAGTCATTTTTCAGTGGGTTCTGCATATTCAATTTATATAGCATACTGTCGCTAAGCAGTTCAGGCAAGAGCAGTTTTGCCCAAATGACTAACTAGCCTTCTAACAGTGAAGGCAAATTCCTTAACAAGTTTCTTTAATGCCTATCAACCTCTAAAGTATTGGCATTGCCCAAAGCACACATATGTCACTTTCAAGAAAAGTCTAAGTTCTTAAAAAATTTTAAATGTCATATTCTGTAGGTCTTTAAAGTGGTGAAGATTATTTATCTAACTGAAATATACCTCTACATATTTAGAAAATCAAACTAGTGTGACCACAAGTTTAACTACTATAAACTGGAGAGGATGTGGTGTAAAGGGAACACTCCTTCACCTTTGGTGGGAGTGCAAACTGATACAGTCCCTTTAGATATAAGTATGGGAAATTCTCAGAAAATTAGGAAAGAACTTACCTCAAGATACAGCAATACCACATTTGGGTATATGCCGAAAGAATGCTCAATTATATCACAAAGACTTGTTCTCAGCTATGTTCATAGCAGAATTGATTGTCACGGTCAGAACCTGGAATCAACCTAAATGTCCCTCGGCTGAAGAATGGATAAGGAAAATGTAGGACATTTACACAATGGAGTACTACACAGCAGAAAAAAATGAGACTTTTAAATCTGTGGGCACATGAATGCATCTAGAAAACATCACAATGTGTAAGGTAACCTAGACCTAGAAAGAGAATTATCATATGTACTTACTGATAAGTGGCTTTTAGACAAGAAACAAAGAAAAACCAGCCTACAATTCATAATCCAGAGAACCTAAAAAACAGTGAGGACCCTAAGAGAAGATATACTTTGATCTAAACTACATGAAAGATAGAAAGAGATAAGATCTCCTGAGTAAATTGGAAGCATGGGGACCAAGGGAGAGGGTAGAAGGTGATGGGAGATAAAAAAAGGAGCAGAGAAAATATATTACTCAATAAAACAATAAAACATGTAATATATAGCTTAAAAAGAAATATAGATTAATACATACTGATAAAATAATGCAATATTTTAAAATATAGTAAGATTGATAAATAATTCAAAGTGGATTTTTTGTTGTTGTTTTTTTTATAGACAGAGTTTCTCGGTAGCTTTGGAGCCTTTCCTAGAACTAGCTCTTGTAGACCAGGTTGGCCTTGAACTCACAGATGTCCACCAGCCTCTGCCTCCTGAGTGCTTAAATTAAAGACATGCACCACCACAGCTGGGCTTAAAGAGGATTTTGTTACTAAAATTCTAAGCAAAGTGACTTGCACCAATTTTGGAACACAGATGATGTGTAATAACATGTGACCATTATTTTGCAGCATTATTATTATTGTCTACTCTTAAATACATGTTTTATGCAGAGCTATTACTCATTCTAGTGGTAAAACTGTAATTAGTACAATTTTGAATTTAATTTTTTAATGGCTATTTTCATAACCATATACTAATTATATTATATAAATTCCAGAAAAAAAGTTGTTCGTATAAAATGGAGTGAACACCATAAATTTTCTGATAAAATAAGATGTGTAAAGCTTATTCCAGCACTCACCTGTGACTTATCAACTTCTTTATGGCATTCTTAATTTCTCTATTTCTCAGTGTATAGATGGCTGGATTCAGGAGAGGTGTGATGACTGAGTAAAATACAGCAAGAAACTTATCCACCCACATGATGCTGACTGGCCACAGATAGTTAAAAATGATAGGACCATAGAATAGTACAACCACTATGATATGGGAGGTGCAGGTAGAGAGTGCCTTTGATGAACCATCTTTAGAATGAATCTGAACAGTTAGTAGAATATAAGTGTAAGAAATCAGCAAGAAAATGAAACAAGTCATTGCTAAAACATCACTGTCGATATTTATTATGATTCTCAGAGTATCAGTATTCATGCAGGCTAATTTCATCACTAAAGGAATATCACAGAAAAAGCTGTCTATCACTCTAGGTCCACAAAAAGGAAGCTCCAAAATCAGAATCAGTTGACTAATGCCATGCACAAATCCAGTGATCCATGATATTAAAACAAGCCAGATGCACTTCTGTCTGTCCATGATGCTAGTGTAGTGGAGTGGCCTGCAGATGGCCACATAGCGGTCATAGGCCATTGTTACAAGAAGAACCATCTCACCCCCTGCAAAGCAATGTGCAAAGAGGATCTGGCTCATGCAGCCCCCAAAGGAAATGGTTTTATTTTCTTTTGTGAGGTCTGTGATCATTTTGGGGGTAGTAACTGATGAAAGGCAGAAGTCAATAAATGAAAGATTGGCCAACAAATAATACATAGGAGAATGGAGATGATGATCAATGATGATTAATATCACCACAAAGAGGTTGCCTACCATAATCATTAGGTAGAGGATGGAAAATGGCAACAGGAGCAAAATCTGCAATTCCCTTGAGGTGCAAAGTCCCTGAAAAATAAACTCAGTCACCACAGACTGATTTGTTTCTTCCATTTAGTACACTGGGCTCCAAATTGTTGAGAGAGACAGAGCCTAATTAAGAATTTCTGAAACAGAAACAATAACTTTATGTTCAGAATCAATTAAGAAGAATATATATTGTATTTTAGCATTGTACCCAGCCAAATTTAAAATAGCTTCCTTGAGTTTATATATTCTTTCTAATTGGGAAATTTTCCTAAATTAAAAAAAACATTACACATGAGAAAAATAATCTGTATAGGTATTCAAATGAATATGTATTTTTAAAAAAAATATTAGTAACTGTTACTCATTTTACATTTTCTTTGCCTTAAATCTAAATTTTTGGAATGGGTTCAGAGATAATTTTATTCAACAAATATCTAATCTGTATGTACAGCCTCTTGACTCTAAAAATAGCAGAATGAAAACCCATTGACATATTTTACACATAAACACAAAATTTCAAGGCACCAATCTATTCATGATTATGTTTGAAGAGATGTAATCAAATAAATTCTATTTAATGTGTGATACAAATGGTTCATCAAATAAACTGAGAAATTACATGCCAAGAATACGTTTTTAGCATTGTCTTTCCATACTCTTTGGACTTATGCATTGCAGTTTATCTCTAAACAATAATGCATTACTATATCTGAGGGATGTTATTTATTGTCATATATTTACAGACTTTCAACTAGAAATGGTGAGATTTTATAAGATAATTTGAATAATTTATTGATGGAAGCTGCTTTCTCTGCCTCTTTAACTTTCTGTTTCATTTCTTTTTTTCCTTTCTTCCTTCCTTAACTCTCTCCCTTTATTTATTTCTCTTGAGTTTTCTTTCTTAATATATTCAGTTTTCCTACTAAATTTAGGTTTGAAATTAGAAGATTAATATGTCAATAATCTGGGGGATTTTTTAATTTCCTTACTAGTACTTGAAATATAATAGTAATAACAATATGTTTGGATTTTCATATATATACAATATGTATGTGTAGATTAAAACTAGTGCTAATTGAGATCTCTCTGTTTCCAAATCCCAAATATCAGTTTCAGATTATGAAATATATCATAAAAGATTTTATTTTGAGAGGTTAAAGAAAATCAATGACATTTCTAACAAGATAATTTACTATTTTAATACAAGTACAAATAAGTAAAAATGGTCAATTTAAAAAGCAACAATGGTCAGGCTTACATATAATTAATTTTATTGTATTCAAATTTGAGCATACTTAACTCTTTGACTATCAATGACATTTTCACATATCTTTTTTAATTCAGTGAATTCCTAGTGAAATATGATTTTTCTAATCATTGTCCTTCTCATCCCCCTCTATTTTTTAATAACTACTTCCCTATTGTTTTTTTCATCCTGAGAAATAGAGAACCCAAAAATCAAAAGATAATCACATAATATTAAAGTTATCCTAAGAAAACTTTAGATGTGAGCATATAAAACTGCATTATGTTTCCAAATGCCTCAAGCTCTAGTTGGAAGGGGAAACTACAATATTTTTGTCACTCACAACTGTTAAAAAACATGAATGCAGAAAATACTGTAAAATCATACAGTATTTAAAACAAACAAATAAACTTTAAATGGGTAGTTGCAATAAAAATCAAAGTACAACAATCAGTTTGTGATGCATACACAGTAAAAGAATCACCTTATAAAACAGATCTTCCCTTTTGGATGATGTTTCCTCTGATTTTCCCAGGAATCTGAAACTCTTAAATTATTGTTTCTGCCATAACCAGAGTTGCTGAGATGTTTCAATTCTGTGGCTTATATACACTGTCAAGAGCCATATCTGCCTTGGAAAGTTTCCCATTCTCCACATTAAATAATACCTTCAAGTTGGAAAGCCTTTTGATTTCATAGTCTTTGGGGAATCCCTAGCTTCCAGCTTTCCTTGATTTGCATACGAGAGTTGAATAATAAAGAGGAATTGTTCCCTTAATTTTATAAATATTTTTGAAAATATGAGTTAATATTTTGCATGTGTTATGACAACTTAAAAAGATGAATACATGGGACATTGAAATGCTGAATGTAGCAGTTAAAGTCACTTGTTGCCAAGCCTGATGACCCAATCTAAACTTTGGGATCAACAAGATGGAGAGATAGAATCCACTCACTGAGCTGAGTTCTGATCTCCACACAGATGTAGTTTTAGTGGTATAAGTCACACACACACACACACGTACGTACGTACGTACGTATGTATGTATGTATGTATGTATGTATATGACTACATTAATTACACATGCACCCACGTTATGAAATGAGATTATTATTTCAAAAAGCGCAAAAACATCTGTAGTATACATATGCATTTAGACAATTATCTCCACACTAGGAAATGCCAACAGACATTTTTTTATGTCTCATTTTCTTCTGATACTTTATTATAAACCCTTACCATATATATGAATCATGCAAATAATTTTATTTTAGATTGTACAATTTGTCCTTTTTCAAATTAATTTCATTACATATAATTAATAAGAACATAATTATATTTTGATGATATAACTATAGTGAAATTGCTTCTTAGTACTTTATGTAAAAACTGTGTGCATTAAAATCATTTAAAATCTCCTTTCAACTTTTGATCACAGAATTCTATTTCATTAACTCTACTGCTCATTACATCCATTTCAAAAAACTAATTTACTTTAAACTGCGCATGCAATTCAAACTTTCATTTGTTAAAAATAATGACATCAGGAAATTTGAAGAAAAATAGATGCAATTTGAAAACGTCATCCTGAAGGAGATAACTTGGGATAAAAAAAAACATAGTATGAACTCATTCATAATTGTATGTTAACTGCAAAGAAAAGAATAACCATGTAACAATTCAGACTCTGAAAGGAGAGATAACAAGGAAGACCCACAAGGCTATACATGGATTTCCCAAAGAACAGGAAATAGAAGTGATCTCTTGGATAGACCAGGGGCAGGTAGGACAGGAACTTGAGGGATCTGATTTGGGAGTGGGTAGTGTTTAACAGAGGAGCAGATTCAAAATCAATTGTTGATAGAAAAATGACCAAAATCATAATCAGTAATAGCATTGTGTATCCTCACTTATCCATGTGCTATGTCCTATTGGCTACATTTATGAGAGGTGGAGACCACTGAATAACAGTTAAAATTGAAGTGTAATGATCAGGAGATCACATAAGATGAGGTTTAAATAGGTAAGGCAGCTTATGCTTTTATTTAGCATGCAAGATGCTGAGTCAGGAAAACCATAGGTTCAAGGCCTCCCTGAACCACATGATAATTATGTAAGTAAAGGTGGATACAAGCTTATTACATTACTTGTTTTTCTGACACAGATTATTTGTGTTTTTTGTGTATTATATTGTTTCAGTTTGATTCACAAAGATTTCTTCATGTTTCTCAAGCCCCTAATTTTTTGAGTTCTCCTATTTAGATAGTGACATAGCTAGGGTTTCTATGCTGGAAAGAAACACCATGACCAAAGAGCAAGTTTGGATGGAAAGTGTTCATTAGGCTTACACTTAGCATTGCTGTTCATCACTGAAGGCAGACAGAAGAGGAACACAAAACAGGGAAGAATCCCAGAAGCAGGGGCTGATACAGAGGCCATGGATGGGAGCTGCTTACTGGCTTGTTTAGCTTGGCTTGCTCAGCCCACCTTTTTATAAAAACACAGGACAAGCAGACCAAGGATGGCACCACAAACCACAGGCTGAGCCTACCCCCACTGATGAATAAATAAGAAAATGCCTTACAGCTGAATTTCAATGACACATTTCCTCAACTGAGGATCCTTCCTTTGATGGCTCCAGTGTATTTCAAATTGATGCACAAAACTACCCAGTAGAGGATACAATGATTTCTGTTATTTTCATACTAATACTTTTATACTAACATGTTAATTATATCTAGCTGGATTTCTTAATAACTGTGAACACCAATATTTTTTCACAAACTGAAGCACTTGGCATGATACATCTGGCATATATTTTCTTATGTGTGTTCAATTTACTGCAGACGTCAGATACACAGATTGAGTTCATTTACAACATTTAAATGATTACTCTGAATAATACAATATATAAAGATTTAAAAATGGTCATTAAAATAGTAAAACCACTTTTATAAAATAACTATTCTGCAAATGACACTATATTTATTACATTATCTCATTTTAATATGATAGAAATCCCAGTGCTGTTTTATTAGAGATTTCGACTAATTGCCTAATACGGTGTGTGTGTTTGTTTGTGTGTGTGTGTGTGTGTGTGTGTAGCATTTATTTGGTTATAAACAAAACTTACTGTAAATGGAGACTGAACTTTTATTTCCTAGCTTCCCAGACCTCAATAATCACACAGAAACTATAATAATTACAACATTGTTTGGCCAATGGCTCAGGTGTATAAATAGATAGCTCTTACAACTTAAATTAATCCATTTCTATTCATGTATATATTGCCACGTGGCTGTGGCATTACCTCATTTCATACATGCCTTGTTTCCTCATTGGATGACTCCCCACTTTCTTTTTCCATGCATTCAGTTTAGCTTTCAAATGTAGTTTTAGTAACAAAGTCTTTAAAGAGACAGTAAAAGTGATATTTGCATATGCCATGTTAATAAGGCTTATATTTCTTACTCTACTACTGTATAATATTTATTACCTTTATTCCTTTAATCTGTGACTTTCTGTACACTTTTATAATACCTTAATGTCTCTTTAGAGACCTTGTTTTATCTTTTAGAACATTTTTTCTGTCACTGCCTATACCCATTTTCTTTTTTTCTTAAGCCTACATACATTTTTAAAACATATCATGACTCGTATAGGAGTTTATTTTTCTCCAAATCTGTCTCAATTGTGTATTTATACTTCTCTTTTTTTGATCACTGCTTTAAGCTGTTAAGCATACATGGCTAGGACCAGACCTGCTGCGTTGGTTACTGTCAACATTTATTTATTTACTTATTTTGTGTGTGCATGAATTGGGCTATTTGTTGATGTTAGAGGCAATCTCACGGGAGTGGAAACTCTTCTTCCACCCTGGAGGTTTCAGGGGATTTAACTCTGGTTTGACAGGAAACTTTTTTACCTGCAGAGCTACCTTACTGGCCTCCATTGCCCTTCTTGAAACACACATTACATACAAGATATGTCATTGAAATAATTGTTAAAATTTAAGTAAAATTTATATTCTTAGAAACTATACAGACAATCAGAGGTCATTTTATAGTTTAATTGTATAGTTTTTCAAAGAATTCTTAAGGTGTTTCTCTTGCTATAATATGACTTTGGGCAGGTAAAGTCTGTAGACTTAACATGACTTATAAAATAGTCCTGAGAAAGAATGAGGAAGGGATCAGAAAGAATGCAAGAACTGTGAAATGCAATCTTGTAGGCCTGGCATAGTTAATGCAATCATGGTACCAAAGCTCCCTCAATAGTCAATCAAAGATAAGAGAATACCTATGTACTGTTACATCTCCTTGATGAACTGTGAGCTACTGATGATTCTGGGACAGTGCCAGGCATTTTCTTCAGTTGAGACCACCTGCTGAAGAGATCATAGTACACCAGGGATAGTTGCAAACAATGGACACTTAGATAGTTATGGATCACAAAGCTAAACAAACATATAGGAATGTTGAAAGTCACTAATCCTTTCAAATAATGCCACTCTCTGGTGACCAAGCCTTCAAATCTATGAGCCTGTTCTTATTCAAACTTTTATTAACAGCTTGAATGTTAATAGTTTAAGAAAAAGGCTTAAATGGTGTGATGAAGAATAAGAAAATATCAACCTAGTCATCAACCAAGATGGATGAAGAATTGTGAATTTATATACAGTAGAGTTTTATTTAGCCAAAAAAAGAACAAAATTAATATCGTTTTCATAAAAGCTGATATAACTAAAGCTCATCATGCTGTGTGAAAGAAACCAGATTCTGAGAGACAAACAGATTTTTAAAAATCTAAATTTAAAAAAGACATAAAATTAAAAGTAGTACTATTTGGGGTAAGGAGGGGTACCAAAGGGGAGCAGGGAGGAGGGGCAGAGAGGGCAGTGTGGGATGAGTATGATGAAAGAGCATGGTGTTTGTGGACAAAAGCTTTCTTGCTAAAAAGTAGGATCTTCTACAATGAATACAAGCTAATAAAGTAGTTAAAATAAGAATACAAAGGGATTAAATGAAGCTGAAGAGAAACTGAGCGAATTGAAAACACTAATAGCCACTGCAGTCCATGTCATCATTTCCTTGTCCCAAACCACTCAACTTTGGAAGTTCTCTTATGATAATGTAACTATACTTAAGTAATAAAAATACACTTACCCTCTAAAGAAGAAAAGAACAAAAAGACAGTAACTCCTATGGTTTGTGTGGCTGAGGAACAGGGATAAGTGTAGGAGAGATATAAGAGGCCAGGGACTGTATCAGATATAATCAGCTTATCACAGACATTGTCAAAGAATATAATTAAAATATGGTGACAAAATTGATGATATATATATATATATATATATATATATATATATATATATACTAGAGTTACTTTTTTTTGTAAAAGAAACTAGAATCTAGAATCTGTACATATGTATACATCAAAGTCTGCGGCCATATATGACCAATGCTTCATATGATTTTGAGAAAACACGATACAGATATTTTGGGGTTTGTTAGGTAATATATGATATAAAAACCCCTAACTTATTAGAATATACGTATAGGTTGATTTTAACCCTAAACTTAAGAACCATTGGTATGATATGCAAGAAGTTCTAATTTTCAGATTTGTTTAGAAATCAACTAAATTTCAAGTTATTCTCAACATGTATAATATAGTTTATCCAGCAAATGACACACTACAGAAAATGTTAAATAATATAAATTATTATGAATAGCATATTATCAAGTGCAGATAATGTTTATCGAATGGGCCTTGGCAGTTATGTTATTTCATCATATATTATAATATTGTGATCATGCAAATAATTTGTGAACTGATGAAAGTATATTCAAATATTATAAACAGATTATCCTTTTTATCTAAGGAATAAAATGTAAAAAAAATCCTGAATTCATATGAATAATAAGCCTTGAAAACTGTCAAACATTATACCAATAAGAGGCAGTTATCATGATGATGTAGATTTGTTTAGAATTCGATTTCTAGCAATTTTCACAAATAACTTCAATCTGTTCTTTTACAAAGATAGAATTAAGATTGATGTATAATGTTATTTTAAAAGGTGGCAAAATTGATAAGTAATTCAAAGAGTATTTTGTTACTACCAATCTAATTAAAGTATGTTGCACAACTTTGGAAAGACACATAATGTGCAATAACATGTAATTATTCTTGCAACTTTTCCATCTTCTACTATTCAATATACGTAAGTACATTGTGTGGAATATTGTTCATTCTAAGTGGTAAAACTATAAGTATTACAATTTTCAATATATTTTTATAATGGTTATTTTCATAACCATATACTAATTACAAGTTATAGACTACAGAAACAAGTTATTTTATGAATCAATTTCCATTAAAATTTGTGTAAAATGGTATGCATACAATAAATTTTCTAATAATGTAAGATGTCTAAAAATTATTCAAAATCTCACATGTGACTTATCAGCTTCTTTATGGCATTCTTAATATCTCTATTTCTCAGTGTATAAATAGCTGGATTCAGGAGAGGTGTGATGACTGAGTAAAATACAGCAAGAAATTTATCCACCCACGTGATGCTGACTGGCCACAGATAGATGAAAATGACAGGACCAAAGAACAGCACAACTACTATGATATGGGAGGTGCAGGTAGAGAGTGCCTTTGATGAGCCTTTTAATGAGCCATCTTTAGAGTGAAGCCGAACAGTTAATAGAAGGTAAGTATAAGATATCAGCAAGAAAATGAAACAAGCTGTTGCTATAACACCACTCTCAGCATTCATCACGATATCCAGAGTATCAGTATTCATGCAGATTAATTTTATCACTAAAGGAATATCACAGAAAAAGCTGTCTATCACTCTAGGTCCACAAAAAGGTAGCTCCAAAATCAGAATCAGTTGACTAACACCATGCACAAATCCAATGATCCATGATATCACAACCAGCCAGATGCACTTCTGTCTGTCCATGATGCTGGTGTAGTGGAGTGGCCTGCAGATGGCCACATAGCGGTCATAGGCCATTGTTATAAGAAGCACCATCTCACCCCCAACAAAGATATGCACAAAGAGAATCTGGCTCATGCAGCCCTCGAAGGAAATAGTTTTATTTTCTTTTGTAAGGTCTGTGATCAGTTTGGGTGTAGTAACTGAGGATAGGCAGAAGTCAGTAAACGAGAGATTGGCTAACAGAAAGTACAAGGGAGAATGGAGATGATGATCAGTGATGATTAATATCACCACAAAGAGGTTGCCTACCACAGTCATCAGATAGAGGGTAGAAAATGGCAACAGGAGGAAGATCTGTAGTTCCTTTGAGTTACAAAGTCCCTGCAAATAAATTCAGACACCACAGAGTGGTTTGCTTCTTCCATTTAGTACACTGTGCTCCAAGGGGTTGAGTGGGACAGAGCTTAAGAATTCCTGAAATAGAAACAATATCTTAATGTTCAGAGTAAAGTAAGAAGGAAAGAACACAAATTATATCCTAGCATTGCATTAAGTCATATTTAAATAAATTGTTTTTGTATATTCTTTCTAATCGAGGAATTTTCCTAAATGTAGGAAAAGCTTTCCACATCTGAAAGTTAATATGTCCAGGTATGTAAATGGGTATATCATTTAAACATATCAGTAGCAAATATTCCTATTGCATTTCACAATTGTTAAAACTATCCTTTTGACATGGAATCAGAGGTTACTTTCTTCAATTAATATCTGAGTCATATTTAAAGCCTCTTCACTTGACTGTCAAAATACAGAAAGACCACTGACATATTTTAAATATAAACACAAAATTCCCAGGCACAAGACTATTTTTGACTTTGTCTGAAGACACAGAATTGAATAAAGCCTATTAAAATTTGTGAGAAAAATGGTTCCTCAAATTAATTGACAATCCACATGCTAAAAATGTGTTTAGCATTATGTTTTTCTTATTCATTGGACTGTATCTCTGAACAATCATGTATTAGTGGGACTAAAGGATTTTACTTTCAACTGTAAGTGATGAGATTTCAAACAATATTTTATTCATGCAAACTTTTTTCTGTGCTTCTCTACCTTTCTATTTCATTTCTTCAATTTTCTAAACTTCTTTCTTTCCTTGACATTTTCCCTTCTTTTATTTCTCATGACTTTTCTTTCTTAATTTTAATGTCCATACTTTTACATACTACTTTTAGGTTTGAAGTTTAAAGGTTAAAACATTAACAAGTTAGGGTATATTTTACAATTTCCCTGTTAAGTACTTGAAACAATATATGTTAGTAATAGTAATGTTTATTGATTTCCTGTGTCAATCAGTTCTATGCAATAGTAAAAATGTACTACCAAATGAGGTCTCTCTGACTCACAATTTCCCAATATCAGTTCTATATTATGAAATAAATAGTAGAAATTTCAATTTTGTGAGTCTAAGAAAATTAATAACATTTGTAAAACAAGGAACTTTTTATTTAATTATCAATAACAAAATTAGAATAATCAACTGAAGTAGCAAAAATGGTCAGGATTATATAAAGTTAATTTTATTTTGTTGAGAATTGGACATTGATGTTTTCACACACTTTTTTAATTTGGTGAATTCTTAGTGAATAATGATTCCTCTAATCTGTGTCATTGTAATTTCTAACAACTACTTTGCTAATGTATTGCCTATATCTTGAAAAATCAGAGAGTCTAAAATGTTAATGGTATTCAGATAACATTAGAATAAGTTTAGTTTCCTGAGTACAAAGTTTTTCTGTGTTGAGAGACTTGGAACTTTTAAGATTATCCTGAGACCATTAGGTGTAAACATATAAAACAGCTTTATGATTCCCAATGTTCCAAGAACTAGTTGGAAAGGAAAGCTACAAACTTTTCATCAAGCACAACAGTTAAAAGCTACAAATGCAAGACTCATGTAAACTCATGAAGGATTTAACAGATGTCCTACTAAAACAAACAAACAAGCAAACAAACCTTAAGTGAGTAGTTGTGATGAAAACTGAATGTACAACAGTCAATTCGCCAGGTACTCAGGCTATCTGAATCAATTTGTGACACAAATCTTCTCTTTTGGATGATAGTTCATTTAATTTTCCCTGGAATACTCTTACATCATTTTGTCCTTTTATGGCCAATGTTGCTGAAATTTTTCACCTCAGTGTGGTTTATACACACTGAGAAAAGTCATGTCTGCCTTGGAAAGTTTCCCATTCTGCACATTAAATATGACCATGAAATTGGAAAGCTTCCATAGTCTTCAGGGATCCCTAGCCTCTAACTCATCTTGAATCGACTCTAAGAGCTAGATAATAAAGAAAACTTATTCTTTAATTTTAGAAATATTTTGTAAATATGAATTAATATTTTGTTTGTGTTATGACAACTTACAATTCAAAAGGTGGATCACTTGGGACATTGAGATGCCATAGCAGTTAAAGTCACTTGTTGCAGAGCCTGGTGATGAATTAATCATACGGATCCACAGGGTGGAGGGTTAGAAGCCACTCCCTCAACTGTCTCCTAATCTCCACACACATGTTATTGCATGTGTGAAAGTACATATATAAATATGCTTGCATTTGTGACACATGTAACCATGTTAATAAATGTAATAATTATTTGAAAAAGGTAGAAAATACATCTGTAGTTTTTTAGCTCATGTATCCATTTAGACAATTATCTCCACACCTGAAAATGCCAACTGAGACAGTTTTTTTCTTTCTCACTCTCTTTTGATATTTTAAGATCAATCACTAACACACCTTTCAGTCAGGCAAGCAATCTTATTTAGATTGTGTAATTTGGTATTCATTTTCAAAATCATTTATTTCTATATATTTAAGGTGAACAATACTATATTTTAGTAGACACATCTATGGTAAAATTGCATATTGGTACTTTATATAGAAACTGTGTGCTTAAATAATTTAAAATCTCCTTTTGAATTTTCATCACATAATTCTACTACATTAAATATAGTTTTTATTTCATAATTTTAAAAAGCTATTTTATTTTTAACTCTATATGTAGTTCTATAGAGAAACATTATTATTTATTAAAAGCAGTTTTATAAACAAAGTAATTATAAACCCCAAATATGCTTCTAATCTTTTATATAATAAATCTGGTATTATAGTTGTTTCTCCAAAGTATTTTTATGTTCTATATTCTAGTATATTTTTGTTATATTGTAATAACCCCCAAACCCTTATATATAACTCTCCATATTCCTCAATTCCTTGATTTCTTTTTTCTTTAATTTTTATTGCATCCATATCTATGCATACATATACATTTGTGCATATATATGCATTTATTATCTGAAATAGAATCTGCTCAGTCTGTGTAATGCTACTTGAATGTATGGTTTTTGACTTTTGTTCACTAGGCAACCAATTGGTGTGTTCTCCCTGGGAATGGATTACAGCTTTCTCAAACCAGCTTTACTCAGTTGCCTGGAATGTTTTGTGTGTGTAGGATTGAGGTCTCATAGACTTTTTCCCATCCACTTTGACATTGTTTATTGTAGTCTTTGTTCAGTTCATCTTTGGACAATCCTAGTGGTGAGACTTTAAATGTAGTTTTTGATATTACTAGGAGACACAATTTCAAAGCAAAGTCCTTGATTCTTTGCTATTACAATATTTCTGCCTTTTTTTTCTAATTTTCCCAGAGCCTTAGATGTGAAAGTGCTTTATAGAGATATCCATGGGGAATGGGTTCTTGATTTTTATGTAAAGTGATTACGACCCATGTAGCAGGACTAATGAGCAATAGAAAGTGCCCCTACTTTTCTTTACGAAAGAAACATGAAAGTTATGAGAATCAAAGCAGAAATGCTTATGTCAACCCTAACAACATCAAGGGAATATGATGTAGGTCATGCCAGAGGAGCAGTGAGAGGCAGCTGAAGTTCAAGATATTTGTCCACCAGAAGGGAATCTTCTGATGGACCAATCTTGTTTAGGCAAGAACATGAGGCTGCAGACCCTGGAATGTCTCTTGCTTCTGCTCCTTTTTTTTTATTTGTTTGCTGCAACTTTCTTTATCTGGTGTCTAGCATAGCATGAGTAGATGTGGAGAGATCTCCATTGCCTATAAAATAATGTGTTTATTTCTTGGAAGCATTTTAACCTTGAAATTGTCAAGAAGATGCGTCCTCCCTAATCTGTACTGTCCAATTTGATAATAATAATGATACCTTATATAGAATTTTGATGAATAAAAATTATTACAATGATAAATTCATAGCCAGTGTCTGTGTGTCTTACCTAAGGAACTATATGAATTGTAGCTCAAGTTAATGACTAACAATTGAGTCCCAATAGTAGCCCAGCTTCTCTAAACTCTTTTGATTTAATGTTGGGAGATGTTCTCACAGGTCTATCGATCTCCTATGGATTTCTGCTTACAAATAAAAATTTAATTTACTCTAGTGAAGTCACATTGAGTACACTAACCACATGTAAGGGAGGCCCAATGTCTGTTAGTAGATGGCCAACAAAAAATGAACTGAAGGGTATTTGTAAAGACGTTTTTCTCATATTGTTCTGTCTGGATAATTTTTGTCTTACTGGATTTTGCTTGAAAAATATTGGTCCTGATTTTGTGTTCTTCTATGCGTTTATGTGTTTCTTTTTACATTTCTTTTATGGTGTTTTATATTTGGTTTCTTTATTTTTCTTGGTGTATTTGTCTGTTTTTCTAAGGAAAGGAAAAGAAAGGAGTGAATAGTGTGTTGGTCGGTATGTGAGCAGGCTATGGGAGTTGTTTGGGTCGGAAAAATCATGATTAGAATAAAATGCACGATAAAATTTCAAAAGAAAGAAAAAAACTAGCAAGCAAACAACCATATATTTCATCCCTTTGATTTCTTTGTGAATTCTATTTAGATCTTTCTTTCCAATTCTTTTTGATAAGGCCATCATCACATTTTATTCCTTCAAGTATATTTCATTTCTACAGATACTTTTAGGGAAATAATAATAATTCTCAGTAGTGTAGGCAAAAATCACTTTCAAGTTTATTTTATTGTTATTATTTCAGAATTTGTAGTTATTTATCGTTGCTTTATTGCTAACTTTTTGAAATTTTGCTTTTTGGTATCTATAAGATTGTGTCTGAGTTATTGTGGGCACTGTTGGGTTCTTTGGGTTGTGATTTTCTTTCTATTACTTTCTGTAAGACTGGATTTGTGGCTATGTATTGTTTAAATTTGTTTTTATCCTGGAATATCTTGTTTTCTCCATTGGTGGTAAACGAAAGCTTGGTTGAGTATAGTAGTCTGGGCTTGCACCCATGGTCTCTCAACTTCTGCAGTACATCTATCTAAGACCTTCTGGCTTTCATGGTTTCCATAGAGAAGTCAGGTGTAATTCTGATAGGTTTACCTTTATTTGTTACTTGACCTTATTCCTTTGTAGCTCTTAATATTCCTTTTTTGTTCTGTGTGTTTCTCGATGGTGCCTTCAGCATCTGAGATTCTTTTTTCTATCTCTTGTATTCTATTGGTTATACTTGTCTCCGTAGTCCCTGTTCGTTTACCCAGATTTTCCATATTCAGCCGTCCCTTGGTTTGTATTTTCTTTGTTGCCTCCATTTCAGTTTTTAAGTCTTGAACTGTTTCCTTTATCTGTTTAATTGTTTTTACCTGGTTTCCTAGGGTATCTTTGAGGGATTTATTAATTTCTTCTAACTTTTTGTTTGTCTTCTCTACCATTTCTTTAAGGGAGGTTTTCACATCCTGTTTAAGGGACTCTATCACTTTCATAATGTTATGTTTAAAGTCTATTTCTTCTACTTCTTCTAGATTAGGGTGCTCAAGTATTCCTATTGTATATTTACTGGATTCTGGTGTTATCATGTTGTTTTTCAGATTGTTGGAGGAATTCTTGCATACTCTGACACACTCTTAACTATTTAATTATATTGCTTACTTAGGTGGTTTTTCTCGGTCTCCCAAAATATTTTATTAATCAGATAAACCCATTTTGGAACTCTTTGATGGATTACTTTGAGTTTCACCTGCCTACATTATTGCACTTGGAAATGGGTTTTTCATAACACAAGATAAAATATATAACCCATAAGAAGTCAATTTTCATTGTACCTGATTTAGAAATATCAGTTTTTGAAGACAGATGCTAAAAAAAAATCTCACACTAGCTCAAAATTTAGTATAATAAAAGGTTATTTATTTAGGGGTAATCTCACAGATCAAAGTCCTCTGCTCGAATGGGGAACAGTGACTGAATCCGGCTGGCAGAAGAGAGAATTACCATGTGCTTTACTTTGGTATTTACAGTATAAGAGGCCAGACTCAAGTGGATGAGTAGCTTAAAGGCTACTGGCTGTAGGAATTCCTATAGAAAGTTTTTCTTACCAAATATGGAACTTATAAAATATGGCTATATAGCTGATATATGGTATGCTTAGATAAAACACAACCTTTTCCAATTCTATTCTAATTTTCTTAGTTGCTTCTACTGCCATAACAAAAATACCCATGACTAATACAATGTGTAATGGGAAACAACTATTTTGGGGGATTCCACTTTGATAGCATTAGAGTCCATTGTTATGGCAGGAAGCTTGACCATAGACAGACAAAATAATGCTGGAGCAGTGCCTGAGAACTCACATGTCACTGATAACTATGAGAAAGAGAGGGCAAGTTAAGTGGAAATGACTTGGCCATTGAAAGTGCAAAGCTTCCTTCTAGTGATATAGCTCCTCCAAATAGGCCATATGTTCCAATATTTTATGAATCGTCCAACTAACTACAGATCAAACATTAAAATATGTGAGACTATCTATGGTAGATATTTTTCACTCAAACCACCATATTCCAATACCTGGGTTCTATATGATCTGACAATATGATATTACAAAAGACACTTATTCCATCTCTAGTCCCAAAGTCTTCTACAATCTCAACAGAGTTTAAAAGTTTGAAGTCTCTTCTGAGACACTAAAAATTTCTTAATTTTAACCACCTCCAAGATCAACTAGTGGAAGTTAGTTTCTTCTTCTACTGAGTAGGTTTTAGAGATTGAACTCAGATCACATACAATAAGAAAAGGACAGGAGAAAAAAAAAACTCTGAAAAAGTGAGAAGTGATATCAAATGCTATTTTGTTGTCATGACACCAATGCAATTATAATTTCAATGGGGCCTACTGTGACATGAAGGTAATAATAGTCAATTGTAGATCCATGAGTAGGCTATGTAGTCCTAAACCTCCTTCCTGAATTGTGAGCTCCTGATGGTTTTGGGCAAGACTGGACATATTTTCTGGTTGTGACTTACTGATGAACTCATAATTCATTGGAGATAGTTACAAAAAAATAGACACAAAGATGACATGGTTAATACCAATGCATCAATAAGTAAAACAAAATATATAAATGCAGAAAGGGACACCTGTGTATTTGCAAGGGGGGATATAAGTAGGAAGAACCTAAGAGGCCAAATATTGTCATCAGACTTTATCAACTTTTGCAGATATTGTGAAAGAACATATTTAACAAAAGAAACATGGTGACTTCAAATTTTTGACAGTTAAATACCAACTTATTATTTGTTGTTTTAATTCACTGCTTTAATTTTCTAGAATTATTAACCACATATAACTATGAACTTAGAAATCTATTTTTCTCTGATCTATGATTGTTGACCACAGCTCTATTATTTTACTTTTTATTCACCTGCTTAAATTTTTGTATATGATTTAGAGCACATACAATGTGATTCACCTATTTGTTTTATATGCAATAGTATTTCATCCATCACACATGTATCATATATATGCCTTTACCTAGTAAACATTTTAAAAATCAGTTTAAAACTAATGTAGACCTCTGTGCAATTTTCTTGGGACTAAACAGCTAGGGGACTGGGTGGGACAGAAACCTCAGTCAACAAATATCGACACAGTAATCACTTTGCATGTTGATCATGAAACACATAATATTTTTTTTAATCTCTAGAATGTTGAAATGTTCTAGATTAATATCAACATTGACTTTACAAGTTTCTATTTGTACCAATAATCTAAGAATTACTTTTTACAAATTTTTACCCTAAAATGGTGTATCATTTTTGATACATATCTGAGAAGTTATAAATATCTGATAAGTAATAAGGCATTATGTCATCATGACATTGGCTTTTATAGTCACATTTTATATTCCTTTTAGATTTAAGGTTTCTTCCTCTCCACTTGGGGTTAAACCATGCTATTGTATTAGTAACTTTCTTTAGCTATTTTTACTCTAACACATAATTAAAGTGGAAAATTTTGACTTGTAGTTCTATAAGTTACATAACCTTTAGATGATTATTGTCAATTTACTTGATGGTTAGCTTTCAGTGTATTAACCATCAACCCTACTTGGTGACTTTTCCAGGCTTTTTAAAGTACACATAAAATATTTTTTAGGAAACATATAGGATATATCAAAGAAATAATGTGCATTAACAAAATAAAAAAGCACACTGGATATATTATATTACAATTGAAACCACTCTAAATTGCAGAAACAAAATAGCCAACTTTAGTAGAAGCTACTAATGCGTTAATTTTTCATTGATGACCATGAAACCTCTTCTAAATAAGCTGTTTATATTCAAATGTAAACTCTGTTGACTTTTTGAGTCAATCCAACCAAAGTAGCCTAAATAATTTGAGACAGTAAACTTAAATATGGAACCATTTATTGTGATTATACATTTATTTACCCCAAAAAATTGGAGCTAATTTTGAATATTATAGGATGACATTCTGTCCTTTGTTGTTTTCAGATTATCATAAAGGTAGGAAAAACCAACATTTATCTATCCATAGTGCTTTTTGAAAAGAAGTACATACTGATGTATTCTTATTTCTCAAAGGAACAGAAGTAAGGCATTAATGTTTTGTGGAAAGAGATATATGTTGTAAAGTAGGTGACATGTACAATTGGCAAAGTTAATGAGCCTGTTCCTCAGTGAAATTTTCCAATGTATATTAGGACATACACTTTTAGAGTTCCCATACCAGATTAGTCAGCAATATTTGTCATAACCAGGCACTTTGCACAATCTTTTGATTGCTACCATTATATCTTTGTTCCTAAGTGTATAGATGACAGGATTCAGGGCAGGTGTGATGGCAAAATCAACAATAAACAGGTATTTGTCAATCGATGATGTGGAGAAAGGCCAAACATAGAGACATGCATGGAGTAAAAAAAAGAACAACCACAGTGATGTGTGCTGACAGAGTGACAAGTGCCTTTGACAAATCCCCTGAAGACCTTTTCCAGACGGTGACCAAAATGAAGACATAGGAGAGGAGAAGCAGGAAGAATGTCCCCATGCTTATGAAGCCACTGTTGGCAGCAACAACAAGCTCAAACTTGTCTCCATCAGCACATGCTAGTTGCACAATCCGAGGAAAGTCACAGTAAAAGCTGTCTACTTTGTTAGGACCACAAAAAGGCAGGTTTATAACAAAGAAGAACTGGGCCAGGGCATGGAGCACACCAGTGACCCAGCTAGTGAGTACAAATAAAATACATATTTTAGGGCTCATGATTCTCAAGTAGTGTAGAGGCTTACAGATGGCTGTGTACCTGTCAAATGCCATTGCTATCAGTAGCACCATCTCCCCTCCTCCCATAATGTGGATAAAACAGGCCTGAGTCATACAACTGTGGAAAGAAATTACTCTGTGTTCTTTCAGAAGATCTGAGATCATCTTGGGAACTGTGGTAGAAGAAAGTCCTACATCAATGAGGGACAGGTTGGCCAGAAGAAAGTACATCGGAGACTGTAAGTGGGAATCAGTAATTACCAAAAAGACAATAAAAAGATTTCCCAAGATGATGCTTAAATAGAGCAAAGAAAAAGTGGATATGAGAAAAATTGTAGTTTTCCAGGAACCAGAGAGTCCCACCAACAGAAACTCAAAAACTACAGTGTCGTTTGTTTGATCCATTGACTGGAACCGAGGAGAGTTTTTCAAGGTACCTGTTGATAGAAAATGACCAAGTTTTCATCTGTGAGTTAGGATTCTTACCATTGATTATAATTATTTATTCTGTTTATTGTATTTATGACAATAGTAGATACATGAATATCATTTGAGAAGGGAAATATAATGATCAACATATCACATATAAAGATATTGGAAGATAATATCAAAAAAGAGATTAAAAACTAGCAGTATAACTCAGTGTATTTCTTTAGTTGTAGTGTGCATGACACTAAGGTATGAGAACCATAGGCTTCTGGGGTAAATAAGGATCTCCCTTTAATATAGAAAATTATTAAATACAGGAAAGTTGCTAACATACTAAATGGTTTAAAATGGTCTAATTTCATTGTTTTGTTATTTTAACAACCAGATATTTTTGTTCTGTTTTGTTTTGCTTTGACTTTCAAAGTTGACTTTATGCTCCCATGACTCCTCCTTACATGAACCCTCCTACTCTGGAGACAATATTTTTATTTTCACATTAATACTTGGCAATGACTTGCAAAGTATTCCTTCCCACCTTTGTTACTGTGTTGTGAACATCAATATATCTAGCTAATCATTTTGCCTGCTGTATCTGTCATATGTGTTTTTTTAACAGTTTTCTGTGAAAGACAAATACACAGATTGAGGTCATTCACATTTCAGTATCTACTCACAGTAATACAGGCTTGGAGTGATTTATTTATGTTTTACTTCCTACAATAATAGACTGTACATCTAAAAGTCAACTATGATCATTAATGGTAACATTTATAAATAAGTTGTATTAAACATTTATTCTGGGAAAGGCTCGATGTTTAACACTTTATTTAACATAAGCTTCACACAATTTTAAGTTTGTTTTATTAGATCCATTTTATACACAGAGACACTGACATTTAGAGTAATGAAATGTCAGAATTAGGATTTGTATCCAAAGCTAAAGATATGGTAATCCATGCTCCTAATTATTCTTTCATTTCAAGGACAGACCCTTTAATTATAAGGTAAACTCTTGTTCAAGTACAGTTAATTGACTAAAATTTATTTCATCTTTATTTTCCTTAATCTACTGACTAGTGACTTCTTTTTAAATCGATAGTTCTGTTTTGTTTGCTTTTATTTCTTTTACTGTTATATCTAGATGATAGGTATGGATGCTTTTGGGCAACATCAAAGGATCACCAATTGAAAATCATTCAGGGATAGATAGTAAGTTGTAAGCCATCTTTGGCTACTGGAGTCTTTGTCTCAAAATTCAAAGCAAGGAAACAAACAAACAAACAAATAGTTAGGCTCTGGAATTCTTTGCACTAAGTATCCTGTTCATTCCAAAGTCTCCTTTGTAATGTCATCACTAATTTTATTAATTCTACTATGATACTTTCCTTTATTCAATGTGTTTTACAAAAAATAGCTATATCTCTCAATATCTTATGTAGTAATCATATTAAATATACTTTTCTTGGGACTGTTGCAGAATATCATTATCTTTATCATGGTCTTTTTTGCTATACATTTCTACATTTGGCTTTCTGACATCTATCAGTTATATACTTTTCCATTTGTCATCAATAGAAATAGTATTTTCTCAGAATGTGAGCAGAAGTGTGTTAGATTAAATAAAGCAATATTTACCTTACTTCAGAACCAAAATTTTTATAGACTAGTTGTTTTTCATTTCCTGTATTTACTTCCAAATAATTATCTAATCAATTCCTTCCTGTAGACTTCCAAGGCCATTTTTGCCTCTATTTCTCTAGTTTTTTTTATCTTGATTAAAATGAATGATAGTATTTTATTTTTTCTTCCTATGTTTAAATCATTCTACAGAATGTTTGTAAAGCTCTCTATTTATCAAGATCAATGTAATTTTTTTCAACCTAATTCTTGGGTGTATTTATTGAGAAACTATTTGAAATTCTGCAGCCTTTGAATAAAACTTAGGTGAAATGCCATAATATTTCAGAGGACTTTTCCACTATGGTTACAAGACATGAATATAACAATGGGTTACTAATTTTTAAACCAATTTATAGATTTATATTTATGACAAAATGAAGCATTTAGAAGTAATTTACTCAATGTGATTTAAATGTAATTTTTAAATGTCAACTTTGGATTTTAAGTGAAATATTAAAACTAAAATGTAAAGAAAAATTGATTAGAGTTATAGATCAACAGTATGTCTTGAAATAGACAAGAATCTAATTCAGAGAATGCAATTTGAAAGACAAGATTTAAATTTCAGTAATCAAGTTCCAAATTACAGGACTACCTTAAAAGTTAAGAACAAAGGAATATTATGTCAAGACAATTTAAGCAAACATAAGAAGATTTTAATAGTCTGCCCAAAATAAGGCATAAAAGAGCATAGTGTGTACATTATATTAAAATATTATTTTTATATATTTGATACTCTATATAAACTGAAAATTCAAAGTAAAGTAATAAAGCAAGACCAGACTCATGAAACAATCATTTCCATGACGAATAATTCATGTATAAACTTCTAAATTCCTGAACAGTAATGTATATATATATATATATATATATATATGATGGACGAACACAAGGTGGATAGCAGGCAATTTGATTAAATATATAAGGAGCGGTTGAGCAGGAAAGACAATATTATTGTGCAATGGTTTAGAAAGTTCCCTAAGCTTCTATTAAAGCAATGATAATTTTATCAAAAATATGAATAAATTGTTGAAAAGACATTTCAAATTATATAAAAGTACATAACCACAATTTGTGAAAGGCCTCTTACCCACTAAGTTATTGTGACAGCCTCCTGTAGTTGGAACTAAATAACTATTTCAATTTATTCTTTCCAGTGTGAGTTGTTCTATTATTATAGTATTTTTTCAAATGAGAAAATATGAATCTAAGTTAATGTATAGAATATATATACACATATATATTTGAAATTACCAATACCTAACAGAGAATAAGTACTAGATAAGTTTTATCCATCATAAAAATTGGTAATATATAGGAAACTATTCTATACCTTTTTATATTGGCAACAATAATTTAATTTCTGAGATATATGACATATTGTTTTTATTTTATGCTTTTATATTTAGAATGAAAGGAGAAAGAAGAGTCAAAATACTACACATATTTATTTAAAATATTATTTATTTGAAGAATATTTTAATTTCTCCCAATTAAGTTTCAACTATGAGGAAAGAACCCAAATGTTACAAAAGAACTTGAGAAAGGCGTGCTGGCAAAGACCTAAAGACACAAAGAAGTAGATTACGAAGAACAAAAACACAGAACAAGGGGTACAAGATGACACTAGAAGATTAGAAAATGGGGCTGTACCTACCCAAGCAGGCATTGATTCCACACTCAGCGGTTGTAAGGGATGAGAAACACAGGGAGAGTTATTCCTTTTCTAATTCACCACTCATCATTACAAGAAATGGCACACACATACTTATCAACAGGGAAACAACCATTTAATACAACTGGGAATACTGTTCAATATCTATGTTATAAATTTTCTATATGAACTATGACTTCTATAAATATTGCCTTTCCCAAGAGTCAGCTATTAACAGATGCAGAAGAAATTGTTGGAAAATTGACTGTTCTATTTGATGAGGAATCATTATGTGGCTCTGGTAATATTTTCTTAATTTTGATATCTGATGTATACTGAGTTATTGAACTTATCAAAATAACTACTAATACCTGTTTTGTTTTTATTGTTATTATAATGCCCATTTTTAAAAAAAATATAGAAAAATGTAACACAATTATTTAAATATTTATTTAATATTTATACCTAAGTGGGGTTTCATAGTCTTCTAAAACCTTTTCCTAACTTCTTTGATCATTTGCCTGGACAACACAGTAAAAGTTATTGCTTGAGATTTTTTGTTAAATTCATGATCCAATCCACTATGACGAGAGAATAAAAACTCTTTAAAATAAATCTGTATTCTTAAAGCATTGGTATTCAATGTATCAAATCATTTTTGTAATGTGTGGGGGAGGCAGTTGGAGGTTACTTAGAGGGGCAGAAATGATTCAGAAATGATTCAAAAGACTTACATCACCAAAACTACATCAAGTCGTATGACAGCTGGGAACCTGGAGCAAACCTCAAAACCTACAGAGAGCTTAATAGGTTAAAGAGCATCCTCTAGTTGCTTCAATGAATCTGACCTTCTTCTTGTTAGCTTACTGATCTTGATTTGGTTTCTTCTCTGCTTCCTTTGGGATAATTAGCTGCTGTCTGCTTTTTCCAGGCATCAGGAATAGTCTAAGAGAATTTCTTACTTATGTTTGAGCAACATGCTATAACCTTACTGTTTATATATTCTTGTGGATTGAAGAGTACTTGTGAGTCTGTTTAGCATTAGGGACTTCCTGAAGCTATATGAGTTGTTTAGCTCTGTCTTAAGGACTTTCCCTGTAGTGTTTTACCTCCCCTTAGAACAGTGAATCTCAACCTTCCTAATTCTGCCAATATTTAATAATGCAGTCCTCAAGTTGTAACCTACAAACATAATATTATTTCATTGGTACTTCTAACTGTAATTTTGCTATTACTATGACTCATAATGTAAATATAAAATCTAATATTTTAAAATAGAAAATCTAATATTTGACCACAAAGGGCATCCTTTTGTTTCATATCCCTATATACAACCTCCCTTAAGAAATTCCCCTCCAACATGCAAGGTTTTAAATGATGAGGAAATAGTTATACAATTGGAGGGTCTTTTCTCAAGGGCATCCCTCCCTTTATTCTAATGCCTATCAGGACCCTCAATCGCCTTTTATCTTTCAGCAAAGCCGTGTATGTAGTCTAAAGTGTTCCAGTGGTATTTTTCTCTTCCAAATGGACATTCTGGATTTCTTTCCATCTCATTTGTTCTTTTACACTGCAGATCTTGATAAGAATGATCACTAATACTCATGTCACAGTGAATATTACAATGTACTGAAATCTCCCATACCAAATAAATAGTTCACTGATTTTAAATTGAGCATCAGGTAAATTATTAGGATAGGCAGAATGCAGTCCACCTGTACCCCCTTTTTGCCAAGATGTGGTGGTATAGAAGTTTAATACCAGCACTTGGGAGACAGAGTCAGGCAGATCTCTGTGAATCAAAAACAGCCTGGTCTACAAAGGGAGTTCCAGAACAGCCAAAGATACACAGAGAAACCCTCTCTCAAATAGCCAAAAATTAAAAAAAAATAAATAAAAGAAATAGAGTTTAAAATAAAGCCTTGTATAGATGGAATATGCCTAGAGAGTCTGGATACTGTATGTTATTATGTTGTCTTTGAATTGATTGACACCTGAGGAAGAAGCAACAACTGCTAAATATTTGAATATAAATGCTGCTGGATTAATAAAACATAAATATTTTGTAAATGCTTTGACAACAAAATTGAGGTCAAAAGATACGTTACTTTGGAGAAGAGATTTTTGTTTTTGTTTCCACAGGAAATGAGAAGCTCTGAATTCATTCTGGATTAAGAAAAATAATGTTTGATCAAGGAAGACCCCCTGACATCATGATAGGAGCAGATGCCCCAGACGCCTAAGTTCTACATCCAGAACTGCTTTTGTCATGTGATAGAGCATCTCTTGGGTAAATTCCCAAGAGTGGTATTGCTGGGTCCAGGGGTAGGTTGATCCCGAATTTCCTGAGAAACCGAAACACTGACTTCCACAGTGGTTGCATAAGATTGCATTCCCACCAGCAATGGATGAGGGTACCCCGTCCTCCACAGCCTCTCCAGCAAAGGCTATCCTTGGTGTTTTTGACTTTAGCCATTCTGACAGGTGTAAGATGATATCTCAAAATTGTTTTGATTTGCATTTCCCTGAATGCTAAGGAAATTGAGCACGACCTTAAGTGTCTTTTGGCCATTTGAACTTCTTCTGTTGAGAATTCTCTGTTCAGTTCAGTGCCCCATTTTTTAATTGGGTTAATTAGCATTTTAAAGTCTAGTTTCTTGAGTTCTCTAAATATTTTGGAGATCAGACCTTTGTCTGTTGCAGGGTTGGTGAAGATCTTCTCCCAGTCAGTAGGTTGCCTTTGTGTCTTAGTGACAGTGTCCTTTGCTTTACAGAAGCTTCTCAGTTTTAGTAGGTCCCATTTATTCAATGTTGCCCTTAATGTCTCTGCTTCTGGGGTTATACCTAAGAAGCGATCACCTGTGCCCATCTGTTGTAGGGTATTTCCCACTTTCTCTTCTATCAGGTTCAGTGTGTTCAGATTGATATTGAGGTCTTTGATCCACTTGGACTTGAGTTTTGTGCACGGTGATAGATATGGGTCTATTTTCATTCTTCTACAGGTTGACATCCAGTTAAGCCAGCACCTTTTATTGAAGATGCTTTCTTTCTTCCATTGTATACTTTTAGCTCCTTTATCGAAAATGAAGTGTTCATAGGTTTGTGGGGTAAAATCCGGGTCTTCTATACGATTCCATTGGTCTACTTCTCTGTTTTTATGCCAGTACCACCCTGTTTTCATTACTGTAGCTCTGTAATAGAGTTTGAAGTCAGGGATGGTAATGCCTCCAGAAGATCCTTTATTGTGTAGGATAGTTTTGGCTATCCTGGGTTTTTTGTTTTTCCATATAAAGTTGATTATTGTCCTCTCCAGATCTGTGAAGAATTTTTATGGGATCTTGATGGGGATTGCATTGAATCTATAAATTGCCTTTGGTAGAATTGCCATTTTTACTATGTTGATCCTCCCAATCCAAGAGCAAGGGATGTCCATCCATTTTTTGGTATCCTCTTCAATTTCTTTCTTCAATGCCTTAAAGTTCTTGTCGAATAGATCTTTCACTTCCTTGGTTAGATTTACCCCCAAGATATTTTATGCTGTTTGTGGCTATCGTGAATGTAGAAGCTTCTCTGATTTCCCTCTCTGCTTCCATATCCTTTGCGTATAAGAGGGCGACTGATTTTTTGGAGTTGATCTTGTATCCTGCCACATTACTAAAGGTGTTTATCAGCTGTAAAAGTTCTTTGGTGGAGTTTTTGGGGTCGCTTATGTACACTATCATATCATCTGCAAATAATGAAAGTTTAACTTCTTCCTTTCCTATTCGAATCCCCTTGATCCCATTATGTTGTCTTATTGCTATTGCTAGAACTTCCAGCACTATCTTGAAGAGGTATGGCGAAAGTGGACAGCCTTGTCGTGTTCCTGAATTAAGCAGGATGGCTTTGAGTTTCTCTCCGTTTAATTTGATGTTAGCTGTAGGCTTGCTGTATATAGCTTTTATTATATTTAGGTATGACCCTTGTATCCCTAATATCTCCAAGACTTTTAAGATAAATGGATGTTGAATTTTGTCAAATGCTTTTTCAGCATCTAATGAAATGATCATATGGTTTTTTTTCTTTCAGTTTATTTATATGCTGGATTACATTGATAGATTTTCGTATGTTGAACCAGCCCTGCATCTCAGGAATGAAGCCTACTTGATCATAATGGATAATTTTTCGGATGTGTTCTTGGATTCGGTTTGCCAGTATTTTGTTGAGGATTTTTGCGTCGATATTCATGAGTGAGATCGGCCTGTAATTCTCTTTCCTGGTTGAGTCTTCGTGTGGTTTTGGTATCAGAGTAACTGTAGCTTCATAAAAGGAATTTGGTAATGACCCTTCTGTTTCTATATTGTAGAATACATTGAGGAGTATAGGTATTAGGTCTTCTTGGAAGTTCTGGTAGAATTCCGCATTGAAACCATCTGGCCCTGGGCTTTTTTTGGTAGGGAGGTTTTTGATAACAGCGTCTAATTCTTCGCGACTAACAGGTCTATTTAAGTCGTTCACCTGGTCCTGGTTTAATTTTGGTAAATGGTATTTATCTAAAAAAGTGTCCATTTCTTTTACATTTTCCAGTTTAGTGGTATACAGGCTTTTGTAGTAAGATCTATTGACTCTCTGAATTCCCTCTGTGTTTGTGGTTATGTCCCCCTTTTCATTTCTGATCTTATTTATTTGCAAATTTTCTCTCTGCTGTTTTACTAGTTTGGATAGGGGTTTGTCAATCTTGTTGATTTTCTCCAGGAACCAGCTTTTTGTTTCATTGATTCTTTGGATTGTTTTCTGTGTTTCTATTTTGTTGATTTCTGCCCTCAGTTTGATTATTTCCAGTCTTCTACTCCTCCTAGGTGAGTCTGCTTCTTTTTTTTCTAGAGCTTTCAGGTGGGCTGTTAAGTCTCCAATATGTGCGTTCAATGTTTTCTTTAAGTGGGCACTTAGTGCTATGAACTTTCCTCTTAGGACTGCGTTCATAGTGTCCCATAAGTTTGAGCATGTTGTTTCTTTATTTTCATTGAATTCAAGGAAGACTTTAATTTCTTTCTTTATTTCTTCCTTAATCCAGGTATGGTTTAGTACTTGACTGTTCAGTTTCCATGAGTTTGTAGGCTTTCTGGGGGTAGCATTATTGTTGAATTCTAACTTTAATCCATGATGGTCTGATAAGACACAGGTGGTTAGTAATATTTTTTTGTAGCTGTGTAAGTTAGCTTTGTTACCGAGTATGTGGTCAATTTTCGAGAAGGTTCCATGAGCTGCAGAGAAGAAGGTATATTCTTTCCTCTTTGGGTGGAATAATCTATAGATGTCTGTTAAGTCCATTTGATTCATTACCTCCATTAATTCTCTAATTTCTCTGTTAGGTTTCTGTCTGATTGACCTGTCCATTGGTGAGAGAGGAGTGTTGAAGTCTCCTACTATTAGTGTGTGCGGTTTGATGGCTGCCTTGAATTTTAGCAATGTTTCTTTTACGTACGTTGGTGCTTTTATATTAGGAGCATAGATATTCAGGATTGAGACTTCTTCCTGATGAGTTGTTCCTGTTATGAGTATAAAATGTCCCTCTCTATCTCTTCTGATTGATTTAAGTTTGAAGTCAACTTTGTTAGAAATTAGGATGGCCACACCTGCTTGTTTCTTAGGTCCATTTTGCTTGATAAGCCTTTTCCCAGCCCTTTACTCTGAGTAGGTGCCTGTCTTTGTGGTTGAGGTGTGTTTCATGTAGACAGCAGAATGTTGGATCCTGTTTTCGTATCCAATCTCTTAGCCTGTGCCTTTTTATAGGTGAGTTGAGCCCATTGACATTAAGTGATATTAATGACCAGTGGTTGTTAACTCCGGTCACTTTTTTAGTAGTAGGGTTTGTGTGTTTCCCTTCTTTGAGTTGCGCTGGTGAAGGGTCTCTAGATGTCTGAGTTATTGTGGTCTTTGTTGGACTCCTTGGTTAGTGATTTTCCTTCTATTATTTTCTGTAAGGCTGGATTTGTGGCTACGTATTGCTTAAATTTGTTTTTATCCTGGAAAATTTTGTTTTCTCCATTTATAGTGAATGAAAGCTTGGCTGGATATAGTAGTCTGGGCTTGCATCCATGGTCTCTTAGTTTTTGCAGTACATCTATCCAGGACCTTCTGGCTTTCATGGTTTCCATAGAGAAGTCAGGTGTAAGTCTGATAGGTTTACCTTTATAAATAACTTGGCCCTTTTCCTTTGCAGCTCTTAATATTCTTTCTTTATTCTGTATATTTTGTGTTTTGATTATTATATGGCGAGGGGATGTTTTTTTTTTTTTTGATCCAGCCTATTTGGTGTTCTGTATGCTTCTTGAACCTTCATAGGTACATCCTTCTTCAGGTTGGGAAAGTTTTCTTCTATAATTTTATTAAGTATATTTTCTGGACCGTTGAGCTGCACTTCTCCTTCTTCTACTCCAATTATTCTTAGGTTTGGTCTTTTTATTGTGTCCCATATTTCCTGAATGTTTTCTGATGAGAGTTTGTTGCACTTGCTGTTTTCTTTGATCAGTGCGTTTATTTTCTCTATGTTATCCTCAGAATCTGAGTTTTTTCTTCTATCTCTTGTATTCTGCTGGTTATGCTCGTTTCTGTAGTCTCTATTCGTTTACCTAGATTTTCCATGTCCAGCCGGCCCTCTGTTTGTGTTTTCTTCTTTGTCTCCATTTCAGTTTTCAAGTCATGAACTGTTTCCATTATCTGCTTGATTGTTTTTCCTTGGTTTCCTAGGGTATCATTCACTGATTTACTCAATTCCTCCAACTTTCTGTTATACTTCTCATCCATTTCTATAAGGGCGTTTTTTATATGCTGTTTAATGGTGTCAATCACTTTCATGAAGTCAGTTTTTTCTACTTCTTCTTGATTAATGTGTTCATGTCCTCCTGTTTTGAGGTCACTTGCTTCTGGTGGTTTCGTGTTGTTTTTCAGATTGTTGGGTGAATTCTTGCATTGGCGTCTCCCCATCTCTTCCTCCCAATATTCTCCTATGGATCTTCTTTTACAGGATCAGGTCTTCTTGCCCACTGATGTACCTTCCCAGTGATGTCACTCCCCAGTGATGTTTCTCCTGGTGTCCAGATCGGATCTCCTTGCTGCTTGGTTAGCTCACAAACAAAGGGCCCACCCTGCTTGCTGCAGGCAGGCTATGGGGACAAAGGAGCTACCGAGCTCCCCTTTACCCTCCGCTTTTGGTTAGGACCCAGCGCCCAAGCAGGCTGAGCAGGGAGGCTCTCTGCCACCAAAGAAGGGAGGGGGGGAGGGAGACAGGGGGTGGGGATATCTGAATGTAAGCTGGATGGGATAGGAAGAGAGAGGAGGTACCGGGCAGTATAGTCCCTGTAGGATGACCAGGAAGTGTAGGCGGGCTGTTGGTGAGGGACTTTTTTTGTATTGTATTTGTATTTGGCATTTTGTAAGCTTCTTGTACCTTCATAGGGATATCCTTCTTTCGGTCGAAAAAGTGATCTATGATTTTGTTGAATATATTTTTTTGTGTGTTTAAGCTGGAGTTCTTTTTCATCTCCTAACCAATTATTCTTAAGTTTCGACTTTTCATGGTGTCCCAGATTTCCTAGATGTTTTGTGTTAAGAATTTGTTGGATTTAATGTTTTCTTTGACTAATGAGTCTATTTCCTCTATAGTATTTCAGCACCTGAGTTTCTTTCTTTTATCTATTATATTCTGTTGATTATACTTGTCTCTATTGTTTCTGTTCATTTACCCAGATTTTCCATATCCAGAATTCTTTTAGTTTGTGTTTCTTTATTACCTCTATTTCAGTCTTCAAGTCTTGAACTGTTTGCTTCACCTGTTTGATTTTTTTTCCCTTGGTTTTCTTTGAAGGATTCATTATTTTTTCCAATTTTTTGTCTTTTCCTCTTTCTTTAAGGGATATTTTTGTTTCTTCTTTAATGGTCTCCGTTATTTTCATAAAGTTATGTTTAAAGTTGTTTTCTTCTGCTTCTTCTGGGTTAGGATGATCAAGTCTTCCAGTTGTGTGATCACTGGGTTTTGGTGTTACCATGCTGCTTTTTAGGTTGTTGGTTGAATTCTTGCATTGGTGCCTACCCTTCTCTCCAAATGAGGCCAGCAGTGTCTTTGTGTTGTGGTTCAATCCTTGCAGTGGCTCTCTGAGTGGTTTGTGGGGTTTTTTTTTGTATACACTGTACTGTCAATGTCTGTCTCAGAATGCCTCTGAGGTCTCCATAAGCCTGATCTCTTGGTTGTCTCTCCTAGTTTACTCTCATGGTCCTCTCTTTTGGTCCCCATAGTTTTGTTGTATGCTCTTGGTCCTCTTAGTATTGTAGCAAGCTCTCAGCTCTTAGGCAGGATGGGGCTAGTAGCCTACAGGGTTCAGTATTCATGGTTGGGTTTTGGGGGAGTCTGCCTGAAAGAAACCCTCCTGCTGGGTGACTAGAAAAGTTGAGAGAGTTGGTGGAAGGGCCCATGGTTTTATTCCACTGTGGAGGTTCTAATGACTGGGGTATCCCACTGCATGACTGTTCACTTACTTCTTAAGTCCCCTCAGTATTGGAACAAGCTGTGTTTCAGATTTCCACCTTGGGAGTGGAGTGTGGCTAATAATTTGGTGGGGCCAGTGGATGATGGGGTTGGATTTGGGGGAAACTCCCTGCTGGCTGGCTAGAAAAGCCAAGCACTCTGAGACTGCTTGATTTGAGACTCCAGAGTTTTCATAACTCTCAGCATTACTATCTTCATAGGTTCTACTATGATAGCCTTTTAAGCATTTTGTAAAATATTGTATATTATTAGCTTTTAAGAAAAAATGACTGAAAAAATACAAAATATAAATGTGGTCACTTAGACAATTTTAAATATATAATTAGGCAATATTAATTGCTTTCACAACTGTAACCATGAATCTAATGCTTGGTCACTGTTCTGGAGGTGATGAAGCCTTTAGGATTTATAGCCTGAGGGAAGGAAGTGAGATCACTGGAAGTGTGTTCTTAAGAGAACACTGGGAGTCATGTCCTGTCAAAACACAGTTCAGAAATGGAGTCCTGTGAGGAGAATATTGAGATCTTGGGAGGATGCTCCAAGACAAAAGAATCTTGTGTCCTCAATTTCTTTAAAACATGGAATTGTTCTTTCAGTGTAATTTTTATGCTTCTTTCAGTTGTAGAGGATAGGAGTGAATTCACCTTAGATTGCTCATTATTGCTTTCTCTTGTTATTCAATTAAGTATTTAAGCTATCCTTTATATGGCTCTATGGAAAAACATGTTTTTGTCACATGAAGATTGTCATATCATGGTACACAGCTTGGGCTTGTGTAACATCTTTTTTTTTTTAATTTTTACATGACAACCACTATTCCTGCTCCCTCTCATCCTTCTTCTCTCTCCTATCCAATCCACCCCCATCCACTTCTCAGAAATGGTAAAGCCTCCCACAGGGAGTCAACAAAGACTGACACATTAAGTTGAGGCAGGACCAAGACCCTCCCCCTGCATGAAGACTGAGCAAAGCAACCCATCATATGGAAGGTACTCCAAAAAGCTAGCTGCTGCATCAGGGATAGATCCTGGTTTCACTGCCAGGGGCTCCCTCAAACAGACAAATCTATACAACTATTGGTCACAAGGATAGGTACTAGGTAGATACCATATAGGGTCCCTAGCTGTTTAGTCAAGAGTATATGAATTCCCAAGAGCTCTGGCCAACTTTCTCTGTGGTTTTCCCCTTCATACTCTTAACCACTCTTGTTCATATAATCCGTTCTCTGTCTCTTCAACAAGACTCTTGATCTCAGTCTGGTGTTTGTTGCTCATCTCTCTATCTGCTTCCATCAGTTACTGGATGAAAGTTCTGCGATAACAGTTAGGGTATTCACTAATTGGATTACAGTGTGCCAGTTCAGGCACACTCTCCACTATTTCTAAGAGTCTTAGTTGGGGTCATTCTTACGGATTCCTAGGAACTTCCCTAGCACCAGGTTTCACCATAACCCCATAATGGTCCTCTCTATAAAGATATCTCTTTCACTGCTCTCCCACTTCATCCATTTCCCAACTCGACTCTCTTATTCTCACATGATGTCTTTACCAATCCCATACACTCTACCAACCCCCTGCCCCAAGTTTACTCAAGAAATCTCATCAATTTCCCCTTACCAGGGAGATCCATGTGTTTCTCTTATGATTCTCCTTGTTACCTAGTTTCTCTGGACCTGTGGATTGTAGTCAGGTTATCCTTTGCTTTATATCTAGTATCCACTTATGAGTGAGTACATATTGTGTTTGTCTGCCTGGGTCTGGGTTTCTCACTAAATATGAATTTTTGAGTTCCATCCATTTGCCTGCAATTTTTAGGATGTCATTGTATTATAGCTGAATAATAAAATTTTAAGAAAAGATAATTTTAGAATAATGTGAGTGGCCTACCGCAGCATGCTTTTACAGTGGAGTCTTATATCTTTTCATGTTAGATAAGTTTATTTTATGTGAACATATAAAACTACTTAATGTTTCCATAAATCTCTAATTTTATTTGGAAAAGTAAACATATGATGTTTTTAGATAATAGAACAATTAAAAACACTAATGGAATTTTCTAAAAATCACTAGTGATAAAAAATAAACATGCTGCTAATATTGAAAACTTACTAGATGAGTAAAAAAATGTCAGTAAAACAGTCACTTTGGGATGTACTTACATTACTGGAGTAATTTCATCAACCAGGTCCTCCCAAGTTGGGTGTAGGAGTCTTTTCTGTTTGTGTGTTGCTTCATTGGTTAATGAATAAAGAAACTGCCTTGGCCTGATAGGGGCAGAACTTAGGTAGACAGAGAAAATGGAACTGAATTCTGGGAGGAAGAAAGCAGAGTTGGAAAGCTACCATGGTGCCACCAGAGTCAGACATGCTGAATCTTTTTCGGTAAGCCACCGACAAATGATGATATACAGATTAATAGAAATGGGTTAACTCAGTGTGTGGGTGCACCCCTCGCGGTCCTGAGTTCTTTGCTCGTGCTCTCTCTCCTTCTGCTCCTGATTTGGACCTTGAGATTTCAATCCGGTGCTCTAATGTGGGACTCTGTCTCAGTCTCCTTCCATCGCCTGATGAAGGTTAACATATGTTTTTCTTTGGGTTCTCCTTCTTATTTAGTTTCTCTAGGATCCTGAATTATAGGCTCAATGTCCTTTATTTATGGCTAGAAACCAAATATGAGTGAGAACATCCCATGTTCCTCTTTTTGGGTCTGGCTTACCTCACTCAAGAACAATGGCAATGGGTTTTTGATCCACTGCACGTACTGGCTTTGTGGGAGCCTAGGCAGTTTGGATGCTCACCTTACTAGACCTGGATGGAGGTGGGTGGTCCTTGGACTTCCCACAGGGCAGGGAACTTTGATTGCTCTTTGGGCTGATGAGGGAGGGGGACTTGACCGGGGGAGAGGGAGGGCAATGGGAGGCAGTGGCAAGGAGGAGGCAGAAATCTTTAATAAATAATTAATTTAAAAAATGGGTTAACTCAAGGTGTAAGAGTTAGCCAATAAGAGGCTAGAGCTAATGGGCCAAGCAGTAATTTAATTAATACAGTTTCTGTGTGGTTACTTCAGGACTAAGCAAGCCTGGTGGCTGAGAAGAACAATAGGGCCTTCCTTGCAACACAAATTGATAATGTTACCTCTAAATTCTGGTTGAATCTGAAACTGTGTCCCATTGTAATAATGTGATTCTGCTGTGACCAATTAGCTATCTTATCATGTAACGTGTTTTGTTGCCAAGCCTGATAACCTGAGTTTATTCATTAGGCTTAACTAGGTCCCACATAGTGGAGGGAGAAACTGGACTCCATCACATTGTCTTCTAATCCGAGAACAAGTGTTGTTGCATGAAGAGAGGTAAGCATACATTCATGTGCACATGTACGCACACATAAATAAAATAATATTTTTGAACATTGAAAAATTCCTCTTGTTTGTAGCTTTACAGTTGTGCATACACATTTAGACAACTGTCATGACATCTGAAAATGCCAATGGAGTGATTTATTTCCTCTCATACTCTCTTTTGGCACTATATGATCAATTCATAACACACCAAGGACTCAGGCAAACAATCTTATTTGAATTTGTATAATTTTGCTTTTATTTTTAAGTTCACTTATGGTATATGCTTAAGTTGATCACTATTTTGTTTTTATTTACATATATATGGTAATATTGCATATCAGTATTTTACATAGACACAGTGTATGCATTAAAAAAACACCTAAAATCTCTTCAACTTACCATAACAATCAATTAACTATTGCTTTAATACAGTGCATTAATTTTGTAGTATTGTTTGCTATGTATAAAACTATGAACTTAGATATCTTCTTTTTTTCTCTGTGATATACTATTATTGACCACAGTTCTTCTCTTTTTCTATTTATTCAACTTTTTAAAACTTTGCATATAAGTGAGAGCACACCTTACAGTTTTACTTTCTACCTGGCTTTTCACTTAGCATAATGTTCTCCAAATCCATCAATGACATTATATCCCTCTTTTTTTTTGTTGTTTGAAGAAATTTTATTGTTTTTAGGTTATGGTATTACATGGAATGATGATATCTCTAAATAATTTAGTTCAGTATTGTAGTATGCTTAGGACAGTCATAGAAGTAAAAAAAAATAGTGAAATACATTCAGATATCCATACTATTAGAATTTATTACATAAAAGGAATATATAGCTAACCACAATCATTGATCTCTAAAAAATACAAAAGAATTACACCATTAATAATTGATTTTGACAAATGTACTTTTTTCTTCGGTATTTTTTTTTTGAGAAAAGGAAGAAAAAAAACAAAAAACAAGTTTCCACCTCCTCCTAGCCTCCCATTTCCCTCCCCCTCCTCCAACCCTTCTCCCCCTCCTCCCACCCTTCTCTCCCTCCTCCCACTACTCTCCCCCTCCCTCTCCAGTCCAAAGAGCAGTCAGGGTTCCCTGCCCTGTGGTAAGTCCTAGGTCCTCCCCCGTCTGTCCATATCTAGGAAGGTGAACATCCAAACTGGCTAGGCTCCCACAAAGCCAGCACATTGCATAGGATCAAAACCCTGTGCCATTGTCCTTGGCTTCTCATCAGCCCTCATTGTCTGCCATGTTCAGAGAGTCCAGTTTTAACCCATGCTTTTTCAGTCACAATCCAGCTGGCCTTGGTGAGCTCCCAGTAGGTCAGCTCCACTGTCTCAGTGGGTGGGTGCACCCCTTGTGGTCCCGACTTCTTTGCTCATGTTCTCCCTCCTTCTGCTCCTCATTGGGACCTTGGGAGCTCAGTCCAGTGCTCCAGTGTGGGTCTCTGTCTCCCTGGCATAGAACTTATTCCATAAACCCTATGTGTTCCATATATTTTTATATGTAATATTATGTATTTCATCCATCACACAGTATATCACATATATTGCCTTTACCTAGTAGTAAGCATTTTGAAAACAATGATACTAGAATTAGCTTTGCATGTTGCCCAATGTTAAGCTATCTAGCACAAATTTACTTGAAACACATGATTTTCTTCAATTTTTAGAGTGTTGAAATCTTCCAGATGATTATCAACATTGGATTTGCAGGTATGTATTTGTGCCAACAATTTAAGAATTCATTTCTCCAACTTTTTATCATAAGATGGTGCATCATTTTTATGCATATCTGAGAAGTTATAAATATCTAAGGTGTGATGCTAATATGGCATTGATTTTCATAGTCACATGTTATATTCCCTTTTGATTCAAGGTTTCTTCTCTCTGAATTTTGGATTAAACCATGATGTTAAATTGATAATTTTATATTGCTACTTTTATTCCATTGTATGCACTTCTATTTATCTACTCCCCACTTCAGTACATTAGGGTTGTATCAAATCTGTACCTGTTAGGAATGCAACAGTGTAAATGTTCCTGTGTTTGTCATACATACAGATTCATTTTATTTAGTTAAATAGTTAATAGTGAGCCTACTGTGTTAAATGACTTATTTGTATACTTAAAGTTATCAGTGTTTTTAACAGTGGTGTTTATATTCATGGGCCACCTGATAACAAAGCAGCCTGAAGATGAACAAGTATATGGTGGAGAAATAGGAGAGAAAGAGAAGTAGACAGGCTTGAATGTTATGCTAAGTGGCAGATCTGAAGAAGTGAGCATGTTGAGGACTAGGCTAATGTTGGTGGCCTGCTTGCCACCAAGGACCAGGATGATGTCAGGTGCTGGTCTGTTGCCAAGGGCCATGTCAGGGTATGTGATCCTACAGCAGCTGGAGTCTATGTTGATATCAATGACAACAAGAATGTCCAGAGTCTGGGCTACCACCTGTGGTCACTTTGTTATCTGATGGCCATGGCACCACTGGGGTCATATTCATGAGTGGCCTTTAGATGCCAACCAAGAAACATGATGACTTTGCCAGAGCTGCTGCCAAGGTCATGTCTGGGTCCACGACTCTGCCACAGCCAGTGTCTGTGATAATGTCCAAGGCTAATGACACTAACTAAGGCCTTGCCAATACCATGGGTCTGGGCTCTGACCTGGGATCAAATGGGTTTCCAAGGGTGATACTACTATGAATGTCATGACAATCCGAGTGGCCCGTGCTGCTACCTGGGGTCATGGTGACATCTGGACCCAAGATGCTACCAGGAACCATGTCTGGGTCCATGGTCCTAGTTCAGCTGAGACCTATGTTGATGACTGTGGCTCATGGTAACACTGAAGTACACACAGATGACTGGGGTCTAGGCCACAACCTGTGGCACTGTTGGTATCCAAAGGCAAGCTGCCACTGGGTCCAGGCTAAACTTGGTGGCCTGTATTTCCTTACACAAAGGACTATGGTGTTGTCTGGTCCCAGTTTTCTGTAAAGGGCCATGACTGGGACATATCTGGGTCTGTGACCCAAAAGCCACCAGAATCTGAGTTGCTATCTGGGACTCCTATTACCACCAAAGGCTATGTGAATGCCTGTGTTCTGTGCAGCTAGCTACTCAAGACAATGTCAGTGTCTAAAGAACCTAGTACTACCAGGGCAATACAGATCTGGTTCTTCTTTATTGTTAATCACGGCCATACTGATATTCATGCATCATTTTCTCTCAAAGGCCATGTCTGCGTGTTTGTGTGTCTGTGTAAATGTCTATGTGTATGTGTGTGCATGTGGGTGAGAGAGGGTGTGTATGTGTGTGTTTGTACGTATGTATGCAGGTATCCTAGGTCTGATTCCTTGAAGCTGGAGTTAAAGGTGTTTGTGAGTAACTCAGTGTGGATTCTGGGTTCTGAAGTTTTCTTAACCACCATGTCATCTTAGCAATCCATAGTTTTAAAGAGTCTTTAACATGGGGATACATTTTTTCCCTTCTTTCTGAGGACTTTAGTTCAAAACGGTGACATTTCAAACACAACAGAGAGGATAGGTGGTGTATTTAAAGCCTGAAAATAAAAGAAAGACCATTCCAGATATTGGAAGACACAGACTGCAGGCACAAAGTACAAATATTATAATATCCAGGATATTTGTGTGTGTGTGTGTGTGTGTGTGTGTGTGTGTGTGTGTGTGTGTGTGTGGCTCAGACCGCTTTACCCCCTTAGAAACTTGCAGCCTGTACAAGGCTGCAATTAGATGCAGCTAGCATCCTTAACTCTGAAGCTATCTACAATTGATAAGCATTTGCAAATGAGAAAGCAGCTTTATCCAAGGGAGTCTCTGCAAACCCAGCAGTCAATGACCAACAGAAAATGAACTCACTTGCATCACTGGAGGTCTTTTGTCATGGAAGAGATGTTTTTTAAAACAGCAATATTGTTATTCATGTATTCATTCATTTTTGTCCTATAGAGTTTATATATGTATATATATAGTGGCTTCCAGGTTTGTGCTTTTATGTGATTCCTGAATATGAACACCAAGTCTCTGCATCTATACGTGTTTCTTGTGTCTTGTGTTCTTTTCCTTTGTTCATTTTGCCCTATTCCAATTTGTACATTTTTGTTTTACCTTATATTATTTTATTATTGTCCCCTAGGTGACTGCTCATTTTCTAGTGTGACACAGATGGGAGGAGAGGCAGAGTGGAGCTGGAAGGAGTAGAAGAAGGGAAAACATTCAGGGTCTAAAATATCTATATTTAATATAAACAAAAAGCAAAGCAACAGTAACAATAAAAAACAACCCCAACACAGATACCCTCCTTTACCCAGTAAGATGAAAGCCTCTTTTTTTTTTTTGGACTTCTGCTATATTGTGTGCAGTGTTAATAGATTTTATCCACTTTCAAATGAAAAACAATCTCATTGCCCTTTTCTCAAATATGCCTTTTCCCCATTGCTCATCGTTTTACTCTGTGGATCATTTTATTTGTATATATGTGTATAAAGATAGTATTTGGGCTATATCTAGAACTTTAACATAAAATTCAAATGTCAGTTTTTAACCCCGTAGATGTCAGATGATTTCAGTTTCTAGGGTATGGTATCGATTCTGTTCCTTAGACTACTATACTGGCCATATCTTTGCTGGGCCAGGCACATGAATGAAAGGCCACTATCAGTTAGTAGTTTTAAGGGACTCATACAAAATAGAGAATTGGAGATTTTCAGAGAACAGAATTTTTCTTGCTTATGTAACAGGTAGTGCCACACGATTAAAGTGGAATGATTTAACATATAATTTTATAAATTACATAGCCTTTAGATTATGACCATCGGTTTACTTGGTAGTTACCTAATTTAGTGTATTAACCATCAACTCTGCTTGATGACTTTCCCAAGTTTTCTACACTGCACTTAGACATTTTCTAGGAAACAGATTGAACATATTAAAAACTGCACATTTACAAAAAGAAGAACCATGCTGGATACTTTATCTTACAACTGAAACAATTTGAAAAAAAAATGACATCTATATAGTCACCTTTAGGGAAGAACCAGTAGAGGCAACTAATGTATTGCTTCTCCACTGATGACTCTGAATCATCTTCTGAATAAGATTTTGCTTTCAAATTTTAACTCTGTGTACTTTTTGAGACAATACAACCTGAAAAGCTAGAGACACAAGACCTAAATATGGAAGCATTCATTGTAATAATTCATTTATTTACCCCCAAAAATTGATGTTTAATTTTGAACATTGTAGACTGTTTAAAAATCTATAAAACACATTTATTTATCCACAGGGTTTTTTAAAGAAAAGTACATAGTGATGTATTATAATTTCTCAAAGGAACAGAAGCAACACATTAATAGTGTGTGGGAAAGGAAATATGCTGCGAGGTAGGTGACATGTGTTGGTTACAAGGCTATGTAATATGTGCCTTAATGGAACCTTACAATATACAGTTGTCCATATGTTTTTAGAGCTCCCACATGAGATTTACTCAGCAAAGTCTGTCATAACCAACTCTTTTGTATAATCTTTGGATTGATACCCATATATCTTTGTTCCTCAATGTATAGATGATAGGATTCAGGGCAGGTGTGATAGCAAAGTCAGCAATAAACAGGTATTTATCAACTCCTGATGTGGGGAAAGGCCACACATAGAGAAATATACATGGAGTAAAAAAAAGAACAACTACGGTGATGTGTGATGACAGAGTGACAAGTGCCTTGGACAAGTCTCCTGAAGACCTTTTCCAGACAGTGATCAAAATGAACATATAGGAGAGAAGAAGCAGGAAGAAGGTCCCCATGCTCATGAAGCCACTGTTGGCAGCAATGATAAATTCAAACTTGCCTCCATCAGTGCATGCGAGTTGTATGATCCGGGGGAAGTCACAGTAAAAGCTGTCTATTTTGTTAGGACCACAAAAAGGCAGGTTTATAACAAAAGAGAACTGGGACAGGGCATGGACCACACCAGTGACCCAGCCAACAATTACAAATGAAATGCATAATTTAGGGCTCATGATGGTCAAGTAGCGCAGAGGCTTACAGATGGCTGTGTACCTGTCAAACGCCATGGCTATGAGCAGCACCATCTCCACTCCTCCCATAACATGGATAAAACACATCTGAGTCATACAACTGCGGAAAGAAATTACTCTGTGTTCTTTCAGAAGATCTGAAATCATCTTGGGAACTGTGGTACAAGAAACCCACACATCATTCAAAGACAGGTTGGCCAACAGGAAGTACATAGGTGAATGTAAATGTGAGTCAGCAATTACCAAAATGACAATGAAGAGATTTCCCACAATGATTCCTAAGTAGAGTGCAGAGAACGTCAGCATGAGAAAAACTTTAGTTTTCCAAGAACTAGAGAGTCCTAGAAGCACAAACTCAGAAACCATGGAGTAATTTAGTTGATCCATTGGCGTGGGCAGTTTCAAATCACTTGTTAGGAAATGAGGAGAAATTGTAGCTTAGCTATTAAGGGATATTTTCCACTTGTGGGGCTCTTTTATTTTCTGAATTTCAATATCAGGAGAAAAAACTCTGAGTTGTATAGCAAAAGAAAAAAATGAAAAATAATAAAGTTATCAGCATAGTACCCCTAAAGAAACACAAGCATAAATATGGTAGAGGGGGCAAATGGGGTTCCTCCTTTTAATTCTACATTCAGACATTTTCTTTTAGTAGATTTGCTTTTCAGTATTTCTGAATATATTCTATGAACTCTTTTCTAGATGTTTTCAATGTCTAATCACTTCAGGTGACAGAAAATATCCATATAGTGTGTTCTTGCTCTCTTTTGCAAATTATTATTTCATGTATTTGCTTCACTGGTGGCAAAATGAAGGTTTTTTTACCCATTTCATTTATATTTATTTTTATAAAATTATTAAAATATTTTGGCAGACATACATTAGTTATATTCATTCATGGGTGTATTATGATTATGAATACATGCAGAAGTATTAGATATACTGTTTCAGTCTTTCTACCCTCCCACTTTCTCACTTTCAAACCACTATTGATTACTATTATATAGTAATACTGAGTTTTTTTAACATTGCCACACATGATCAAAAGTTGTATATATTTTCTCTCTGTGGCATTTCCTTTAACAAAGGGTCTTTCATTTTTATCCATTATCTGCAAATGGCTCAATTTTTTCATTTGTTTGACTAATATTGTATTATATGTTGGCTATTTCAACATGTCACCTATTGTAAATAGTACAGTCATAAATACATAAAAGCATGTATCTCTTTGGTATGATGAATTTGTTTATTTAAGATAAACCCAAGCTAAAATAATGGATAAATATGGCAATTCTAGGCTAAAATTTTGAGGAACATCTATAATTCAATACAGCTGCTACATGATCATTCTCATCATGAATGCATAAAACAGAACTTTTAGCTTATTCTTGAAGAAGATTGGTTACTTTTTATTTGGTAGGTGACACTGTGATTTCATTACAGTTTTGATTAGTGTTTCTCTTGTGGTTTATGATTTAATATAGAATTTTAAATATTTTTCTTGTTTTTAATGCATATGATCGTTTGGTCTGTATATCTATATGTGTATCACGTATGTACAATTTACATTGAGGTCAGAAGAGGACATTCAATTCTCTGGCCCTGGTGTTATTACAGTCTATGGGCTACTTTATGGGTGCTGGGAATTGAACATGGGTCCTCTGTAAAAGCAGCAGGTGGTCTTTTCCATTGAGCCATCACAACATCCCCAATATAAATCATTTTCTGTATAGCATTTGGGCATCTATGTTAGAAGTGACATTCATTTTTATTTCCCATGAATTTTAATTGAGATTGCTTATTTTTTTCAGGGGAGCATTTAGCATTTTGATTATCTTAAATATAACAGATAAATGTTCATATTATTCTTTTATTTGTCCTTGATTTTATTTATGTATCTTTTTGTTTTGTGATATAAACTCTCCTTCCATTATTTGTGCTTTCACCATATTGTAGTTTTGAAATCCTATCTAAAGTTATGGCTATACCAATGATAGAAGTTTTATTATTTTTTCTTGTAGATTTTTTTTTTTTTACAATTCATGTCTTCCTTGTATATGTCTTGCTTTTTTTATACACTTATCATGGACATTCCCTACTCAATTGAGATGCTTTTTAAAAAAACATTTACTTTATTACACTTATGGTTTTGCTTAGATATCAACATTCCGTGGCTGTAAGGGTAAATATGTTATTGGTTTTAAAATTATATACCAATACATAGCATTAATTTTGTACTTCTTTTGTGTGAAGATGTTTAGCAATCCCATTAACACTTATAAGATGTAAAATTCTGTGTATGTTGTATATTTTTGATCTGGACTTATATCTTATAAAAAAATAAATCTCCAGAGTTAAAGTGGGATAAAGTGTCAGGGTCAGGACTTACGTTTACAAATTTTAAACACATATTCAATGTTTTTTGTTACAGTACTATGCTACTCTGATTGTTACTTCGACATACACTCTGGTTTCCACAAACATCTTCCAATCAAACAGCCCCCAACTTCTATGTCCTATAGCTAGTATTAACTCATTTAGGATAAGAGTCTCTGGTGTCCCCTAGAACTACTCCTCTCTTGCCAGTCATTCCTCAGCAATCCTCATTGTTTGTTCAGTCAGTCCTACCATCTAATTGCCATAGACACCTTGTTTCTTGAGAGAAACTCTATTCAGGCTATTTTTTTTTCTTTATCACAACCGGTTTTCCCTTACTCTTTTCCTGTATTTCTCTACAGGATTCAAGCCCTGATTTTATTAATTTCTCTATGTATTCTTCTAAGCCTTTGGCTTCTTGACTTCATGAAATTCTTATAACTGCTTTTTTTCCTTCCTGTTATGACCTTCAATCCAATTTTTAAAGATTGCAGCCTTATCTCACATCAGGAACATTAGGTCTGTTTTTTTAACATGTTGTGATATTTTTATTTTTTATTAAAAATTGGATATGTATTGCTAAGTCAGTATCTTTCCAGAAAGTCATTTTCTTTCAAAAGGGAAAAAGACCTTTTAACAGACAAAGTGTTGCTTTGTTCCCAGTTTAATTTTTGAACTTAATACTATTACTATTCTTAAGAGTACAGCAGCTATGATAACTAAAGCCCATGTCCTACATACAGCACAGTGGAAACCTGAACAAAGCCCTGCACTCAGTGCGCATGTTGAGCAACTTCACTGAAGCCAACTTTTATATATTTTTATTTTGTGAAGTATTGGTTTCTCCTATTCCAACCCTTAATATTTTATGTGACTCATCCACACTAGACCTGCCCTCCTTAGTTTTTTCAGCAATACAATACTCAGTTTAATTAGTATCTAAGTAATTGGTAAAATATCTGAAATTTAAAAAAATATATATTTCCCTCAAAAAATAATCTATACAGCTACTATACATGTGTATGACATTTTTTGGGAAGGAGCCCCTGTGGTCTTATGAGAATTCTCAGTTTGCTTTTTGAGACACAGAGAACCTAAAATTATATGAATAAAGCTGTAATCAATTAAACAATAAATTATAATGATAACTGGAATGAACACAGTAAAATTAGATAGTTATGAGTACATTTAAATATGTTAAATGATTTATTGCAAATTTGCTGGAACATGAATGAGTAATATAAAAATCATAATTCTTGCTGGTTGATATAAATGCAGGCAAATGCTGAATCATGGATTTCTGATAGTTTTATTAAATGTCTTGTAAAAATGTTGCCTGGCTGATTAGAAGATTATAAATTATGACACTTTACAGAATAGACATAGTAAAGGCTATAAGTACGTGAATCTCTGTGTGTTTAAGTGTGTGTGTGCTGCACATGTGCAGATATGCACAGAAGCTAGAAGCAGACACTGGATATGTATTCTGGAATTCTTCAAGAGTGGAATATATTCTAAACCACTGAGTCATCTCTTCAGCTTTGAAAGTTATTTTTAAACTTCAGGTTAAGTCATATTTTTAAGACCAAAAGTTTCAGAAAACCTGTTCCAGCTTGTAATAGGAAACTTCCTGAAATGATGATAACCCCGTGGATGCTGTAGCCTGAAATGCTTTTCAGCCTCAGTGATGGGAACGTGAGTCACAGTGACTCCACAGGTCAAAGGGAATCACTGAAGGCCAAACCTTTTTAACTCTGATCCTGCCATTCTCTTCCATGTGTCTATAATTAAAGGAAATTAGATGACAAAAGTCAGAATGGGATTTTTACATTATTTTATATAATTTTATTTCTGAAAATACTAAGTAATCAGAAGTAGATTTAGTATTTAAGAATATTGGCTGGGAGAATAGATATTTATTATATAAAATAGGTTTGTACATTGTTGAATATGTAGTAATTACAAAAAATGTTCCATTTGTAGAGTTATAGAGAAATGCAATATTTAATTCTTGGAGGAAAATAAAAGCTACCTTTTCCTTTATGACTATTTTTATTAAAAAATAAATTATATGTTTATTTTAAAGATCAGGTAAACTTTAAACAAGTAAAAATTGTATTATCTATATTAGTCTTAGTGGGTAGTAAATAAAAATTTCTCTGGAAATTAAATTGTTCTTTTTAAAATTTCATTCCCCATTTATTTAATTAAACATTTTTTTTTCATCATGGTAGATCTCCAATTTGGCTTGCTCATTCACATTAGCACAAAGTGTCAAACCTATAATATATAGTAAGGATTGTCTGGCTTCTTGCAGAAACTTTGAGAAATCTAAGTCATAAAGTTGACAGAAGACTCATCAACATGGAGATGAACACAGACACACACATGCACAAATAACAAAAGTCCAACAAAATTTACATTATTATTAAAAACATCTAAAATATTTTTTGTCAGAGTGCATGTTACACTGTTGATGTCAATAGCTGAGTATATTTAAACTTACTATTTTGATTATGTTCTAAAAGAGGAAAAATTGAAATTATTTAGAAAATATCAAAATCAAAGGACCCTGAACTCCATTTGAAAGTCATTGTGAGAGAGAGAGAGAGAGAGAGAGAGAGAGAGAGAGAGAGAGAGAGAGAGAGAGAGAGACGGAGGGAGGGAGGGAGGGAGGGAGAGAGAGAGAGAGAGAGAGAGAGAGAGAGAGAGAGAGAGAGAGAGAGAATGTGTGTAAAACTGCAGCAAATAAGTCCCAAAACTACTCACTGGAGAGAAAATCTAAAATATTTGTGGTTGGTATTCACATGAGTAACACATTCAGAACTCTAAGATTCATATTTAGAAATTAAAAAAAAATATGCCAAGGGAAAAAATATTCTGAAATTACCAAATTAGATTGAAAGTGATTCCCTAAGTTAAAAAGAGTTTCTTATGTACTTACCTATTGGAATTGCCTATGAAATCAGTTTCTTCTTGTCTGATAACAGTTATTTAAGCTTGTGCTTCTACCCCAAGATGATGGTGAGCTCATTTACTATACTGAACAACTTTAATGAGAGTTGTTTCTCAGTGGAGAACATTATATTTGTAAAGCCTCTTTGTGGAAAAACTTTGTAGTTCTGTGTTTTAAATAGCACCCCAACATGGAAAGGCTTTCTTTAGATTTTCCTGGGGGAATCTCATAGTCACTTACTTTCTCTGAATTTAGACCTCAAGTGACTCTTATGCTTCATTAAACTTAGGTTTGAGTTAAGCTAGGAAAATGCAACAAATAATGTAATTGAAAAAAAATGACGAAGGCAGTTAAAAATGTATCTGCAGAGAGAATATAGTTTTCTCAATGTATAGTGTTACATATTGAACTCACATGTGAATTTCACACCTAAATAACTGTCATGAATTAATTATAGTTGGGTAGTGACAGCCAGGATAGCCGGGGAATGCTATCATGCAAATTTATGCAAATCTTAAAGGGATAAAAAGATGATGGGAAAGTAATTTATCATTGTAATAAAATTGTATATGTAGCATAATTTAAATAGGTTAAAGACAATTTGCTACATGTATTTTAGCAATTATTAAAGGTGTGATCTAATTGCAACCATCCATCATTTTCCAATATTGTTTGTCATAGGGGCAATATTACATAACTTATTGTGTGTCTATCCAATACTGTTCCAATGCAGAATGGGCAACACAATGTCCAAGAGAACATAGTCTGAGAAATAACAATATGAGAGTTTAAGTTGTAGTTGAGAAAGAGTGATACTACTTTGTCATTTAAACTTTAGATTGTGTCTATTAACATGGAGCAGACCTCAGATAGAGACAGAATGTCTTTAATTCCCATACCATAAATTCCACTATTGCACCAATGAGAATATATTGCCTGTCAAATTTAAAATACATTCATCTATTTATGTGTAGGTGAATATGCTTTTGTGCACATGCAAGCCAGCACTCACACAAACCAAAAGAAGCCGTGGTGTTCCCTTAGCTGGAGTTACATACAGCTGTAAACCACTTGTTCATCGCTTGGGGAATTTAACCACACTCATCTGTAAGAACATAAAGTTCTCTTTATCACTCAACCATCTCTCTAGACCCCATATAAGCCAATTAAAAAAAAATCATATTAAAGCAAATGACATACAACTAGCAAACATTAAATCAAAGTTAACATTTGAAAGGATTTTTAAATTTAAAAAATTATTGGCAGATGTCACAGTTAAGAGAATCTAAAGGAATGAAATGCTATCTACAAATTTAAAATATTGATATTCTGAAATAGAAAATATATACATATTCAATATATTTTAACTGTGTGGATGAACAAAGTGTTCTATTAAAGCACAAAGCTTTCAGTTTGAAAAAAAAAAAAGAGCTCCCTGGCTATTCTTACTCTATTTACCCCATCCTTTCTTGCCCCCAAGCACCCCTTTCCATCTGCAGGGTCCTTCGATCCTCCAACTCAGCCTGCTTGGGGCTGAGGATCTGTGGAGCCAGTGGTGAGTGCTCCTGCCACAGGGGCATCTTTGTTCCCCAAGACCCTGCCCCGCCCTCCAAGCCTGCCTTTTTGTCTGTAAGGTTCTTGGCCCAGCAAGAGGTCCTGCTCCTGTAGTGAGGAGATAAGTATGTGCCTGTCAGGCCAGACAGTCCCAAGAATGGAGTACAGGCCCCCTCCAATTATGTAAACATTTCTGGCCATTCAGCAGGATGTCTTCTTGGCTAAGGGTTTTCTCTATTTCCCATAGATTCAATGCAATCCCCATCAAGTTCCCATCAAAATTCTTCACAGACCTTGAGAGAACAATAATCAACTTTATATTGAAAAACAAAAAAAAAAAAACCCCAGGTTAGACAAAACAATTTTATACAGGAAAGTAACTTCTGGAGGCATTACCATCCCTGACTTCAAACTCTATTACAGAGCTACAGTATTGAAAACAGCTTGGTATTGGCATAAAAACTGAAAAGTCGATCAATGGAATTGAATAGAAGACCCTGATTTTAACCCTCAATCCTATGAACACATGATTTTCGATAAATGAGCTAAAAGTATACAATAGAAGAAATAAAGCATCTTCAACAAATGGTGCTGGCATAACTGGATGTTCACCCGTAGAAGAATGAAAATAGATCCATATCTATCACCATGCACAAGACTCAAGTCCAAATGGATTAAAGACCTCAATATCAATCTGAACACACTGAACCTGATAGAAGAGAAAGTGGGAAGTACTCTACAACACATGGGCACAGGAGACCATTTTCTACGGATAACTCCAGCAGCCCAGACATTAAGGGCAACATTGAATAAATGGGACCTACTAAAACTGAGAAGCTTCTGTAAAGCAAAGGACACTGTCACCAAGACAAAAAGGCAACCTACTGACTGGGAGAAGATCTTCACCAACCCCACAACAGACAAAGGTCTGATCTCCAAAATACACAAAGAACTCAAGAAACTAGACTTTAAAATGCTAATTAGCCCAATTAAAAAATGGGGCACTGAACTGATCAGAGAATTCTCAACAGAAGTTCAAATGGCCAAAAGACACTTAAGGTCATCCTCAACTTCCTTAGTGATCAGAGAAATGCAAATCAAAACAACTTTGAGATACCATCTTACATCTGTCAGAATGGCTAAAATCAAAAACACCAATGATAGCCTTTGCTGGAGAGGATGTGGAGTAAGAGGAACACTCATCCATTGTTGGTGGGAATGCAAACGTGTGCAACCACTTTGGAAATCAGTGTGGCGGTTTCTCAGGAAATTCGGGATCAACCTACCCCAGGATCCAGCAATACCACTCTTGGGAATATACCCAAGAGATGCTCTATCATACCTAATATTCACCTTCCTCATCCCTCTTCTTTCTTAATACTTACTTTTTTGTTTTATCTTATGTTTTTTTCTTGTCTACCTGAATAATGTTGCAGGAGTAAAACATTTTTCCAAAAAAGAAAATTGAGATAGCTGATAAGTATGCAGAAACAAGTTTGCTACTTTTAATCCGAAGAAGAATGGACTAACACCCACACTGAAGCCCAATCGCAAACTTGAAAAAATAGTTATTATTAAAAACTCAAGAGATAAACATATCTATAACCAGCAATGAGATGAAAACAGGTATAAAATGGCCTTCTTCACTATTAAAAACAAAACCAAGAATAAACAAACAAAAACACCCAGTACTCGACAAATTAAATTTATAATTCTAGCAGATCTTTAAGGAAAAATTAACTCCAATTCCTTTTATATAATTTCATAGACAGAAGAGGAAGGAGTGCTATTGAATTTTTTATGAACCCAGTATTATCTTCACATTCAATTCTGATTAAGATACAACCCCCAAAACCAAACACAACAAAAATTTTCAGACCATGCTATTGGATGAACACAAATGAAAAATTTATCATTAAAATACTTACAAATAAAATTTAAGAACATACAGAAAGACTATTCATTGTGATGAAGTTTAATTACTTTAGAGATTAAAAATGGTTCCATACTCATAAATCAATTCCTGTTATCAACTGCATAGACTCAGAAAATATTTGATGCAGAAAAAAACCATCATCAAAATCCAAAACCAGTGTATTAGGAAATTAGGGTGGCTACCTCAGTATAATAAATATTATATATATCAAATTTGTAGTAAATGTCATATTAAATGGAGGAAAAACAGAAAATATTTCTATAATGATATGGAACAAAAGAAAGTAGTCTACTTTCTGCATGACTTCAAAATTGTTACTAAAGAGTCTTACCTAAATCAATATATATATATATATATATGCATTCTGCATTCTATCAGTAATAGAAAAACAATTTAAAATACATATAAAATCATATAAGACTCCCAATAGCCAAAATAATCCTGAGCAAACACTAGCAATCCAAAAGGTTTCAAATTATGTTACAGAGGTATAGTATTAACACCATCATCTTAATGGCACAAAAATAGATGCAAAATTCTATGGAGCAATATAGACAACTCAAATAAGTGCATATGATTAAAATGTGATCCTGTGACTACACATGTAGAATAGTGGAATTAGACAAATCTGTTATACCCCACAAAAGTACTGTAATTGGATCAAAGACAACTGTGTCCGCATATTTGAGATCAGGGACATGCAAACTTAGTACTTTTATATGCTATCTCATTACAGTTGGAAGTGCTATCATCAGTAAAACATATGACAAATTCTGGCAAGGATGTGGAGAAATGGAATCTTTATTATTGGTAGGCTGTAAACTAGTATGTAAAATATTGAAAGCACTGCAAAGAATTCCTAAAATAAATATTAAAATTGAATTTCCATCTATAATATTTGTAAACATGTATCTAAAGAATTCGTTAGAAATAAGTGCACAACCATATTTTTTTTCTACTCTATTTAAAATAGCAAGGAAATAGAGTCAGTCAAGATATTCATTTACTGGTAAATGGAAATTTATAATTTGGTAAATATACCTTGTGGAATTTTACTGCTACAGGCAGGCGGATCTCTGTGAGTTCGAGGCCAGCCTGGTCTACAAGAGCTAGTTCCAGGACAGGCACCAAAAACTACAGAGAAACCCTGTCTCCAAAATCCAAAAAAAAATAAAATTATGAAATTTGTATGAAAATTAATAAAACTGGAAATATTAATTTAAGGAGGAGACTCTGCCTCAAAAGAAAACTACCACATTCTCTTTCATATGTGCATCCTAGATGCTAAGCTTTTAGATTCATGCTTTCATTTGGGAACGTGTGTGAAGAGGATAGAAGACTAGAATTATGCCAGTGTGAAAGACTTTTAAAGGCTGCTAGAACGCAACATGAATATGATATGGAAGTGGAAACAGGAACACTGAGAGTAAAATGATTTAAGCAGTGAGGAAGGGCAGGATTCGGTCGAAGTGGAGTTTGAGGGAGGGTAAATAAGCCTAATGATGTCTGACAAAGCTGATACTTCATAAGCTAATCAAAAGAAAACTGAAATAAAAGATCTTGGTAAGAGGCAACCTGTGGGAGAGAGAAATGGTGTTTACAGAAGTCTTAAAGTATGGAGTAAAAATTTTGGTGTCTTGTGTTTGCTATTTCTTTATGAGTTATTGGTGAGAAAGTTTTCCTAAACCCCCATAACAATACAGTCAATTGCCACTATACTTGGTTGCCCACTATTACTAGACAGAAAAAAATTGCTAAAGACACCACATATCTTGGTAAGGACATAAAAAAAATTAATCTGGGGGTGGGCTGGAAGCTTTCTCCTTGCTGGTTATCCCCTTGTAATACCAGCGTATTGTACATAGTATTTTTGGAGATTATCAACAGTCATCTTACTCAGTTTTATACCGTGTGTACAACAATATCATTGTTCAGAGATATAGCTCACCGTTAAAATACTGAAAAGTCTGTCATGAGTATAACTAACCACATTTCACAGTATTTGATGCTTAATAAGCAAGGCAAAATTCATATCTATTCCTTTATCTCTGGTAAAAAGCCATGTCAGTGCAAGGTGGGGAAACAGCTGCTTCTGTAAGTGCACATGGTTTGTTGGTCAGATTGCCTTTCATATATATATATATATATATATATATATATATATATATATATTTCCAGCTTATGTCAGAGTAGATGAGTAATGTGCGTTGGTGAATCACAGATACATAAGATACATAGCTGGTAAAATAGAGAGAAGAAATGAGTGTGATTGACCAATGGTATATAAGGAAGTAGATATTATCACTTCCTCCAAGACTTGGGATTCTTTAAAGAATGAGGGAGGGAATGAATGTAAGAATTTGATAAATGTCTCCTTTTATCGCCTGCTGAAGGTTAATATTCAGGAGGATGCCTATATGTTTTTCTTTGGGTTCTTCTTATTTAGCTTCTCTAGGATCACTAATTATAGGCTCAATGTCCTTGGTTTATGGCTAGAAACCAAATATGAGTGAGTACATCCCATGTTCCTCTTTTTGGGTCTGGCTTACCTCACTCAGGATAGTGTTTTCCATTTCCATCCATTTGCATGCAAAATTCAAGAAGCCCTTGTTTTTTACTGCTGAGTAGTACTCTAATATTTATATATTCCATACTTTCTTCATCCATTCTTCCATTGAAGGGCATCTAGGTTGTTTCCAGGTTCTGGCTATCACAAACAATGCTGCTATGAACATCGTAAAGCATATACTTTAATGGGGATGTTCTACTGGGAACTCACCAAGGACAGCTGGCCTGGGTCTGGAAAAGCCTGGGATAAAACCGGACTCTCTGAACATAGTGGACAATGAGGACTACTGAGAACTCAAGAACAATGGCAATGGGTTTCTGATCCTACTGCACGCACTGGCTTTGTGGGAGCCTAGGCAGTTTGGATGCTCAACTTGCTAGACCTGGATGGAGGTGGGGGTTCCTTGGACTTCCCACAGGACAGGGAACCCTGATTGCTTTTCGGGCTTGGGGGGGAATTAAATGGGGGAGGGGGAGGGAAATGGGAGGCAGTGGCGGGGAAGAGACAGAAATCTTTAATAAATAAATTTAAAAAAAAAGAATTTGATAAATGGTAGAAGTGTGTGAAATGTTGACTCCTGGGCATTACAGAGTTGTTGCACTCAAACTCACAACAGTTATAATTAGATCTCTACCACACTGGTCCCAACAAAATTTGGACATGGAAGGGGTCTTCTTAGAGGGGTCACTACTCCATGACAAGAGAAGATAAAGAAGGGAGAGCCATTTTCTTCAGTGGTGATTCTACTTAGGAGTAAAGAACCCTAAGATAACCCATTGAGTCACAAAAGAATGTACAAAAGTAGAAATGAAGTTAGTTGGGAAGATGAAGAGGATTGGGAGGTGTGGTAGTTTGGCAAAAGACCACAGTGGGGAATGAATATAATCCAATACTTTATTCACATTTTATTAAAATGAAAAATCACCATTATGCATAATTAATATACACTGAAGAAACTTTAAAAATAGTCTTGGCAAGATGATAGAGAAAAATGAATTATTCTATAAGGTTTGTAGAAATGTTAATTAGTACAGCCATAACAAAAACATTAAGGAAGATTCTCAGAAAACTAATAAATAAAATTACCATTAACTTGGCTACCCCACTTCTGAATTTATATAAGGTCTACAAATCCACAAAGATATCTGTATTTTCATATTTACGAAAGTTTAATTACAATATATATTATGTGAATACAGGGTAAGTGGACTTTGATTGATAAATGAAAAAATTGTTCTTTGCAGCTACAGTGGTTAATAACATGATTGTAGAAGACCTAGTTTGTTTTCCTATACCACAAAGTGGTTTACAACCATCAGTCACTCGAGTTGCAGAGGACCTGTTCTGGCATCCATAGGTATTGCATAGACAACGAATACAGTATTTGAGACACTGTCAAAATCCTACACAAAATCAAAATATATTAACCTTTAAAAAGTAGTTGGGTTCTGCATATTAGAGTTTTATGTATCCATAAATATTAGGAGTTCATGTTATTTACAGCATCTTAGTTAAGTTTTGAAAAGATTATATTAACTTAAAAATCAGAAAGCAAAATAGTTCTAAAGAATATTTACTGTTTTAGCATACTGAACTCACTCTGAGTAACTTTTATTATTAGGGATTCTTTAGGACATTTTCCTAAAATGCAGGAGCTGATCGCTCAGTCTCCTCATTGCCACCTTCATGTCTTCGTTCCTCAGTGTGTAAATGGCAGGGTTCAGGATGGGAGTAATCATGAAGTCCAGAATAGCAAGAAACTTATCCACTGGGACAGTAGGAAAAGGCCACATGTACACGAAGATGCATGGTCCAAAGAACAAAATCACCACAGAGATGTGAGCAGAAAGTGTAGAGAAGGCCTTGGATAAATCACCTGATGAATGTTTCCATACAGTGAACAGGATAACAATATAGGAAACAATCAGTAAGAAGAAGGTGCCAATAGAAATGATGCCACTGTTGGCAGCAACCATGAACTCCATTCTGTTGGTGTCCTTGCAGGCCAGTTTGATAAACCTAGGAAGGTCACAGTAAAAACTATCTATCTTATAAGGACCACAGAAACTCAAATGAGCAACAAAAGCTAATTGGGCCACTGAATGCAGGAAACCAATAACCCAAGCACCAGAAAGAAGCAAAAGGCATTTCCGTGGGCTCATGATGGTCAGGTAGTGGAGGGGCTTGCATATGGCCACATATCTGTCCCAGGCCATGGCTATCAGCAGCACCATCTCAGATCCCCCCAGGACATGAAGGACAAATATCTGGAAGACACAACCCTGAAATGAGATGGTATTGTGCCCAGAGGAGAGGTCAGAAATCATTTTTGGTACAGTTAAGGTGGAAAGACATAAATCAATAAATGAGAGGTTGCCCAAAAGAAAGTACATAGGGAAATGTAAATGTGGGTCAAAGGTCACTGTAAGCACAACAAGGGTGTTTCCTAGCACAATGGCTATGTACAATACCATAGAGAAGGCAAGAACGAAATGCTGTATTGGTCTAGATGTTGAAAGTCCCAGAAACACAAATTCAGCCACCTCTGTGTAATATGTTTTATTCATTAACCTTCGTTATATTTGCTGAAATAAATAGAAAAAAATAAAAATTTCAAATGAATATATTATAATTTTAAAAGAAGCAAGTGCTGAGTCCCATGAAAAATCTTCTTCATATAGTAAAACCTTTAAAAATGAATTAGCTCATTCATTTGACAAGTGTTCAATAACCTGGCAGATAACACAGAGAACTAAATATAAAAGTGCCTTGTGCCAGCCAAATGCAATGAACACAGATTCTGTCTTCACCCAGTGTTCTGTCTAGATGTGAAGTGAAACATGAAATCTATAATAGTGTATGTGTGCTACTGTGAGAAGTAGTGTGAACATGAATCAGGGGCTGAGTGATACATTAGCTTACAGGTGTAGCACATACCACTCTGGAAGGTGTCTGTTTTGAGATATAAAGAATCAGTGATGCTAGATGAGTGAGTGAGAGCTATTTATAAGGAGAAAATTATTTAGAAATACCCAGGAGCATGACTTAACCAAAACCTCAGCAACAAATAAGAAACTGGTGAGATTCTGATTCAGATGAAGGGTTATATGTGTGTTAACAGATAGGTCTACACATATTGGTGATGAGCTAAAGGAACTGGTTAGTTACTTTAATATGAAAAAAATAATGGAAAGGTGTAGGAGAAGAACAAAACACAGATCAGTTGTAAGATTATCATGGACTATGCAAAATAGATCAAAAAGGGAGAAATTTCCCCCCAAAAAAATGGTACCAAATTAACAATCTTAGTGGAAAAAAGAAATGACTTTTGTGACTACAAGTAATTTGAGTGCTATGTTAATAAAATAAATGTTTTTTAAAATGAAAATTGCACATTTTTACTTAATTGTGGAAAAAGATCATAGCAAGTATGGACCCACAATGTTTGCAGAAGAATGGGTGCACTTGCATTTCAAAATTTAAATATTTTATGCAAGCTTTCATATTGAAATAAATGTAATACAATAAATATTAAAATATAGATCAAATAAAATGTACATTAAATAATGGCTATGAAAAATAGAAAGTCAATATAATCAATTAGTATAAGAAATAGACCACAAGTAATGAAAGATGTGTAAATTTAAAATCTTATGATAATATTTTGTTTGCAGAAAATATGAATATTAATAAATATGTCACAAGTGAAACTCTGAAGAAAGAGACATTTTCACTGAAACTCAAAATATGAGTTTATGTATCATCTAAAGGAAGATAGTCTTAGAATAATAATCCCTTAAATGAAACTTTCTCTAAAAGATGCCATTACCACGTACTATTGGGTGAATATCATATCACCAACTACCTTAAAAAATAAAAATTCTTCAATTAAAATATAGTACAAATAATATATCCAGGTGGGTAAAGCTGTTATTCATACACAGAAACATTATATAAAAGGAAAAATGTTTGTAGTTTATTCCAAATTGTAGGAAACTAAAACCAACTTAGAAAACATTTTTTAAATTAACACCATATTACCGAAAGGTATCAGAAGTAACAGTTTTTGGTTTTCAACTAATATTTACTTATTTCTTGAATATAAGAAATTATACATTCAATATATCCAAATATGGTCAAGTATCAATCTCATGGAGCCCATCTAAAATTTTGATTCAATTTTTCTTGTAATATTTTGTTATACTCTCTGAATTTTCTAAACTATTTTCCCCTTTATAAAACAATGTTTTATGAAGTCATGCATTGCTCTGCACCAAGCTCCCTCTTTACTCTCCTCCAGTGAATTTCCATGTTGTCACTCAGCACCATGCCAGGCTCCGGAGCTTATCACTGCAAGAGCACCTGCATAAAGTAGCACAAGTTCCATGATTGGAGATTTAACAATGATTTTTGATCTTGCAGGTTGCACAAGACTATGTATTAAGGATTTGATATAAAATGATAGCTGAAAGGACACACTGCAGTGACAATTATAGGAGGTCCTAACACAGGTCACAGGATGGGAAGAATTATATTGGTAACAGCTGGGATGACACAGAGCAGGTCACAGATTGAGATAATTTGACAATTAAGTGAGTAACAACAGCTGACATGCCAGGAGCACCAGAATTATTTAATATTTAAAATTGACTTCTGTAATTTATAAAAATTCATTTCTTTTCAATGCTGAGGCTTGAACCCTGGTAGAAAAGCATTCTATATGCCGAGTTTCTTCAGTTGTTTTTACATAGTAGCTATTTAATACTTGGAACTTAAAAATGAATTTTCATTAAAATTTATTATTGAATACACATTTAGGAAAGTCACTTGCTTCCTAATTATATTTTATTTCAAATGTACCATGTATTTTGACTTTACTCAAATCCTAAAATAAATATTCTATAAACAAAATGCACAGTCAGTATGATCACAATACAAGAAGATGAGGAAAGAAGTGTTTTAGGAGCAATTCTCTTAAAAAATGAGACCTTAAAAAGCAGCTCACTACATAATACCTATGTAGACACTGATATACATCTGAAGATACAAACGTGTTGTTGAAAAGATGACTTGAATCATTTGGTTTTCAAAAAACAGAGTTGTTTAAGTAAAAGAATGAAGAAAAAATGGCCAAAATAAAATAAAACAGCAAGAGACATGGGAACAAGATGAATGGAGAGATTTTAACAGGAAGGTACAGCAGTGTCTGCATCAGTTGATTAATTGCAATCCTTTTTTAATAACATCAGTGGCTTTTTTCTAAGTCACAATCCTCATACCACACAGACTATCTCCCATTCCAACATTTAAATTACTCAGACAACTCAATATTGTATCCCAATTTTCTTCAATCACTTGAATAATTCTGTTTGTTTCCTTGATTGCTTGCAATGTTTGAAATACTACAGGCCTACGTTTGTGCAACTTTTCCTTGTCTGCATGTAAACATCATGCCTCATCTTTGCCAAAACAGATACTTCTCCCGTCACAGCCTGTTGTAGACCCAGGCCTTGTGCTTTTGTATCATTTTATACAGTCGTCTCTGACAAGACTGCTGACTTATGTGGATGGCATTTGACAATCTTGCTGTTTGTTCTTTCCTTGTCCATAAAAACAGTATGTTAGTCACAAACTCCGGCCCATACAATTATTCAGTAATGATTCATGAGTACTCAGATACATAGATAATTAGATAGCTGCTCTAGTTTCTTAGTACATGATATTTTATTTTATATTCTTCATATGTATAAAACAGCAAACTACACAGCCTACATTAGAGTGTGTTGGACATTTCATGATATGAATTAGTCCCTTGTCGCTTGCTTGTCATTGTGCAGTAAGTCTAGAAATTGAGTTTAGTAGATTAGAAGGAAATTGAGTTTAGTAAATTAGAATACTGACTCTAGTATTGATTTTGAATAGTACATGAATACATTGCTTTATCTTTTAAACAAATTAATTGACAGAGAAGACTTCAGGTGTTAGTAAATAATATAGAATAATAAAAAAATAGGAATTTGGCAAGCATGTGAATCTATTGGAATCAACTCTGCAAATAAAGGGGGTTTTATTCAGGGTCCCCTGTCTAATCCAAATCTTTGAGAGTTTAGGGACACTTTTGAACGCAAATGCTGACGTGCCCATTTGAGTTCTGCTACAGTCCTCCTTTCTTCCTTGGGAAATATACTCCATTCACGTGTGATTCAAATCTGTCCAGAAAACCTCCCAGAGCTCATATTACAATGATAGCTCACTATATGCTTCTCATGGTAATTTTTATTCTCCTTAAGGAGAGCAAGAACTGGAAACAACAACTGTGGATATTATTTGTGGCAACTAGCTTAAGCTATTTTCAAATATTATAAATAAAGTAATTTTACTCAAGCTGTAAATATCACTGTATTAACTACAGTTTCATCACTATGTCCTTCTATTAGCACCTGCAATTGTTATCTCAGTGGGTGACTCTTTAAATGTATATTCATATCACTGAGTATTTCTGCATCAAAATCAAAATTTCCAACAAAAATGAAACAGTTTAAAGAATAAATGGAAAAATGTAGACTATTCAACTCTTTTTTTTTTGACTATTCAACTCTTTTGGGTCATCAATCATGATTGTTTCACTAATCAGATTAATTCAAAAGTAACTGAAATATGTAAATAGAGGTATACCCAAATTTTGTCTTTATAAAGTTCTTTGATGATTCTTTCATATTACCTAATTCTGTTTTGAGTAAAGATTAGAATTACAGAACATATGATATTTTCAACTCTATTTTCCCAAATTTGTACAAATAATTTTGAATGCTTACATTATAATAACTGTTTATAAGATTTTTATCAAAAAGCGAGTCACTATAAATTGATGTTAGTATTAAATTTATCCATTAATATTTTCACCTATTATCTCTGCTGAAAGTTATGAAGTTATTGGTAATTTCTTCTTCGAGATTATTATTCAATAATTTTGTTTATATGCTTTTAGAAGTATTCGTAAAAATATTTCTTTTCAATGGTTTATTATAGGTAAAACATTGTTTGCCCACTAATAGGAAATTAATTATTCATGTTCTTAAATTTTTATAATTGTAAGATAAAATGGAAGAAAACAAGTATAAATGTCAGTATCTTAAATGTTTGTTCAAAGCAAAATAGGGCTTAATAATCAATATGCAAGAAATTCGTGTGATGCATTTGGTTTTATTTAAAATATAATCTTGTTCAACATGCCTCTGTGACCTAACATAAAAAGCAGTGGTGCTATATAAAAACCAAACCTGTCAAAAATAGGCATTTTCTAATAACCTTATATTCACTGCTTCAGAAACTTCAAATTACTTTTCTACAACTATGTATGGAAGCTTTAAAGGCATTTAAGTATAATTGGTGCAACTAAACGTGTATTGCTATAAAGAAAGGTACATATGTGTTACAGAGGCATCATTGATAAAGTTGAAAATGGTGGTGTTCATTCTCTTCCTATAAAATATCATCCAGCAAGCATAAGACCTGTGGTTCCTAAAGTGTAACACCTGGATTGCTATCCTATTTGGGGAGAGAGATACAATAAATTCTGGAACAGAAACTAAAGCATTCTATAAAATTCCCTTGAATAAGTATGGGTAGTAAAATGAGAAAAAATGATTTGTGAATTTATTACATTTTAAAATATCCTTGAGACACAATCCAGAAAATCACCTAGTAGAGTAGTGTGCATCTCCTTCTATGTAATCTGAAGCAAAATCCTTTAGTTTCCATTATGAAAACTTAGCACATAAAAGATATTTAATAAATAATTTTGAATTGCTAGGAGAAAGAAGTCCTTATCCTTCTGACACTTCAAAAACCCACCCACTTCCTTTTCTTCTTACTCACCTTAGCACAAAAATGAAGATGAAAATTTATGCTAAGAAACAATATTTTCACTTGTTTTTTTTTAAAAATTCTAGTTTCTGTGAGTTCTTTTGGAACATAACCAGGATGTTAGATGACCACAGCATAAAATCCAGCTCTTAGTGACCACTTGATACTGGTGTCCTAATAGTCCTCAGCCTATTTACCATGGGAATTCTGTGGGAATACCCATGGTAGGAAGAGTGAGCAAACACTAAAATTTTAATTAAAGAATAAGTTTAAAGGGCTAAGAACCATCATGTATTAAATTATAACCAATAATTTCTTTAAAGAGAATCACTGTTTTTAAACAGTAGACTATCTTTAAGTTAGTTATTACCTAAGCCAATATCAGTGAGGAGATTGTAGATATTATAATATCAAGTAGACAGTTCATGTCATTGCTGTAACACACAGATAGAATAAAGCTATAATACCAACTTTATATTTTATTATATATTATGTGCATATCAGGTCAATAATGATGATTGCAAAGTGAAAGAAAATCATTCATTTAATTTAATAGATTAAAATGAGAAATAATACAGCTTGATTATTCAAATCAATAATATACAGCAGATCATAAAACTTGGGTTCCTACTCTGTTACCAGACATTCTAAGGACTTGTAATCTTGGTCAAATGAAAATTAATTTGGCAGGGCACCTCCAGCTCCTGCTGCAGGGGCTTCTTTGTTCCACACGACCCTGCCTCCCTCAAGCCTGCCCTATTGTATGCGAACTACTTGCCTCAGAAACAGTTCCTGTTCCTGTACTGAGGCTATCCACTCAGAGGGGTGAGTGCCTGCTCTGCTGGAAGGTCCCTGAAAGGGAGTACAGGGCACCTCCATCTCCTGGAGCAGGGTCTTCTTTGTTCAACAAGACCCTGCCGCCCCCCAAGTTTACCCTTTTGTCTGCGGAGTCCTTGGACTTCCAGGAGTCCCTGTTCTTGTTATGAGGACATACATCCAGACTGGTAAGTGTGTGCCATCCCGGGGTGGACAGACTGGGAAAAAAACACAGGGCCCCTCCAGCTCCTGCTGCAGGGCTTCTTTGTTCCACAAGAATCTGCCTCCCCTAAGACTGCCATATTTTCTGCGAGGTCCATGGCCCATGAACAGTTCCTACTCCTGCAGAGAGGAGATACACCCAGAGAGTCAGTCACAGCAAAGATTGGACCAAGATGCCAATACTCTCCTGGCTACATTTGAAGGAAGAGATGGGCAGACGTCAATGCAAGAATTCCTCCAAGAACCTGAAAAGCAACATAACAACAGCAGAATTCAGGGATCATGCAACAAGAAGATTTGAACACCCTATTCCAGAAGAAATAGAAGAAATCAACTTTAAATGTAACATTATGAAAATAATAGGGGACCTTAAACAAGATGTGAAAATTGCTTTAAAGAAATGGAGAAGAAAAACAAAAAGAGTAGAAGAAATAAATAAATAACAATTTAAAACAATAAATACGCAATGAAAACAGTTCAAAAGCTGAAAACCGAAATGGAGGTAATAAAGAAAACACAAACCAAGGGAAGGTTGGATATGGAAACTCTGGGTAAATGAACAGGAACTATAGAGACAAGTATAACCAACAAAATACAAGAGATAGAAGAAAGAATCTCAGATGCTGAAGATACTATAGAGGAAATAAACGCACTGATTAAAGAAAATAACAAATCCAACAAATTCTTAACACAAAACATCCAGGAAATCTGGGACACCATGATAAGACAAACCCAAGAATAATAGGGGTAGAAGAAGTATTACAGCTCAAAGCCCAAAAAACATATTTAACAAAAATTTTTTTTAATTTTTTTATTAATTTATTTATTTATTAAAGATTTCTGTCTCTTCCCCGCCACCGCCTCCCATTTCCCTCCCCCTCCCCCAATTAAGTCTCCCCCTAGCCCGAAAAGCAATCAGGGTTCCCTGTCCTGTGGGAAGTCCAAGGAACCCCCACCTCCATCCAGTTCTAGTAAGTTGAGCATCCAAACTGCCTAGGCTCCCACAAAGCCAGTGCGTGCAGTAGGATCAGAAACCCATTGCCATTGTTCTTGAGTTCTCAGTAGTCCTCATTGTCCGCTATGTTCAGAGAGTCCGGTTTTATCCCAGGCTTTTCCAGACTCAGGCCAGCTGGCCTTGGTGAGTTCCCAATAGAACATCCCCATTGTCTCAGTGTGTGGGTGCACCCCTCGCGGTCCTGAGTTCCTTGCTCGTGCTCTCTCTCCTTCTGCTCCTGATTTGGACCTTGAGATTTCAGTCCTGTGCTCCAATTTGGGTCTCTGTCTCTGTCTCCTTTCATCGCTTGCTGAAGGTTAATATTCAGGAGGATGCCTATGTTTTTCTTTGGGTTCTCCTTATTTAGCTTCTCTAGGATCACTAATTATAAGCTCAATGTCCTTGGTTTATGGCTAGAAACCAAATATGAGTGAGTACATCCCAAAAACTCTACCAAAGAACTCCTACAGCTGATAAACACCTTTAGTAATGTGGCAGGATACAAGATCAACTCCAAAAAGATCAGTGGCCTTCCTATACACTAAGGATAAGGAAACAGAGAGGGAAATTAGAGAAGCATCACCTTTCACGATAGCCACAAATAGCATAAAATATCTTGGGGTAACTCTGACCAAGGATGTGAAAGATCTATTTGACAAGAACTTTAAGTCTTTGAAGAAAGAAATTGAAGAGGACACCAGAAAATGGAAAGATCTTCCTTGCTCCTGGATTGGGAGGATCAACATAGTAAAAATGGCAATTCTACCAAAAGCAATCTATAGATTCAATGCAATCCCCATCAAAATCCCATCAAAATTCTTCACAGATCTGGAGAAGACAATAATCAACTTTATATGGAAAAACAAAAAACCCAGGATAGCCAAAACAGTCTTATACAACAAAGGAGCGTCTGGAGGCATTACCATCCCTGACTTCAAACTCTACTACAGAGCTACAGTATTGAAAACAGCTTGGTACTGGCATAAAAACAGAGAAGTCGACCAATGGAATCGAATAGAAGACCCTGACATTAACCAACAAAATTTTAAAAGAAAACTTTCCCAACCTAAAGAAGGATATTCCTATGAAGGCACAAGATGCATACAGAACACCAAATAGACTGGATCAAAAACAATCTCCTTTCCATATAATAATAAAAAAACAAAACATCTGAATAAAGAAAGAATATTAACAGCAGCAAGGGAAAAAGGTCAAGTAACATATAAAGGGAAACCTATCAGAATTACACCTGAGACCCTGCCCTGCTGTATGCTAGGACCAGTGCTCAAGAACAGTTTTAAGCTCCTACACTAAGGCTACCCACCCAGAGCGGTGAGTGCCTGCCTACCGGGCAGGCCTCAGGGTCCCCGAAAGGGAGCCCGGGCACCTTCAACTCGTGCGCCAGGCTTCCTGTGCTCTTCTGGATACCGCCTCCCCCGCTTGCTCCATTCTTCCTTTCGTCCCTGGATCATTGGGCTACCGAGCAGCCCTGTTTAGTTGCTGAGGAATTCCATCTGGACGGGTGAGTGTGTGCTATCCAGGGGCAGACTGTCCCGGAAGAGAGCACAACCCCCCCTCCCCCAGCTCCTTCTGCAGGGCTGTCTTTCCTTTGCACGACCCAGCCCCCCAGCACCCCTCCCCAACCCTGCCCTGCTGTATGCTAGGACTAGTGCTCAAGAACAGTTTTAAGCTCCTACACTAAGGCTATCCACCAAGAGCGGTGAGTGCCTGCCTACCGGGCAGGCCTCAGGGTCCCCTGTAAGGGTGCCCGGGCACCTTCAGCTCGTGCATGCGCCAGGCTCTCCTATGCTCTTCTGGATACCTCCCCTTCCTCCTTGCTCCGTTCATCCTTTTGCCCCCAGATCATTGGGCTACCGAGCGGCCCTGTTTAGTTGCTGAGGAATCCCATCTGGACAGGAACGGTTCCTGCTTCTACACTGAAGAGATACACCCAGAGAGTCAATCACAGCAAAGACTGGACCAAGACACCAGGCCTCTCCTGGCTCCATTTGAAGGAAGAGATGGGAAGGCGCCAATGCAAGAATTCCACCTACAACCTGAAAGGCAACATGACACCACCAGAATCCAGGGATCCGGAAATAAGAAGAATTGTACACCCTACTAAAGAAGAAATAGAAGAAATAGACTCAAAAGTGAACTATATGAAAATAATAGAGGACCTTACACAAGAGGTGAAAAGCTGCCATAAACAATTAGAGATTACAAACAAAAAGGTAGAGGAAATGAATAAATCGCTCAAAGACATGCAAGAAAACCAAGAAAAACAAGAAAAAGCAATCAAAGAGGTAAGGGAAGCGGTGCAAGGCTTGAAGAATGAAATGGAAACAATGAAGAAAACACAAACCAAGGGAAGAATGGAGATGGAAAATCTGGGTAATCGAACAGGAACTACAAAGACAAGTACTAACAACAGATTACAAGAGATAGAAGAAAGAATGTCAGACACTGAAGATACCATAGAGAAAATAAACACACTGATCAAAGAAAACAGCAAAACCAACAAATTCTCATCACAAAACATTCAGAAAATCTGGGACACAATAAAAAGACCAAACCTAAGAATAATTGGGATAGAAGAAGGAGAAGAAGTACAGCACAATGGTCCAGAAAATATATTTAATAAAATTATAGAAGAAAACCTTCCCAACCTAAAGAAAGATATTCCTTTGAAGGTTCAAGAAGCATAGAGAACACCGAATAGACTGGACCAAAAAAAAAAATCTCCTCGCCATATAATAATCAAAACACAAAACATACAGAATAAAGAAAGAATATTAAGAGCAGCAAAGGAAAAGGGTCAAGTTACTTATAAGGGTAAACCTATCAGATTTACACCTGACTTCTCTATGGAAACCATGAAAGCCAGAAGGTCCTGGATAGATGTACTGCAAAAACTAAGAGACCATGGATGCAAGCCCAGACTCCTATACCCAGCCAAGCTTTTGTTCACTATAAATGGAGAAAACAAAATTTTCCAGGATAAAAACAAATTTAAACAATACGTAGCCACAAATCCTGCCTTACAGAAAGTAATAGAAGGAAAATCACAAACCAAGGAGTCCAACAATGACCACAATAACTCAAACATCTAGAGATCCTTCACCAGCACAACTCAAAGAAGGGAAACACACAAACTCTACTACTAAAAAAGTGACCGGAGTTAACAACCACTGGTCATTAATATCACTTAATGTCAATGGGCTCAACTCACCTATAAAAAGGCACAGGCTAAAAGATTGGATAGGAAAACAGGATCCAACATTCTGCTGTTTACAAGAAACACACCTCAACCACAAAGACAGGCACCTACTCAGAGTAAAGGGCTGGGAAAAGGCTTATCAAGCAAATAGACCCAAGAAACAAGCAGGTGTGGCCATACTAATTTCTAACAAAGTTGACTTCAAACTTAAATCAATCAGAAAAGATAGAGAGAGACATTTTATACTCATAACAGGAACAACTCATCAGGATGAAGTCTCAATTCTAAATATCTATGCCCCTAAAATAAAAGCACCCACGTACATAAAAGAAACATTACTAAAACTCAAGGCTGCCATCAAACGGCACACACTAATAGTAGGAGACTTCAACACTCCTCTCTCACCAATGGACAGGTCAATCAGACAGAAACCTAACAGAGAAATTAGAGAATTAATGGAGGTAATGAAGCAAATGGACTTAACAGACATCTATAGATTATTCCACCCAAAGAGGAAAGAATATACCTTCTTCTCTGCAGCTCATGGAACCTTCTCAAAAATTGACCACATACTCGGTAACAAAGCAAACTACCACAGTTACAAAAAATTATTCGTAACCTCCTGCGTCTTATTAGAACACCATGGATTAAAGTTAGAATTCAACAACAATGCTACCCCCAGAAAGCCTACAAATTCATGGAAACTGAACAGTCAACTTCTGAACCACACCTGGATCAAGGAAGAAATAAAGAAAGAAATCAAAGTCTTCCTTGAATTCTATGAAAATAAAGAAACAACCTATTCAAACTTATGGGACACTATGAAAGCAGTCCTGAGAGGAAAGTTCATAGCACTAAGTGCTCACTTAAAGAAAACAGAGAAAGCACACATTGGAGACTTAACAGCCCAACTGAAAGCTCTAGAAAAAAAAAGAAGCAGACTCACCTAGGAGGAGTAGAAGACTTGAAATAATCAAACCAAGGGCTGAAATGAACAAAATAAAAACACAGAAAACAATCCAAAGAATCAATGAAACAAAAAGCTGGTTCCTAGAGAAAATCAACAAAATTGATAAACCCCTATCCAAACTAATCAAACGGCAGAAAGAGAATACGCAAATTAATAAGATCAGAAATGAAAAGGGGGACATAACCACAGACACAGAGGAAATTCAGATTATCGTTAGATCTTACTACAACAGCCTGTATGCCACAAAACTGGAAAATGTAAAAGAAATGGACACGTTTTTAGATAAATACCAAATACCAAAGTTAAACCAGGACCAGGTGAACGACTTAAATAGACCTGTTAGTCGCGAAGAATTAGATGCTGTTATCAAAAACCTCCCTACCAAAAAAGGCCCAGGACAAGATAGTTTCATGCGGAATTCTACCAGAACTTCCAAGAAGACCTAATACCTATACTCCTTAATGTATTTCACAATATAGAAACAGAAGAGTCATTGCCAAATTCCTTTTATGAAGCTAGAGTCACTCTGATACCAAAACCGCACAAAGACTCAACCAAGAAAGAGAATTACAGGCCAATCTCACTCATGAATATCGACGCAAAAATCCTCAACAAAATACTGGCAAACCGTATCCAAGAACACATCCGAAAAATTATCCATTATGATCAAGTAGGCTTCATCCCAGAGATGCCGGGCTGGTTCAACATACGAAAAACTATCAATGTAATCCATCATCTAAATAAACTGAAAGAAAAAATCATATGATCATTTCATTAGATGCTAAAAAAGCTTTTGACAAAACTCAACATCCCTTTATGATAAAAGTCTTGGAGAGATTAGGGATACAAGGGTCATACCTAAATATAATAAAAGCTATTTACATTAAACTGACAGCTATCATCAAACTAAACGGAGAGACTCAAAGCCATCCCACTAAAATCAGGAACACGGCAAGGCTGTCCACTCTCTCCATACCTCTTCAATATAGTGCTTGAAGTTTTAGCAATAGCAATAAGACAACATAAGGGGATCCAGGGTATTCAAATTAGGAAGGAAGAGGTTAAACTTTCATTATTTGCAGATGATATGATAGTGTACAGAAGCGACGCCAAAAACACCAAAGAACTCCTAAAGCTGATAAACAGCTTTAGTAATGTGGCAGGATACAAGATCAACTCCAAAAAATTAGTCGCCCTCCTATACACAAAGGATATGGAAGCAGAGAGAGAAATCAGAGAAGCATCACCTTTCACGATAGCCACAAATAGCATAAAATATCTTGGGGTAACTCTAACCAAGGAAGTGAAAGATCAATTTGACAAGAACTTTAAAGAATTGAAGAAAGAAATTGAAGAGGATACCAGAAAGTGGAAAGATCTCCCTTGCTCTTGGATTGGGAGGATCAACATATTAAAAATGGCAATTCTACCAAAGGCAATTTATAGATTCAATGCAATCCCCATCAAGGTCCCATCAAAATTCTTCACATATCTTGAGAGGACAATAATCAACTTTATATGGAAAAACAAAACCCAGGATATCCAAAACAGTCTTATATAATAAAGGAACATCTGGAGGCATTACCATCCCTGACTTCAAACTTTACTACAGAGCTACAGTATTGAAAACAGCTTGGTATTGGTATAAAAACAGAGAAGTCGACCAATGGAATCGCATACAAGACCCAGATTTTAACCCACAAACCTATGAACACCTCATTTTTGACAAAGGAAGAAAGAAAGCATCTTCAACAAATGGTGCTGGCACAACTGGATGTCAACCTGTAGAAGAATGAAAGTTGACCCATATTTATCTCCATGCACAAAACTCAAGTCCAAATGGATCAAAGACCTCAATATCAGTCCAAGCACACTGAACCTGATAGAAGAGAAATTGGGCGGTCCCCTACAACAGATGGGCACAGGCGATCGCTTCCTAGGTATAACCCCAGAAGCACAGACATTAAGGGCAACATTGAATAAATGGGACCTACTGAAACTGAGAAGCTTCTGTAAAGCAAAAGACAGTGTCACTAAGACAAAAAGGCATCCCACTGACTGGGAGAAGATCTTCACCAACCCCACAATAGACAAAGGTCTGATCTCCAAAATATATAAAGAACTCAAGAAACTAGACTTTAAAATGCTAATTAACCCAATTAAAAAATGGGGCACTGAACTGAACAGAGAATTCTCAACAGAAGAAGTTCAAATGGCCAAAAGACACTTAAGGTCATGCTCAACCTCCTTAGCAATCAGAGAAATGCAAATCAAAGCAACTTTGAGATATCATCTTACACCTGTCAGATTGGCTAAAATCAAAAACACCAATGATAGCCTCTGCTGCAGAGGTTGTGGAGGAAGGGGTTCCCTCATCCATTGCTGGTGGGAATGCAAACTTGTGCAACCACTTTGGAAAGCAGTGTTTCGGTTTCTCAGGAAATTCGGGATCAACCTACCCCTGAACCCAGCAATACCACTCTTGGGAATATACCCAAGAGATGCCCGATCATAAGACAAAGGCATTTGTTCAACTATGTTCATAGCAGCATTATTTTTAATAGCCAGAACCTGGAAACAATCTAGATGTCCTTCAATGGAAGAATGGATGAAGAAAGTGTGGAATATATACACATTAGAGTACTACTCAGCAGTAAAAAACAATGACTTCTCAAATCTTGCATGCAAATGAATGGAAATAGAAAATACTATCCTGAGTGAGGTAACCCAGACCCAAAAAGATGAACATGGGATGTACTCACTCATTATTGGTATCTAGCCTTAAATAAAGGTCAATGAGTCTATAATTGGATATCCTAAAGAAGCTAAATAAGAAGGTGAACCCAAAGAAAAACATATAGCTATCCTCCTCGGTAGGGGAAGTAGACAAGATTGCCAGGCAAAAAATCGGGATCTTAAGGGTGGGGTGGGAGGGTGGTAAGGGGAGATGGGGAGAGAAAAGTGAGAAGGGTAGGATGGGGAGAACTTGGGGCAACGGGATGATTGGGATAAAGGAAGGTTGGATAGGGGAGCAGGGAAGCACATATCTTAATTAAGGGAGCCGTCTTAGTGTTGGGAAGAGTCTTGGACCTAGAGGGGCTTCCAGGTGCCCAAGGCGAGGTCCCCAGTTAGTTCCTGGGGCAGCTGAAGATAGGGAACCTGAAATGATCCTATCCTATAGCCATACTGATGAATATTTTGCATATCACCATAGAACCTTCATCTGGTGATGGATGGAGATAGAGACAGAGACCCACACTGGAGTACTGGACTGAGCTCCCAAAGTCCCAATGAGGAACAGAAAGAGGGAGAAGATGAGGAAGGAAGTCAGGACCAAGAGGGGTGCACCCACCCACGGAGACAGTGGGGCTGATCTATTGGGAGCTCACCAAGGCCAGCTGGACTGTGACTGAAAAAGCAGGGGATAATACCAGACTCTCTGAATATGGCGAACAATGAGGGCTGCTGAGAAGCCAAGGACAATGGCACTGGGTTTTGATCCTACTTCATGTTCTGGCTTCGTGGGAGCCTAGCCAGTTTGGATGTTCACCCTCCTAGACCAGGATGGAGGGGGCAGGACTTTGGACTTTCCACAGGGCAGGGAACCCTGAATGCTCTTCAGACTTGAGAGAGAGGGGGAGAGGAGTGGGGGGAGAGGGAGAGGAGTGGGGGGACAGAGAGTGGATTGGGGGTGGAGGAGTGGGAGGCTGGGAGGAGAAGAAATTTTTTTTCTCAATAAAAAAAAAGGAAAAAAAGAATTACACTTGACTTCTCAATGGAAACCATGAAAGCCAGAGGTATTGGATAGATGTGCTGCAGACACTAAGAAACCACGGGTGCAAGCCCAGACTACTATACCCGGCAAAGCTTTCTTTCACCATCGATGAAGAAAACTAGATATTCCAGAACAAAAACAGATTTAAACAATACGTAGCCACAAACCCAGCCTTGCAGAAAATACTAGAAGGAAAACCACAAACCAAGAAATTCAATAAGACCAATCATCTGACAACCCCCCACCATGCACAACTCAAAGAAGGTAAACACAGCAGCAGTACCACCAGAAAAAATAACCAGAGTTAACAACCACTGGACATTAATATCACTTAATATCAATGGACTCAATTCACCTATAAAAAGGCACAGGTTAAGAGAATGGATACGGAAACAGGATCCAACATTCTGCTGTTTACAAGAAACACACCTCAACCTCAAAGACAGACACTACCTCAGAGTAAAGGGTTGGAAAAAGGTTTTCCAATCAAATAGACCAAAGAAACAAGCGAGTGTGGCTATACTAATATCTAACAAAACTGATTTCAAACTAAAATCAATCAGAAGAGATGGAGAAGGACACTTTATACTCATAACAAGAGCAATTCATTAGGATGAAGTCTCAATCCTAAATATTTATGCCCCTAATATAAAAGCACCCACATATGTAGAAGAAATATTACTAGAACTCAAAGCATACATCAAAACCCATGCTCTAATAGTAGGAGATTTCAACAGTCCTCTCTAACCAATGGATAGGTCAACCAGATAGAAACTTAACAAAGAAATAAGAGAACTAACAGATGTAATGAACCAAATGGACTTAATATGCATCTATAGAAAATTCCAACTCACACAGAAAAGAATATACCTTATTCTCAGCATCTCACAGAACCTTCTCAAAAACTGATCACATAATCAGTACAAAGGCAAACATTCACAGATACAAAGAAATTGTAGCCACCTGTGTACTGTCAGAGCACCATGGAATAAAATTAGAATTCAACAATAATTCTACTCCCAGAAAGAATACAAACTCATGGAAACTGAACAGGCAACTACTGAACCACCTCTGGGTCAAGGAAAAAATAAAGAAAGAAATTAAATTCTTCCTGGAATTCAACGAAAATAAAGACATGGCATATCAAAAACCTATGGGACACTATGAAACAGTGCTAAGAGGAAAGTTCATAGCACAGAGAATGAAGAAAATGGAGAAATCTCACATTAGAGACTTAACAGCCTCCCTGAAAGCTCTAGGAAAAAAAAGAAGCAGACTCACCCAGGAAGAGTAGAAGACTGGAAATATTCAAACTTAGGGCTGAAATCAACAAAATAGAAACACAGAAAACAATCCAAAGAATCAATGAAACAAAAAGCTGGTTCTTGGAGAAAATCAACAAGATTAACAAGCCCCTATCAAAACTAATCAAACGTCAGAGAGACAACACCCAAATTAACAAGATCAGAAATGAAAAGGGGACATAACCACAGACACAGAGGAAATTCACAAAATCATTAGATCTCACTACAAAAGCCTGTATGCCACAAAATTGGAAAATGTGAAATAAATGGAAATTTTAGGTAAGTACTTAATACCAAAGTTAAATAAAAAAAATGAACAATTTAAATTGACCTGTAAGTTGCAAGGAATTAGAAGCTGTCATCAAAAAATCTCCCTACCAAAAAAAAACCCAGGACCAGATGGTTTCAATGCATTATTCTACCAGAACTTACAAGAGGAGCTAATACCTATACTCCTTAATGTGTTTCACAAAATAGAAACATAAGAGTCATTGCCAAACTTCTTTTATGAAGCTATAGTTAGCCTGATACCAAACTATACAAAGACTGAGCCAAGAAAGAGAATTACAGACTAATCTCACTCATGAACATCAATGGAAAAATTCTCAATAAAATTCTGGCAAACCAAATCCAAGAACACATCCAAAAAATTATCTATTTTGATCAAATAGGCTCCATCCCAGAAATGCAGGGCTGGTTCAACAAACAAAGACTTATTAATGTAATCCATCATATAAATAAACTGGAAAAATGTGATAATTTCATTAGATGCTGAAAAAGCGTTTGACAAAATACAATACCCCTTTATGATAAAGGTCTTGGAGAGATTAGGGATAAAAGGTTCACACCTAAATATAATAAGAGCAATATACAACAAGCAGACAGCTAATATCAAATTAAATGGAGAGAAACTTAAACTCATTCCACTAAAATCAGGAACAAGACAAGGCTGTCCACTCTCTCCATACCTCTTCAAGGCAGTGCTTGAAGTTCTAGAAATAGCAATAAAACAACATAAGGAGATCAAGGGGATTCGAATTGGAAAGGAAGAAGTCAAACTATCATTATTCATAGATGATATGATAGTGTACATAAGCGACCCACAGAACTCTACCAAAGAACTCCTACCCCTGATAAACACCGTTAGTAATGTGGCAGGATACAAGATCAACTCCAAAAAATCAGTTGCCCTCCTATACACAAAGAACAAAGAAGCAGAGAGAGAAATCTGAGAAGCATCACCTTTCATGATAGCCACAAATAGCACAAAGTATCTTGGGGTAACTCTAATCAAGAAAGAGAAAGATCTATTTGACAAGAACTTTAAGGCATTGAAGAAAGAAATTGAAGAGGATATCAGAAAATGGAAAGATCTCCCATGCTCTTGGATTGGGAGAATCAATATAGTAAAAATGGCAATTCTATCAAAAGCAATCTATAGATTCAATGTAATCCCCATCAAAATGCCAACAAAATTCTTCACAGACTTTGAGAGAACAATAATCAACTTTATATGGAAAAACAAAAAACCCAGGATAGCCAAAACAATCCTATACAATAAAGGTACTTCCGGAGGCATTACCATCACTGACTTCAAACTCTATTATAGAGCTATAGTAATGAAAACAGCTTGCTACTTTTGTTTCTTTCTCATCGCCATTAAGAAAATTAAGGGTTAATACAGAATTATGCAAATTTATGGGAGTATTTTCCTTTCCTTTCTGCTTGTATAACATATCCTTTATAGTTTGATTTGATCTTTCTATAACTACCTAACCTGTAGGATTGTGTGCTATACCTGTAATGTGATTTATATTATAATAAGCAAAAAACTGTTTCCATTTTCTTAGAAACATATGCTGGAGCATTATCTGTTTTTATTTGTGCAGGTATACCCATGATGGCCATAACATCTAATAAATGTGTGATTACTGAATCAGCCTTCTCTGAGCTCAAAGCAGTTGCCCATTCAAAACCTGAATAGATGAAAATGGATTGATATACATATTTAGTTTTCAAATTTTGTTATGTAGAACACATCCATCTGCCATATTTCATTCCTTTGAGTACCCTTTCGGTACCTTCCCTGAAGGTAGCAGTGTTTGCTTATCTAAAAAGCAAGTAGGAAATCTCCTTATAATTAATATCCTTAGCTTTTTGCCATGAAAGTGAAAACTCTTTCTTTAAACTTTTTCTATTAATATGATGTTTCTTTATAAAATTCTGATGTCTTCATCACATTTCCAATCAATAATCTGTCAATTTTTCCATTATGATGTGATAGAGGACCTGGCAGAACAGTATGGGATGGGATGTGTGTTATGTATATGGGACAAAGCCTATTTCTGATTATATCTTGAACCTGAATGAAGAATGAAATCAATTCTGTATCATCTGGTACAAATTCAGCAGATTCAATATGCAAAACAACTCTTTTTACATATTGTGAATTAGTAACTATATTGAGAGGTTTTATAAAATGCTCTAGTACCATGAGAATAGTATTCTCCCTTTTGGAGAGAATTATAAGGGCTTCATTCCACCTTACTTAAATCTTCTGATTTGTAACCTGCCTTTGCTTATTCATTTTCATCGGTTTGGAAATATGGGCTCCAGTTCTTGGTGTGTTACATATAATGTGGGAAAGATCCAAGTAGTTCTCTATATAAGGTTAATTCTATCACTTTTGGGATAGTTGCTATTAATCTTTCCTAAAAATTAGCAGAAGCTCTTTGCCAAGGTCCATTGTCTTCCCATAAGTTTTTAATTTTATCAGTAGTAAAAGGCACTATAATCTCTGCTGGATCTATTCCTACTAATTGGTGAAGTAAAAATTCATTTTTAAAATTTATTCAGTGACCTTTTCACATAAGTTTTTAACTTTTTACTCATTTTATGTGGCAAAGAGATTGCATCAAAGATAACATCTTTCTTCTGCATTGAAATTCGTGTAGGATAAGTTCTAGAATCCAATATGACTAGAATGCTATTAAGACTAGATTCTACCTGATCGACATGTGCCTTCTGTAATTCTCTTCAACCATAGTTAATTCTTTCTCTGATTCAACTGTTAATTCCCTGGGACTATTTAAGTCTTTGTCAACATCTAAGGATATTTAAAAATAAATTATTAGATTAGGTGTTTTCCCAAAAGTAGGTCATAGATTGGAAATGTCTCCTCACACTCTCTGAAAGTCATTAAGAGCCTGCGATTTGTCGCTCCTAATACACACCTTTTGTGTTTTAATTTTTTGTAAACCTATTTTAAAACCTAGGTAACTGACAGAATCTCCTCTCTGTATTTTTTGGGAGCAATTTGTAATCCCCAATTAGGTAAAACTCTCTTTACTTCTTCAAACATTCTTTGTAAAATATCTACATTTGAATCAGATAGCAAAGTCTCATCCAAGTAATGGTAAATTATAGGCTTTGGGAATTGTTTATGTATCATTTCCAATGGGTGACTTACAATGTATTGGCACAGGGTTGGATTATTGAGTATTTGCTGTGGAAGTATGGTCCATTGATATCTCCCAGTAGGCTGAGATTATTATAAGAAGGCACTGTGAAAGCAAATTTTCTCTATCCTTTTATTAGAAAGGTATGGTGAAGAAACAGTCCCATGTTTCAATGTCATACCAGTTTCATGAAGTGTTTATAGTGACAAAACAAAAGAGGGTCAAATATCAAAACAGAGTTAAAATACATTAGTGGGAATATCAGGTGGGTAATATCTCTGTTCATTAACTAATGCATTGTCCTTTAATTTTGTCATAGTAAATGTTAAAGATATTTTTGTACATTTAAAAAATAATTACCTAGTACTCACATGGCTGGAATTTAGGCAGATAACTGAGGTAGTCAAGGAATGGCTCTTCAGTGGACTAATGATAGCACAGTATGCTCTAGACTGCTAACATCATAGCTCTCTAGATGCACAGCAGTTCAAGTCAAGCAATCATCTTTGCAGAACATGGATTTCAGATTTCTTTAAATTTTAATGTATGTGACAGTGTGTATGTCTATGTGTATGTGTGTATATAAATTTATATATATATATATGAATGTGTATGTCTGTGTCTCTGGACATTTATATATGTATGTATGTATGTGTGTATATGTCTATGTGTATGGACATGTGTATTTGTGTATATGTATTGTGTATGTCTGTGTGTGGACATGTGTATATGTGTGTATGTGTGCATATGTGTGTGTGTTTGCAGGTGTCCTAAGTATGATTCTCTAAAGCTGGAGATAAAGTGTTTGTGTGTAACTCAGTGTGAATTCTGCATGCTAAGGTTTCCTTAACTACCAAGTTATCTTTGCAGTCCATGGTCTTAAAGAGTCTTTTTTATCATTAAATTTATTTTTTAAAAAACAGTCTTTTTTGGGTCTGAGTTAACTCATTCAATTTTTTTTGTCTAGATATATCCATTTGCCTCCCAGAAAGACAAATATAGTATATATTCACTCATAAGTAGCTTTTAGACATAAAGCAAAAAAAAATATGCCTACAGGCCACAACTCCAGGGAAACTAGACAACAAACAGGACCATAAGAGAGATATACATGGATCTACATAGAGAGGTGAAAAAGAAAACACCTGCTTAGTAAATTGGGAACTTGGGTGTCATGGGTGAGAGGAGAAGGGGAGAAAGGAGAAAGGTAGGGGAAAGGAGAAAAACACACTGCTCAATAAAAACTATAAAAATAAATACAAAAAAAGAATCTTTTCTCATTTTACATAACTAGGACAGTTTCCACTCCCTCCCCTCCATTTGCTTTCACTACCTTCCCAGGTCCCCAGCTCCCTATTTACTACTCAGAGATGGAAGGCTTCCCAAATGGAGTCAACAAAGTCTGACACATCACTTTGAGGCAGGATCAAGGCTCTCCCCCACCACTATATCTAGCCTGAGCAAGGTATCCCTCCAAAGATAATGGATTCCAAAATGCCAGTTCAAACCATAAGGAGAAATCCGGGTCCCACTGCCAGTGGCCTCACCGACTTCCCAAGCCATACAACTGTCACCACATTCAGTAGGCCTAGTTTGTTTCCATGCAAAGACATTTCTTTGCTGGGCTGTATATATGAATGAAAACACCATCATTAAGTACTTTTAGGGACTCAAAAAAGTATCAAATCACAGATTTTATAGAGGACAGAATTTTCCATGCCTGTGTATCACTTGTTGACACATGACAAAATTGAAAATATTTAATGTGTAATTTATAAGCTCCATAGCTTTTAGATATGATATTCTATTTACTTGATGGTTAGAGTCCTCTAGTGTGTTAATCATCCAATCTGCTTAACCATTTTTCCATGTTTTCTAAACTGCACAGAGAAAATTTTTAGGAGGCAGATTGGACATATCAAAGAAATAATGTGCATTTACAAAAAGAAGAATGACACTGGACATTTTATCATAAAATTGAAATAATTCTAAATTACATCATCTATATAGTCACCTTTAGGGAAGACCCAGTAGAAGCTACTAATGTGTCACTTTCCTACTGATGACCTGAACCCACTTCTGAATAAATTATTCACTTTCAAACTTTAAACTCAGTGTGCATTTTTGAGACAACACAAACTAAACTTCAGAGACACTAGTCCTTTATAGAGAACTACTCATTTTGATTATTAATTTATTTATACAAACAAATTTGGTGTTCATTATGGATCACTATAGGTTGTTTAAACAGACTAAAAACATTTATTTATCCATACTGCATTTTGAGAATACTGATGTATACTAATTTCTCAAAGAAAAAGGAGCAAGGCATTAATGGTCTGTGGTAATGGATGTGTGTTGCTTACAAGGTAATGGAACATATGCCTTAGTGGAAACTTACATTAAACAGTTGTTCATATGCTTTCAGAGCTCCCACATCAGATTTACTCAGCAAAATTTGTCATAACCAACTCTTTTGTATAATCTTTGGATTGATACCAATATATCTTTGTTCCATAATGTATAGATGACAGGATTCAGGGCAGGTGTGATAGCAAAGTCAACAATAAACCAGTATTTATCAATTGATGATGTAGGGAAAGGCCACACATAGAGAAACATACATGGAGTAAAAGAAAGAACAACCACAGTGATGTGTGCTGACAGAGTTACAAGTGCCTTTGACAAATCCCCTGAAGACCTTTTCCAGACGGTGATCAAAATGAAGACATAGGAGAGCAGAAGCAGGAAGAAGGCCCCCATGCTCATGAAGCCACTGTTGGCAGCAACAACAAACTCAAACTTGTCTCTATCAGTGCATGCGAGTTGTATGATCCGAGGGAAGTCACAGTAAAAGCTGTCTATTTTGTTAGGACCACAAAAAGGCAGGTTTATAACAAAAGAGAACTGGAACAGGGCATGGACCACACCAGTGACCCAGCCAGTGATTACAAATGAAATGCATATTTTAGGGCTCATGATGCTCAGGTAGCGCAGAGGCTTACAGATGGCTGTGTACCTGTCAAATGCCATGGCTATGAGCAGCACCATCTCCACTCCTCCCATAATGTGGATAAAAAAGATCTGAGTCATACAGCTGCAGAAAGAACTTACTCTGTGTTCTTTCAGAAGATCTGAGATCATCTTGGGAACTGTGGTAGAGGAAACCCACACATCATTCAAAGACAGGTTGGCCAACAGGAAGTACATAGGTGATTGTAAATGAGAGTCAGCAATTACCAAAATGACAATGAAGAGATTTCCCACAATGATTCCTAAGTAGAGTGTAGAGAAAGTCAGCATGAGAAAAACCTTAGTTTCCCAAGAACCAGAGAGTCCTAGAAGCACAAATTCAGAAACCATGGAGTCATTTAGTTGATCCATTGGTGTGGGCAGTATTCAAATCACTTGTTGAAAATTTGTAGCTTAGCTTCTAAGGCATATGTCCAACTTATGAAACTCCCTGATTCTCTGAATATCAAAATCCAAAGAAAAAACTCTAAGTTCGAAAAGCAAAAGAATAAGGAACTTAAAAATATTAAAGCTTTCATGATAGTACCCCTAAGGAAACACAGGCATAATATGATAAAGGGAGGCCAATGGGGTTTCTCCTATTTATTCTACAACCAGACATTCTGTTATGGTAGTTTCTCTTTGCAGCATTTCTAAATATGTTCTCTGAACTGTTTCCTAAGTGTTTTTAGTGTCTGTTCACCTCAGATGACAGAATATCCATAGAATGTGTTCTTGTCGTATTTTGTAAAGAATCCTTTCATGAATTTGTTTCACTAGTGAGATGGAGGTTTAGGCACAAAGTTATTTTTATACACATTTAATTTGTACATTTCAGTCTTTTTACTCTCCCATTTTCTCATTCCCAAATCTTTATTGATTACTCTTTTACAGTCTTACTTTTTCTTTAACATTTTCTACCAATGAAAAATGGACATGCTTCTCTCTCTGACAGTTCCTTTAAAACAGTGCCTTGCACTTTTTTCCATCATGCTGCAAATGACACAATTCCTTTCTTTGTAAAACAAATATTTAATTATATGTTAGTTATTTCTGTATGTAAGGTATTGTAAATAGTAGAGTTATAAATATGTTTGTGACACTTTTATCATGGTTCTATTAGACATAAACATTCAGTGACCTTAAAGGTAAACACGTTATTAGTTATAAAATTATATATCAATACATAACATTTATTATAAAATTCTTTTGTGTAAATATGGTTAACAAGTCTATTAAATCTTATACCATGTAGAATCCTGTATATATTTTCTGTTCTTAATCTAGATTTATATGATAAAAATAAATCTTCGCATTAAAGGATAAAGTGCCAGGTTCAGGACTAATGTTTAGAAATTTGTAAAACATATTCAATTCTTTTGACTACAGAACTATGCTATTATGATTGGTACTTTGAAATATACTCCAAACATCTTCCAATCAAACAACCTCTAGCTTATGTATCCTATAGCTGTAATAAACTCATTAAGATAAAAATCTCTGATGTGGTGTCCACTGTGACTACTCTTCTCTATTGCCAGGCATTCCTCAGAAATCCCTGGTGTCCATTCAGTCAGTCCTACCATACAATTGCCGTGGACACCATGTTCCTTGAGAGAAAATATTATGGCTATTTTCTATAGTGATCAATTTTCACTTACTGTTTTACTGAATTTCTCTACATGATTTAGTTGTAATTGTATTAATTTGCTTTTGTATGTTTCTAAAGTTTTGGACTCTTGGCTTCATGAAGCTCTTATAACCACTTGTTCTCCTATCATTTAATGATTTCCAATCCAATTTTTAAAGGATTACAGCTTTATTTCACATCAGGAACATGAAGTCTGTGTTCGTTTTTGAACATGTAGTGAAATTTCTATTTTTCATTGAAATTTGGGCATGGAATTCCAAATCAATAATTATCCAGAAAGTCATTTCTGCTAAGTAGGGAAAAACACCTTCCTATAAACAAAGTGTATCTTTGTTTCTCATTTTATCTGTGTAGTTAATGCTATTGCTGTTTTTAAGAGTGCGGCAGCTATGATGCATAAAGCCCACGACATGCATGCAGCACAGTGGAAACTTGAAAAAAGCTCAGCACTCTGTGCGCATGTTGACCAACTTCACCCAAGCCATCAGTCCTTTTCCACATTTCTTCTAGTGATGTGAGAACACTGAACTCTGCTCTTTATGAGTCATTGCAAACAAGGCCTTCTGATGACTGCAACTACATTCAGTCTGGCATTTTCTCAAGCAGTTTTCTGAAAAATTGCCTGCAACCTTTCTCCATGCTTTTATTTTTATATAGTGATTGTTTCTCCTGTTTCAGCCTTTAATATTTGGCGTGACTCACTCACACCAGACCTGTTCTGCTTTGTTTCTTTCAGCACCATGATACTCAGTTTATTTAGTATCTTATTATTAAACTATTTACCTTTAGATTTAATTATGCATCCTAGAGTAAAATGTCCAAAGATAAATATGTCATATTTATAAAGAAGAATTTCTAGAGCTTCAAGTTAGTATTTAAAACCTGTACTTATAATCGCAAAGGCTAACCAAATCTGTTAATTTGTATTATTACCATTCTCCCAGACAAATAGAATAGTCACACCACAGACTTCAACTATTCACATATATTTTCCAGGTTCACAGGTTTTACTATCAAGCAATTTCAGTGGTTCACTTTTTGTATCTGTTGATGATGCTTTTGGTTACTTTTCTTCATATTTTCCCACATCAAAAATGTAAAGTGATTGCATTGTTTTCCTCTATGTTCTGCTTTGTTTCCAAGCAGCATCAGATATCACTGCCTCTCCAACTGAGAGACTTGATGAATTAAGTCACAGACCACTGAAAAGACATAAGCAATTAAAAAATAAAAAATATTTGTGAAGGAATTAAATACATACAATTTTATAGTCATTAGAAAGTAATTTGAAAATTTCCTTATCTCGTTTATCTGTTCAACTAATAGATCAGAATTGAGGACAAGGCAGACATAATTTTGGATCTATGTTTAGAACTTTTTTCTTAAACCAATGATAAGTTTCTGAATTTTTTAAGCAGTAGCTTTATTTTAATTAATACTTTCAAATGGCCATATACAAAAATAGAAAGGATATCATGTAATCTGTCCTAGCACAGTGGAAAAATAAATAGTGTTTGGGAGTGGATGAATTATTCAGGCCAAAATGTAACAAATAAAACTTGCAAGCCATATTTGCTTTCTATCATTAACTTTTGTTAACCTCAATTGATCATTTACATATAAAGCAGAAAATGGGCTCCTGGGATGACTCACTGAGTAAGGTGCTTGCTGTGCATACACGAGGACCTAAGTTCAGATACTTAGCACCTGTTTAAAAGCCAAGTGCAGTGGTACACATTCATATCAGTGAAGGAAACAGAATGTCCTGGGGGTACCAACCTCCAGTTTACCTGGAACAGTAAGATCAAGATTCAGTGAGTCAGCATGTTGCAAAGAAAGGGGTAATTGAATATCTTATATCTGAATTCCCCACTTTACAGACAAGAGCAAGCTCTCCTCCAGCCTCTTTATTACGGTCATTTTCATGTCATCACTCACTCCATACCTGGATCCTTGCATTAAGATGCTCTAGAAATGAAATTAAAACAATAAATTAAAATAAAAGATGACACGTTCAGAGCGACTTGAGGCAGTCAGGCTGTACACACTGTCCTTTATAAACATCTTGTAAGTACCATAACCAAAGGGAAACACTGCAGAGCTGAGGCAAGGAGCCCCTGCTATATAGGCACAGGAGGAGAATTTATATTATAAATACCAGATGAAATAGAGCAGGACTGTACAGGGACACTAGAACAAATACTGTGCTCAGCTGAAAGAAATGTCTTTTGAAAAGGACCTATAATCAAAATGCTAAAGGAATTAAATATACTACCTACAAATTTAAAATATGGATATTTAGGAATACAAAACATGTACATATTCAGGATGTTTTACTGTATGGATGATTAAAACCCATGGTTTAAGTTTGAAAAAAGAAGCTCTAACATAGTTTTCATAAAATGGTTTCTTATCTTACTTGTTTATAGTTCCATGTGTTTACATATTTTCACTGACGATATTGTATTCATGAGTATAAAAATATAGTCATCTTTTATTCAGAATATAAACACTCATAATATTGTAAACATGTTGCCAAGTAGAATGTTTGATTGAAAAAAATAGTACCACTTGCATAAAAAACTCACAATGAGATCAACACACACAATTAAGAAGTCAAATAGTTCTCTATATCCATCACTAGTCATAATCTTACTGTTTTGCCAATCAGAATGGGGAGAAAAGGAGAGATTGTAAAGGCAGAAGAAATAGATCAGCAAAATAGCTTCACCATTTTTAAGGCTTTAAATAAAAATCTAATTTTGTACTTACATATGTACTATAAATTGATATGTATAAGATTTTAACATGTAGCTATTATTACAAGACTGAATATTAAATATGTGACAAATATATTCACACACAAACTATAGTTTAAAGGTGTAAATAATGAATTATTATTTTTTCTTTTTTTTATTGAGAAAAAAACAATTTCCGCCTCCTCCCTGCCTCCCACTCCCCCCGCCCCACTCCTCTCCGTCCTCCCACTCCTCTCTCTCTCCCCCCACTTCTCTCCCCCTCCCTCTCAAGTCTGAAGAGCAGTCAGGGTTCCCTGCCCTGTGGAAAGTCCAAAGTCCTCCCCACTCCATCCTGGTCTAGGAAGGTGAACATCCAAACTGGCTAGGCTCCCACGAAGCCAGAACATGAAGTAGGATCAAAACCCAGTGTCATTGTCCTTGGCTTCTCAGCAGCCCTCATTGTCTACCATATTCAGAGAGTCCGGTTTTATCCCCTGCTTTTTCAGTCACAGTCCAGCTGGCTTCTGAAATGATCCTATTCTATAACCATACTGATGAATATTTTGCATATCACCATAGAACCTTCATCTGGTGATGGATGGAGATAGAGACAGAGACCCACACTGGAGCACTGGACTGAGCTCCCAAAGTCCCAATGAGGAACAGAAGGAGGGAGAAGATGAGCAAGGAAGTCAGGACCAAGAGGGGTGCACAAACCCATGGAGACAGTGGGGCTGATCTATTGGGAGCTCACCAAGGCCAGCTGGACTGTGACTAAATAATGAATTATTAATTTCAATAAATACAAATGATGAAATATTAAACTTTAAAAATCACTAGAATAGATTTACACAGTCTAGAGAAATATATACCTACCTGAAAAACAGGAGAAAGTATAAAAAGAGTAATATGACTATTTGTGAACATTTTAAACTTAAACATTCTTTAAGAAGTAACACCAGTAAAGTTGTGGGCTAAACGACAGAATTCTAAGTGGCTTTCCCTGCCTAAATTCTATATTACTGTGTTGTTTAAACAATCTAAAAGTTTCTTATATCAACATTAACCAAAGGTGTATTTATAAATATAAAATACTAGATTAAGAAAGAACAGATTTGCAAATTCAACAGAGCGATTTCAGATTTATCCAAAGTAGCATTTGATGTTATAATAATGATATAAAATTAGAGAAAAATTATTTTCTCCTAAATATATGTCACTCTACAAGATTTTTCTCAACATCAGATTCATCAGCAATAAAAAGCTCACATGTAGGAGCAGTTCATTGTTAGTTATTTTAACACTGATCCGCTGTTTGATTGATGTTAAAGAAGAAAACATGAGGAAGAAGAGACATGGACCAAGAAAGATAATAGTAGAGAAGTTAGAAAAAAGCAAATTAACACTATATAGGTTACAAAGGAAGTAATTATAGTCAAATTTAAAGGCTCATTTTGTTGCTATGTTCAAACTGACCTACTACTGAGACTATGACAGAAGGACCAGGCTCAGACACACAACAATCAAAACAAACAAATCAAAGGTAGACCATGAATGGAATATTTCCTGAGTCTCTTAATACCTATCCACTGTTTGAAACCCCTAACAGCCACCGTGTTCATAATTTCTCTCTGTGTGTGAGGTGATCAAGCCTTAGAATAGTGTATTGGTCCTTTTCCTGCTTTCATTTGGTCTGTACATTATAATACTATTTTCAACATCTTTTTGCTATAACTCATACCCTCAATTCATTCCAAAAATTGAAATGAAACCTAGGGTTATACAATACAACTTCTAAACTTGTTTTGGGAAACAAGCGTGAATGGATGTCCAACAAGTATAACTGAAAGAAAAATTGTACTGAAGATGGGGCACTCTGCATGTTACAGAGATGCTGTGCATTAGCTGTACAAAGAAAGTTACAGCTAATGCAGTATGATATTGATGTCTACTTACCAAGTGTCCTCAAATACTAGAAGCAGTATTTCCACTATTACTTTATATTTTAGAAAGTGTCTTTGTCTCGGATACTGTCTGTTTAATACTTCTTACCAATGCTCTAACTACCTACAACCTGACAAAAGCATTTTGTGACCAACTGATGGTTGGTGACCTAAGTCTGCCGGTCATTTACCATGGGAATTGTACTTCAAAATCCCATTGCATCAAAGAGAGAAATATTAGTTGTTTTAGTAAGTATTTAATGAGAAAGTAAAGGAAACCAAAGTAAAATATTTTTAAAGAAAAACAACACTTGATATTTGATTACACAGTACAATTTATATATCATTTTGACCAAAGTTATTGAAAACCATGTAGCTACTAATGAATTCATTGAGTATCATTTAAAATTAAGCTATTTATGTTAACATATTAATTGTATAATATAATAGATTAATTATGAATATGTCATATCTTTACATATATTTTAATATTAAATAACTCTATTAAGCTCTCTCATCCACTTCCCATTCACACTTTCCTATTTTCAACCACACATCCCATATTGTCCCCTTTTGCTTTCATGTTATTTTATATTAGCTCAGATCTCATTTACGAGGCAAAGTCTTGTCTTTGTGAGTTGGGTTTATGTCTTCTGACACTATAATAGCCAGGTCCACTACAAACATATTCAAGAAATATTGTAGGGGACATGATACCAAGTTTTTAGCTTAATTTCTGCAATTAGTGTTTCCATTTAAAGTCATCAATATTGATTAACATTTATATTCTATATATAACTATACATTTCATATGTAGATGAAGATTATCAAGGTAATATTATCTAATATTCAAATAGAGTTGCTTCATGACAGTCCATTTTTCTTTTGTATCATTGCTATAGTATTTAAATAAAAATTTATGCCCATTTTAATTTTTCTCAACTCATATGTATCTATTTTATTTCTGTATTAAAATTGTGATATAATTATGTAATATTTTATTAATTGGCTAGATAAGATTACAATCTATCTTCAAATAATTGAGTTAGAGTTCTTGTTTCTAGTGAAGAATTTAGGAAAATGGTCTTTATTCACTTGTTAGTGCTACACATCTTTCAGAAAAGAAAAACGTGTAAACAAAGCTAAAACTAAATATTGATAGCCACAAATGCTAAGCAATATGTATTATATACAATATACTGTTTATTATTTCAAATTTACTCATTTGTAACCTAAATAATAGCTAATGTGAATAGTTTAAAATTAATATGCAGTGTCTTAAGTATAACATTTGGAATCCAAGCATAGTTTTACACAGTATTACTATAACATAAACATAAAGGAAAAGATGAATATGCCTATAGAAAAATTATACACTTATTCTTACGCAAAATGACAAGAATCCAAAATCAAAAACTCATTTTGAAAAATACTATTTAAATCAAAACTGAATGACTATCATGCCATAATGTACCTAATATATTCTCATTTACCTTTCTCAAGGAATTTTGTAATAAAAATTAAATTTAGGTCCTCATGGAGTTTATAGGCTTAGTTCTTTTTTTTAATTCAATATATGTTGTTTAATATGTATGTGTATATGTATGCATGAGTTAATATTCATGGTATGTGTGTAAATGCTCTGCACCTGGGGATAGGAATTGTGAGATGTCTCTATCCCACACTGTTATATATATATATATATATATATATATATATATATATATATATATGTGTGTGTGTGTGTGTGTGTGTGTGTGTGTGTGTGTGTGTGTGTGTGTCTGTGTATGTATATATGTATATATATTTATATGTCTTTAGATGACCATATTGTTGGGATTTAATGCTTATAGATTCATATATATATATATATATATATATATATATATATATATATGACATTACTTAGAGCAAGGAGTTCTCAGTGTTTGGTTCTTAAAACATTTCTGCCCTCCTTCCTTGACTTCATCTGAGATTTTGGTGTAGGAATTACTTTGCGTACCACATGGTGTGTTGTTCTTTGTATGTTGACCAGTGGTTGGTGTCTCTAATACTCTATATCTGCCACAAAAAGAGTTTACTTGATGAAGGGTAAGAGTTAAAAATATCTCTAGACAAAAAGATGAGTATCTAGAGTAAAGTTAGAAATCACACTAAATTTGTAATATGTTAATCTTAGGTGTCTTCTCTAGGAACCAGGACCGCATAGGTAATATATGTGCCAGCCATAAATTTCATCCTATATCTTGCTTTCTGTAGTTACCCCACATTATATAATCATTCATATTCATAGATTTTTTTATTATGACTAAGAAACAATAAAGAACACGTAGTGTTACTAAGACTCAGAAAGAATAAAATTTAATATATATTATTTTGTTTGTTTGTAATTAGATGATCAAAGTCATGACCCAATGGTAAGAACATGTGTTGCTCTTATATACCAGTATTGTTCATCAATCATATTCTTATTAATGTTATTTAGGATAATCTTAATAATTTAATATCCTACATTGTATTAATATTAATAATTTAGTTGTTCATTTTATAATTATTTTAGCAGGGCACATACTCAAACAAGTGCTTTACTTTTGATCTTAATAACCAGCCCACGAATATTTTTAATATTGGAATGTTACACATAGAAATTTTTTTTTGTTAACACAGAAACATTTGAGATGGGAATAGTTTTTCTGTTCCTCTCTGACTTTTTTCATACAAGTATGACTGAAAACACTGATGACCAGTTAAATGGATCAGTCTGCAAAAATAGTCATCTGCTCCTTTTGATAAAAGTCATGTAGCATCTTTAGAGAAATAACACTTCAGTCTTTTAATATATTAGCTCTTTAGAAATGTTAAAGAAAGAAATGTTTTAAAGTAATGCTTAACCATTGTCATCTAAAGCTTTGTTTCCTATCCACACTCTACTTTCCTTGACTTTAACATCAGATAGATGCATTGCCTGCTGATATTCTCAATTCTAAAACTTCGAGGTCTCAAAGGAATATGATATAGATAGAAAAAAATTTCCTTCCCATGGGGCCACTCTGCTCTAATATAGCCCAAACATTTTCACAAATCCTTGGCACAGCAGAAAATGGTTGTTTTACCTTATTATGAAACAGTTTTGGAGTCCTGTTATTACTAAGAACGATGACTGATTATGCAAAAACAATTGGTCAGGTATTATGTCTCCCTGATAAAAATGTTATCTATAAACAGTTGTATTTCTTCCTAATCCCCTTCTCTAGGATATTTAAGATAATTCTTCAATGTTTTAATCCATTTTACCACAAATATTAATAAGGAGGATATTGAACTCCCACAGAGATTTTAGAAATATCAAGATTTTTGTCCAACTGTCTTGGAATGTGTGATATTTATAAGCATCAGGAAGAATATTTTGCTTTAGGTAAGACTATCTTTTGGGTGATTTGGTTGAAGATTCAATGATTGTGAACAACTGGGATGCATAGTTTTCACAGAGTAAAATAATTTTTGCAGGCACAGAGAGGAGTATAATAAGAAATTTTCAGATAATTAACTATTAATTATTAATATATAGGAGAGAGAGGAAGATGGACAAAGAGAGAGAAGATAGAATTGGGAGAAAATTATGATTGTGGAAATAACTCAAGAATTGGGTAAAATCACAGAAGCAAAAGGGATAATGTTAAAGAATACATGCTATGCATGCTGGCACACTCCTGATGTTGTGATACTTAGTCACACACTTGCTAAAAGTAACTGGAATATAGAAGTCAGAGAGGTTGACAGGGACACAGAGTTGATTTTCATATGATTCTGAAAGAAGCAATTTTAAAATATGAATATGTTCTGAGAAGACAATGATTTTTCCATTTGGATGTTCCTTGTTTGATTCCTTTTGTCAAGCTAGATTTTATGCCTTTAGTGTTTAGAAATGCGTTCTTTTGGAATAAAGATTTACCTTTGCTATATTGGACATGTTTGAAAGTCAACTATAAGGAACTTAATGAACTTGTATATATCATTTACCCTGAATAGCAAAAATACCTTCCATTGGTGAACATAGGGGACATACACTTCTTTTAAAGTTATAATTTTTCAGTCTAAGGAACATGAAAGTCAGTAAAAAGAAATTACAAACACATAGAAATGATGGAGACATTATACTCTGGAACAGAGAAGATAGGTTGCTGCAAATTCAGATACTTAGTGTCTACTAACTTAAAAGTAACTTGAAGCCTGTTCAGCCTCTACTTTTTACCCCAGTCTTGTTTGCATTTAACTCTAGATTTCAGATATGACTTCCAGTTTTCAGTTTCTACGAGGCTATTTTCTTTTCAATAGAAATTTAATGTTAAACTTTGTATACTCTGTCTAAATTACATTTGGCTAAATGATTATAAGCTGTCATGTGGGTTCTGAAAGTTTAACTCAGGTCCTCTTTTCTGGAAGATCAACCACTGCTTTTAACTACTAAGCCATCTCTCCAACTCCCAAATGAGCTTTCTGAACGCTAGGCTTCCTGATACACTGTAATTACGTATCCTTTATGTTTTTCAGCATTTTTGTACAGAGTCCAGTACCTTTGAAAGTCATGATCAGAGAACATTTCTTTCCAATAGTCATGTGATAAGTAGCTAAATATCTTACTTTTCAACTTTCATATGCAAATAACTGTTATCATTGTGAAACAATGTTGACAATTTTATCAACTAGTACTACTACTTCTAATTATTGCTAAACTATTTATTCATGCACTCATTAATCATATAATTGTTAAGATTAGCTAAAGAGCTATTCTAATATTTTAAGTTTATATCATGTAACTTAAAATCATGTACCAAAGTTTTTTTTTTTAAAAAAATCACATTTATTTCACATATACAGTATCAAATTGATTAGAGTTCCTCATTTGGAGTGCCTATCACCACTCTAACCTATTTACTTAATGATAAGATGACACAGATGTGATATGAGAAATTCAAAAAAGAAGATTAAGAATAGTTTATTATGCTTATGTGTTCAGTTTCAAACATACTGTTGACTGCACCTGACTTGGTTACTTTTCTCTCAAGATTTCCTTGTTGTTTTATTTATAGTTTTATCACATGCTTACAAAGTATGGTTGTTTTCCATTGTGTTTCATCTTGCAGCAACTCTGTCAAAAATCTACTTTGAACATGTAAAATCTATATTTTACTAAAATAGTTCTATATTTTACATTGTTATATTTCAGCTGTATTTCAGAAAAATATGCCATTTTTTGTCAATGGCCAGTATCATTAGAATACATTTCTTCTTACACCCATATACAAAAAATTATCTGTGTAAATAAATGAGAGTAAGGATTCTAGGACACACCATGTATGACCTACAGGGAAGGGTATACGCAAATATTCAAGATCAATCACTTCCATCAAAACAGTTAGAGAAATTCTTTTAATAAATATCCTCTGATGTTCACAGAATCTAGTACTGTATATTTTCCTTTAGATTAATTTGGAACTGAACTAAATGGGAGAACTAAACCAGTATGAGGTATCTGAATACATTATTCTTGGGTATTGTGAGTCTTGGGAGCTCCCGGCCTTCTTCTTAGTGATATTTTCCTCACTTGAATTAATCACCATGTGGGAAAAATATTTATTGTAGTCATAATCATCATTGACCTTCATCTTCACTCTCCTATGTATTTCCTGTTGAGCAATATCTTGTTCTTTGACTTTTGTCTTTCCTCAGTCACTACATATAAGATGATCACAGACTTCCTTAAGGTAAAATGTCAGATTTTTTTTGGACACTTCTTTGGAGGGTGTACATATCAGACTTTCTTTGGACACTTCTTTAGAGGGTGTCAGATGATACTATTGTGTCAATGTCCTATGAACGTTATGGGATCATCTGTAAGCCACTCCATTACTCCAACATCAAGAACAGACTTACATGCATTGGATTAGTGATGACATCATTGGATCATTGGCTTTGTGCCAATGATATGTATCCAATAATAAGCCTATTAATTATAATTGTGAATTGTTATGATTGTAAATCTGCCCTTTTGTGGATCCCAGGAATTGGACAGTTCTTTTTTTATGTGATATTCCATTTGTCATCAAGTTAGCCAGCATGGACATCTATGTTCTAGAGATTTTTGATAAATGCAGACAGTAGGGTGCTAGCAACCATATGCTTCATTCTGTTGTTGATCTCCTGTTCTCTTTTTCTTATTACTTCTGCCTTCACTCTAAGGATGGGGCATCCAAAGCTCTCTCTACTTACACTGCTCATATCACTGTGGTCATATTATTTTTGGGGCCCTGCACCTTCATCTACCTGTGGCCAGTCAGCATAACCCGGGTGGACACGTTTCTTGCAGTGTTTTATGCTGTCATCACACCTCTCCTGAACCTAGCCATATACACTTTAAGAAACAAAGAGATTATAATGCTATGAAGAGATTACAATACTATCATATGAATTTCAGTATATTTTTTATGATTTTACATTTTTAGAATATTAACTTACAAGTGGCTAAACTAATCACATTTGTCCTTTTTCTATAGACTATAAACACTCTAAAATTCATGGAAGTTACATAAAATTGTCTTTAAAATGTCTGTTTACAAATTTCATTGATACATGGTTAATAACTATAAAATGGTAATAATCTTTTAAATTATGATTTTGATTATTGCAAGTGGCATTTAAGGTTAAGGACAAATTATTGGTACCTATTACATTTGCTGCTTCTTCAATTTTATTATCCTATTATAAAATGAAGTATCTAACCATGTGACATAAATGTCTACTACCCCCCAAAATCCCATTAAGCCACCAGATTGAATCTGAGTCTTGGGTTGCTTAAAGTGGTGTTGTGTCTAGAACAGAGCTTTCTCAAGTGGTCATGCATGTAGCATGTCTCAATTCATGACTGTTATTGTCTCCTTTGGTTCTGAAATCTCCCTGGATTCTTAAGTGTTGAGATAGCAGAACTTCTATGAGGTCATTCAATCTGCGTAGTCTAAAAGGACTGTTTAGGAAATAATCCCCTGCTCAAGCTGCCAGGCCTAAGTTAAGGGCCTCCCTAGTACCCACTCTTGACAATTTTAGTCATCTACCTAAAAATTTAAAGAAATATATACAATAAAGATTTAATAAAAAGATTTAATACAAGAAAATATTAGTAATATGTAATAGTAATCATAATATTATAACCTGCTAACACAGTGGTGGAGAAAGTTGAACAATTAAAGTGTGCAAACCAAATTTAGTTTTCAGAACTCATGTTGTGTGACTCATAATCACCTGTAACACCAATTCTAGGAGATTTGACATCTCTTTACTACAGATAACCAATACTCACATATTCATGTAACACACAAAAAAAATAAAAATAAAGTGAAAATAGAAAAAGAAAGAATGCTTAGCTGTACTGAATTTGTAGCTCCTGGTTGCAAGGAGAGGTGTACTTCTTTGATATGTACAGTATTGTGCCTTTTGCAGGCCAAAAGGCTTCAGTTCTATAAAACATGATCATTGTCCTGGTGTCTTCTGGTTTTTATTCCTGAAGCTTGATAAGAGATGGAATTGGGTTTTCTGTGAAATTGCTGTGAAAGTTGCTCTCCAACTAAATCCCTGAACTCAATCAGTTCCTGACTTGACAATGGAGTTATTCCTCCAAACAGGAATATGGTCAACACTAATATCAGGGGATCAATTGCATTCTCTCCCAGTTGTACGCTGTAATTGTACTCTTTTTAAACCTAATTTAACTCTCTAACAATTATACTCTTACTTAAAACTAAGTTTGCTTTTGACTGCAGGTTCAATTGCCTCAACCAGAAAGCTGGATTCAACCTAGAAAATACTTTTCACTTTTCCTTTTGTACTTTTCTAATGTTATGTGCTGTTTTAAGCTTATCATCGCTTTTTATTAGTTCCCAGGGTTGGTCTTACATTCTTTCTGTGTTATATAGTTTCTTGATCATTTGGATCTTAATTGTAGAATTGTATAAAGTGTACTTTTTATTCTTTAAAGCATTTTAAATTATATTTTGAGACCATACTGTAACTATATCCTTTGCTCTCTTTCCTTCATTTCCATTTTCCTCTTCAACCGTACCCAGCACTACTGTTTTCTTTCAGATTGAAGGCTTTGCTTTCTTTATTTGTTCTAACAAAACAAACACACACCTCTAAAGATGTAAATACAATCTTATCAGTTCATTTGCTACTTGCTACTATTTGTATGCTTGTGTATTCCTAACTGACCATCTTTTAGTGGATAGCCAATTGGTATGCTCTTTCATGAAGAAGATAGTTTCTTCTGTTCTCAGCATTCCTTAGCTTTTGTTTAGAGTGAACACTTTAAGTGCTTTCCCCCTTTTATAGCATGTCTGTTGGTGTTGTTCTTGTTCAGGGCCTATTAGTCAGCCATTTTGCTAAGACTTACTGAGTATATATTCTCTGAAATTAAAAACTAAAAATGCAAGATATTCTATAAAGGCACAGTCTCACTGAGAATTTCCTGTTCCTCTGCTTTTACAGTCTTTATGTCCTCTATTATTATTTCTGAGTTCTAGTTGCAGGAGTTATATTGTTGATGTATAAGATGGATATGGGTTCCCCAGTAGTGTTTTTGGTGAGCTGTTTTCTGTATTGGTTTCCAGCCTTGCAAAGAGAAATATATTAATAAAAGTTAAAAACTGAACTTCTCTATGGTTATAGCAATTTAGAGAATAATTAGAGATTATACTATTTGAGTAAAGTATTGGTTTTATGTTCTCCCCCAAGATCATAGGCTTTCCAAACCTTGGTTAGGTATCTAGATTTCCAGTACGAGAAATGATTTCCCTCATGTTACATGGTCCGTTAAAGAGCTATTGGTTACTAACCATGTAGATGTGCCACTATGGTAGCCCTAGTATTAATATGCCATGCTTGTTGTGACTCATAAGATAGTACTATTAATTTTTTTTCTTTCCTAAGGAAGTTGCGATGACTTTTTGCCTTCTGATACCATGAGAACTAACCTTCTGCACTAAGATTTTCAGGTAAGTCTTAGCTCATATCCTCTTTGTCTCGTGTCTGAAGTGAATGGTGTCTTCTGCAATAGGGATTTACCTTCTACATATTTGGAGGGAGCAACCAAGAGCAAAATAATAACCTATAATTTTGTAGGAGTCTGTTGGACAACTCTGTTTCTCTTTGCTGATGTTAGGGAATTTATTAGACAATCTATGGCTCTTGGGGTAGCCTTAAATTATTTTTAATTTTTTCTAGCTTTCATATTTTTTATTGCATTGTCACAAGCTTCATGACTAATCTTTTGAAGGCATTAATTTTAGTTTTCTGACTCTACTAAATAGATTAATTTTATTCTTTGTGGTTTTTGTCTATGTGTCTCCCTGGTAAGCATATGTATATATGTATTGGTATATGCGTGTGCAGATATATGTGAAGTTGTGTCTGTGTGTATTACTGTGTGTGTATGTGTGTGTGTGTGTGTGTGTGTGTATGTGTGTATTTGGTGACTAAAAATTGATGTCAGGTGCCTTTCTCAATTGCTTTACTTATTCTATATTGAAGGAAGATCTTTTCACTTGAAACCTGAATTTATCTATTGGGATTGTCTAGCTAGATCATGGCTGAAGGATTCCTCGGATTATAGATTGGCTCACTCAGCATTCACATAAAATCTTGGGATTAATTCACACATAGGACCAAGAGGCTATTCTTATACCCCCATCCCACCCATTGGACTCTTTAATCTACAAGTCACGCTCTGACCCCAAACACTCCTATGCCCAAAAGTCTCAGTGAAACTCTTTTTTTTTACCGTATTTATTTATTTATTTATTTAAGATTTCTGTCTCTTCCCCACCACCACCTCCCATTTCCCTCCCCCTCCCTCAATCAAGTCCCCCTCCCTCATCAGCCCAAAGAGCAATCAGAGTTCCCTGCCCTGTGGGAAGTCCAAGGACCACCCACCTCCATTCAGGTCTAGTAAGGTAAGCAACCAAACTGCTTAGGCTCCCAAAAGCGAGTAGGTGCAGTAGGATCAAAAACCCATTGCCATTGTTCTTGAGTTCTCAGTAGTCCTCATTGTCAGCTATGTTCAGAGAGTCTGGTTTTATCCCAGGCTTTTTCAGACACAGACCAGCTGGTCTTGGTGAGTTCCCGATAGAACATCCCCATTCTTTCAGTGTGTGGGTGCACCCCTCGCGGTCCTGAGTTCCTTGCTCATGCTCTCTCTCCTTCTGCTCCTGATTTGGACCTTGAGATTTCTGTCCGGTGCTCCAATGTGGGTCTCCGTCTCTGTCTCCTTTCATTGCCTGATGAAGGTTAATATTCAGGAGGATGCCTATATGTTTTTCTTTGGGTTCTCCTTCTTAGATAGCTTCTCTAGGATCACTAATTATAGGCTCAATGTCCTTTATTTATGGCTAGAAACCAAATATGAGTGAGTACATCCCATGTTCCTCTTTTTGGGTCTGGCTTACCTCACTCAGGATAGTGTTTTCTATTTCCATCCCTTTGTATGCAAAATTCAAGAAGTCCTTGTTTTTTACTGCTGAGTAGTACTCTAATATGTATATATTCCATACTTTCTTCTTCCATTCTTCCACTGAAGGGCATCTAGGTTATAAAATGGGGCACTGAGCTGAACAGAGAATTCTCAACAGAAGAATTTCAAATGGCCAAAAGACACTTAAGGTCATGCTCAACTTCCTTAGCAATCAAGGAAATGCAAATCAAGACAACTTTAAGATACCATCTTACACCTGTCAGAATGGCTAAAATCAAAAACACCAATGATAGCTTTTGCTGTACAGGTTTGGGAGAAAGGGGTACACTCATCCATTGCTGGTGGTAATGCAAACTTGTGCAACCACTTTGGAAAGCAGTGTGGCGGTTTCTCAGGAAATTCGGTATCAACCTACCCCTGGTCCCAGCAATACCACTCTTGGGAATATACCCAAGAGATGCCCTATCAAACAACAAAAGTATATGCTCAACTATTTATAGCAGCATTGTTTGTAATAGTGAAACTCTTTTTTAAAAGGCTGCAAATTCACAGAGAGGACCAAGAATGGAGTGACCACCCACTCAGTGGGACACCTCATGCACTAGACCCTCCATTTCAAGGCAAAACACAAGGACCCTCCGCCACCTGCTTCAGATTCTCTAGTCAGCCAGAAAGCAAGTTTCTTGCAGGTAGAAGGCTCCAACACACTACCCCAGCAATCAGACCCTACAAGCTACAAGTGCTATTCCACCTCCGAAATCTCGCATCTCCCACAACCTCAGTGGCACTCTGAAACACAGTTGCAACTAAACAGAAAGGACTAAGAGAAGAACTCTGAAGCTATGAATGCACAGAGAGACCAAGAGAGAACAAACCAAGAGAGCAGGCCAAAAGAGACATCAGTGGCTCCTTGAGAAACATAGAGTTACAGTAGATAACACACCTAGAACAGTTATCAAAGACACAGACAGCCACTGCAAGTAATGGAACAGGAGGCAAAGATATGACTGGACCCAACTGGAGGAAGAAATGTGTAGGCAGCAATACAACCTAAAAGCAGCATGGTAACACCAGAACCTAGTGGTCATATAACAGTAAGACTTGATCATTCTAACCCAGAAGAAGCAGAAGAAAACAATTTTAAATATAACTTTAAGAGAACTATGGAGACCTTGAAAGAAGAAATGAAAAATTCCCTTAAATAAATGGAGGAAAAGCAAACAAAAAAATGGGAGAAAGGAATAAATTTCTCAATGAAACACAAGAAAACCAAGAAAAAAATAAGACAGGTGAAGCAAACAGTTCAAGACTTGAAGACTGAAATAGAGACAATAAAGAAAACACAAATGGAAGGAATTCTAGATATGGAAAGTTCTAGGTAATTGAACTGGAACTAGAGGTGTAAGATTAACCACACAAACATAAGAGACAGAAGACTCTCAGGTGTTGAAGATAATATACAGAAAATAGATTTATCAGTCAAAGGAAACATTAAATCCAACAAATTATTAACACAAAACATGCAGGAAATCTGGGATACAATGAAAAGTGAACTCATAGAATAATAGAGATAGAAAAAGGAAAAGAACTCCAGCTCAAAGTCACTGAAAATATATTCAACAAAACCATAGAAGAAAAGCTTCACAACCTAAAGAAGGATATCCCTATGAAAGTAAAAGATTATGAAACACCATATAGACTGAACCAAAAGAAGTCCCCTCGTCATGTGATAGTAAAAGCACAAATATAACATATACAGAATAAGAAAGATTATTAAGAGTTGCAAAGGAAAAATGTCAAGTAATATACAGAAGCAGTCCAATCAGAATTACACTCAACTTATCAGTGGAAACCACGAAAGCAAGAATGTCCTGGACAGATGTGCTGCAGATACTAAAAAACCACATATGCAAGCCCAGACTACTATACCCAGCAACACACACTCTCTACAATGGACAGGTCAACCAGACAGAAACTTAACAGAGAAATAAGAGAACTAATATATATCATGACTCAAATGGACTTAACAGATATCTACAGAACATTTAACTAAAAAAAATATACCTTCTCAGCACCTCATGGAACCTTCTTTAAAGCTGACCACATACTCAGTAACAAAGCAAACTTCAACAGATATAAAAAATAGGAATAACCCCCTGTATCTTATCAGATCACCATGGTTTAAAGTTATAATTTAACAACAACACTAATTGCAGAACAACTACAAACTTATGGAAATTGAACTGTGCTCTAATGAATCACCCTGTGCTGTGTGACAATGGTTTTACACTGTAAAGATTGCTTTTTTGTAATTGTTTAATAAAATGCTAATTGGCCAGTATGCAGGCAGGAAACATAGGAAGGGCCACCAGGCAGGAAGTAGAGGAAGCGTGATGAGAATTCTAGGAAGAGGAAAGAGTCAGTCTACAGTCTTCACACAGACACAGACGAAGCCAGACACAGAACAATAAAGATGTGACTGCCTCCTGAAAAGCATGCCTAGCCACGTAGCAAACACAGAAAAGAATTATGGGCTAATATACTTTATATGAGTTAATAAGAAGCCCAAGATTCTAGGCCAATCAGTTTATAAACCTATGTGTGTTTTCTTTAGGGATGAACAATTGCAGGACCAGATAGGACAGAAATCTCAGTCAACAAATGGTGCCCAATGTGTGGCCAACTGCATACACAGAAAACCTGAGAAAGCTTGGGAAGTAATCCTAGAACAAAATAACAGCTTTAAGCATGGCTTCTTGGTAGCAGCAATTTCTTGGCTTTGCTCTCTTTGCTAGAGGCAAGCACATCTCATTTAACAGAGGATTCCTGACTCGGCTTTAGCTGCAAAAACTTTGCATCCATTTTAAGAGTATCCACCACAAACAGTTAAATGGTGTCTATGAATAGAGAACAGCATGCTTCTTGTTGGTGGCAGGGAACTTGAAACTCCGTAGAGTTGTGGCAATAAACATGGCTCTTGCCAGTACTCTGTCATGAGGCTAGACTCTCAGAAAAAAGCTAAGCAATGGGCTGAATCCATCTGTCAAAGTCATGACTATAAGCAGGCCTGTCTGATACCAAATAGCTTAGGCAAGAGAAAAACATCCAGAGGGCAGCCTTATGATTAACATGTATGTGATGGAGAAGTGGGAGATGGAAATGTCTCTGGATACTATGGGCCTGGAGGCCAAAGATGGATTCCCCAACGGTACAGAGAAACTTTGGGTGACTGTCCAGGCAGCGAGATGTCTCTCTCATTTCTAGAGTTTGTAAGTTGCTTACTTTTTATTTACGTAGGTAATATTATATTTTTCTGGAGTCTCTGATGGTGTTGAAGAATAGATAGATAGTTATAGTTGTTTTCCTTAGTTATGATGAAGATAAAATAAATGTAAATATTGTAATTTTTACTTGATAACTGTTTTGTTATATGTAATTTTACTATGTTAAAGATAAAGCCTTTCCTTTTTGTTTAAACAGAAAAAGGGGAAATGATGGAGGAAGGCCATTGGTTAAGTAATAAAGAAACTGCTTGGCCTCATAGGTTAAAACATAGGTGGGAGGAGTAAACAAAACAGAATGCTGGGAGGAAGAGGAAGTGAGCTAAGACTCGACAGCTCTGCTCTCTGGAGCAGAGACGCCATGCTCCCCTCTCCGGGGAAGACACCATGGAGCAAGCTGCCAGGTCAGACATGCTGAATCTTTCCCGGTAAGATTGATGCTACACACATTATCAGAGATGGGTTGATCAGGATATGAGAATTAGCCTGTAAGGGCTAGAGTTAATGGGCCAAGCAGTGTTTAAAAGAACCGTTTGTGTGTTGTTATTTCAGGTAAAGCTAGCTGGTGGCGGGAGCTGGGTGGCGGAATGCAGCCCCACAGCTCCCACAACAGAGCATGCAGATGCCAGGGCTCTGGGCTGCCTTCTGGTTCCATGTGGGTATCCAAGGGTGACACTGCCAATATGAGTGGTCTGCCCTGCCACCTGGAGTCATGGTGACATCTGAGCTCAGGGTGCTAGCAGAAATCATATCTGGTTTCATTGTCCTACTACATCTGAGGCCTGTGTTGATGCCTGTGTCTCATTGTAACATTGAAGACCACATGGATTGTATGGGTCAAGGCCACAACCTGTAGCACTATTGGTAGCTGAGACCCAAGCCACAACTTGAGTCATGCTGATCTGTGTGGCCTGTGCTGCCATACAAGGCTATGATGTTGTCTGGTCCCAGCTATTGCACAGGACCATGTATGTGCCATGTCTGGCTTTGTGGCCATTCAGATGCTAGGGTCTGTGCTGATATATATGACTCCTGATAGCACTAAAGGCTGTGTGGATGCCAGGGGTCTGTATAACAATATCTGTGTCCTAAGGCCTTGCTGCAGCCAGGGTCATATTGATCTGGGTGGGAGTTGCTTCCTCCAGTGCCATGGTGACATCTAAGCACAAGTTGCTGTGCCAAGAGTCATATCCATGCCCATAGTTCTTCTGCAGCTGGATTCTGTGATGATGTTCATGGCTTGTGTTACCATAGGGTTCATAGGAACCATATGAATTGAAATTCAAAGGTCATGCTGTTTTATGACACCCCTCACTACAGCTGGGATAGCTGTCCCTGATGCTTGCTGGTAACTGCAGCAGAAGTGTTGTTCCTGCCACCCCTGGGATATCTGGCCCCCACACTCAGACCTCACCTCTCACCATGGCATGATCCTAGAGGAGCTGACTCTGCTTTTGCCTGAGTGGGTGTGGTACCAATATCCTAGAGCAACCAAACAGGCAGACCCACATTCAGGGCTACCTGTTAAGAGTGCAGGAAGGGACTGGTCCTGAGGAAGAATAACTGCAAGATAGTCATGTCTTGGGTCAACATGAAGATAATGGAGATGAGTTTGGGTGAGGGTCTAGTGATGAAGTTATGTGAAAAGCCTTGAATCAGATTGATAATTCATTAATGAACATTTTGTGGGTGTGACTGTTTGGACAGTAAGGTATACTATGTGACATACAGCAGCCTCCAGTGTCATTAGAATGAATAAAGAAGTGTTGAAACCACAAAGGAGCTGGGTGGTAGTGGCACATGACTTTAAATCCAGTAATCACAAGGCAGAAGCAGGAAGATCTCTGTGAGTTCGAGGCCATTCTGGTCTACAAGAGCGAGTTCTAGGACTGGCTCCATAGCTACTGAGACACCCTGTATTGTAAAAACATAGATAGATAGATGATAGATAGATAGATAGATAGATAGATAGATAGATAGATAGATAGATGATAGATAGATAGATAGATAGGATAGATAGACTAAATAAATAATTAGAAAACATGAAGGAGAGGGTTATTTTCTGTTTTGTTTTTAATTGAGGTTTTTTGGGGGGATTTCTTTTAGGTGGATTCTGCAGGGGTGAGGAGAGTATATGGAAGGACTGGGAGTGAGCAAAATTGTGGTGCATGATGTGAAATTCCCCAAAAAATCAATAAAAAATTATATTATTAAAAAGAATGATGTTTAAAGTATGGTTTTCTAAGTGTATGTATCATACTGTCTGTAATAAAGCCTTAAAAGTGCTGTCTAATTCCATTTGGGCTTAGCATAAGAATGTATATAGTGCATATACCAAAACCACATTTCTAGCTCAACAGGAGGAAAAAATAGTTTATTTGAGAACAAGTAAGAGTGACCATGGCCCATGACCACAGCTTCAAGTTGCCTTAAAACAATATTTCAATGTCATACCAGTTTCATGAAGTGTTTATAGTGACAGAACAAACGAGAGTCAAATATCAAGACAGAGTTAAAATACATTAATGGGAACATCAGGTGGGTAATATGTCTACTCAATAACTAACGCGTTGTCCTTTAATTTTGTCTTAGTGAAAGTTAAAGGTCTTTTTGTACATTTAAAAAAATAATTACCTAGTACTCACGTGTCTGGAATTTAGGCAGATAACTGAGGTAGTCAAGGAATGGCTCTTACGGGGACTAATGATACCATAGTAGGCTCTGGACTGCTAACATCATAGCTCTCTAGAAGCACAGCAGTTCAAGTCAAGAAATCATGTGGCAGAACATGGATTTCAGATTTCTTTAATTTTTAATGTATGTGTCAGTGTGTATGTCCACGTGTATGTGTATATATATATTTGTATAAATGTGTATATGTGTGTGTGTATGTCTGTGTCTCTGGATATGGATATATGTATGTATGTATGTATGTGTGTATATGTCTATGTGTATGGACGTGTGTATTTGTGTATATGTATTGTGTATATCTGTGTGTATGGACATGTGTATATGTGTGTATGTGTGCGTATGTGTGTGTGTTTGCAGGTGTCCTAAGTATTTCCCTAAAGCTGGAAATAAAGTGTTTGTGAGTAACTCAGCGTGAATTCTGGGTGCTGAGGTTTCCTTAACTACCAAGTCATCTTTGCAGTCCATGGCCTTAAAGAGTCTTTTTTATCATTAAATTTATTTAAAAAAAAAACCACAGTCTTTTTTGAGTCTGAATTAACTCATTCAATATGTTTTTTGTCTAGATCCATTCCTTTGCCTCCCAGAAAGACAAATATAATATATATTCACTCATAAGTAGCTTTTAGACATAAAGCAAAAAAATATACATATATAGGCCTACAGGCCACAACTCCAGAAAAACTAGACAACAAAGAGGATCTTAAGAGAGGCATACATGGATAAAAAAGTGAAAAAGAAAATATCTTCTTATTAAATTTGGAACATGTGAGTCATGGGAGAGAGGAGAAGGGGAAACGGGAGAAAGGTAGGGGGAAGGAGAAAAACACACTGCTCAATAAAAACTATAAAAATAAATAAATAAGGGAGGCGGCTGGAACCCGGACGGCGGAGGAGGCCGGAACCAGGATGGCGGAGGCGGCCGGAGGACACCCTCCGCAGCTGGCGGTGACCAGCTGGGACTGGCTGGGACGGGCTGGGACCTGAGTGGCAGCAGAGGACACAGGCTGCAGGCGGCGGGAACCGTCGTGGCAGCAGATGCAGGCTGCAGGGACCGCGCAACACCGAGAGCAGATCGCCCCACTACAATTAAATCAAAGAGGTAGGCCTTTGGTTGGTGAGGTCCCTGGCAAAGGAGGAGCCGGGTCCTATTCCTGAAGACCCTTCTGAGGGGTGAGAGGGATCTTGGCCCCCGGCAGGAACCAGGGAACAGTGCAAGGGCATTTTGTAAGAGGAGCCCCTGGCCAGCAGGGAAACCTGAACCAGTTTTAAAAGACCCCTTAGATAGCATCAATAGGAGGAGATGGGCAGGCGCCAAGGCAGGAATTCACCCAATAATCTGAAAAACAGCATGAAAACACCAGAACCCAATGATCTTACAACAGAAGGTCTTCAACACCCTAACACAGAAGAAGTGGAAAAAATTGACTTTATGAAAGCAATAGAGTCCCTTAAACAATATGTGAAAAATGCCCTTATAGAAATGGATGAGAAGTATAAACAAAAATTTGAAGAAATGAGTAAATACATACATAATACCCTGGGAACCAAGAAAGAACGATCAAACAGGTAATGGAAACAGTTCAAGAATTGAAAACTGAAATGGAAGCAAGGAAGAAAACACAAAATGAGGACCAGCTGGATATGGAAAATCTAGGTCAACAAGCAGAGCCTACAGAAACAAGCATAATCAATAGAATACAAGAAATAGAAGAAAGAATCTCAGATTCTGAGGACACCATAGAGAAAATAAACACACTGATCAAAGAAAACTGAAAAGCCAACAAATTCTCATCACAAAACATTCAGGAATTATGGGAAACAATAAAAAGACCTAACCTAAGAATAATAGGAATAGAAGAAGGAGAAGAGTCACAGCTCAAAGGCCCAGAAAATATTTTTAACAAAATTATGGAAGAAAACTTTCCCAACATAAAGAAAGCTATTCCTTTGTATATTCAAGAAGCATACAGAAGACCAAACAGACTGGATCAAAGAAAAACATCCCCTCGCCATATAATAATCAAAACACAAAATATACTGGTTAAAGAAAAAATTTTATGAGCTGCAAAGGAAAAAGGCCAAGTAACTTCTAAAGATAAACCGATCAGACTTACACCTGACTTCTCTATGGAAATTATGAAAGCCAGAAGGTCCTGGATAGAAGTACTGCAGAAGCTAAGAGAACATGGATGCAAGCCCAGACTACTATACCCAGCCAAGCTTTCGTTCACTATAAATGGGGAAAACAAGACATTCCAGGATAAGAACAAATTTAAACAATACGTAGCCACGAATCCGGCCCTACAGAAAGTAATAGAAGGAAAATCACAACCCAAGGAATCCAACATTGCCAACACTGCCTACAATAACTGAGGCATCTAGCGAACCTTCACTACCACAACTCAAAGAAGGGAGACACACAAATTCTACTTCCAAAAACAATAAGAATATGCAGAGTAAACAACCACTGGTCATTAATATCATTTAATATTAATGGTCTCAATTCACCTATAAAAAGGCTAAGAGATTGGATACGAAAACAGGATCCAACATTCTGCTGTTTGCAAGAAACACATCTCAACCACAAAGACAGGCATCTACTCAGAGTAAAGGGTTGGGAAAAAGTCTTTCAAGCAAATGGTCCTAAGAATAAAGCAGGTGTGGCCATATTAATTTCTAACAAAACTGACTTCAAAGTAAAATCAATCAGAAGAGATCGAGATGGACACTTTATACTCATAACAGGAACAATTCGTCAGGATGACGTCTCAATCCTGAACATCTATGCCCCTAATATAAAAGCACCCACTTATGTAAAAGAAATATTACTAAAACTCAAGGCAGACATTAAACCATACACACTAGTAGTCGGAGACTTCAATACACCTCTCTCAGCAATGGACAGGTCAATCAGACAGAAACCTAATAGAGAAATAAGAGAACTACTGGAGGTAATGAAGCAAATGGACTTAACAGACATCTATAGAAAATTCCACCCAAATAGGAAAGAATATACCTTCTTCTCTGCAGCTCATGGAACCTTCTCAATATGACCACATACTCAGAAACAAAGGAAACCTCCCTCCATAGATAACAAAAAATTATCAGTGTCCACCTGCGTATTATCAGATCACCACGGATTAAAGTTAGAATTCAACAACAATCTTACCTCCAGAAAGCCGACAAACTCATGGAAACTAAACAGTCAACTACTGAACCACACCTGGGTCAAGGAAGAAATCAAGAAAGAAATTAAAGTCTTCCTTGAATTTAATGAAAATAAAGGGACAACATACTCAAACCTATGAGACACTATGAAAGCAGTGCTAAGAGGAAAGTTCATAGCACTAAGTGCCCACTTAAAGAAAACAGAGAAAGCATACATCGGAGACTTAACAGCACACCTGAAAGCTTTAGAAAAAAAAGAAGCAGACACGCCCAGGAGGAGTAGAAGACTGGAAATAATCAAACTGAGGGCAGAAATCAACAAAATAGAAACACAGAAAACAGTCCAAAGAATCAATGAAACAAAAAGTTGGTTCTTGGAGAAAATCAACAAGATCAACAAACCCATATCCAAACTAATTAAACGGCAGAGAGAGAACACGCAAATAAATAAGATCAGAAATGAAAAGGGGGACATAACCACAGACACAGAGGAAATTCAGAGACTCATTAGATCTTACTACAAAAGCCTGTATGCCACAAAACTAGAAAATGCAAAAGAAATGGACAATTTTTTAGATAAGTACCATATACCAAAGCTAAACCAAGACCAGGTGAACAATCTAAATAGACCTGTTAGTCACGAAGAACTATAAACTGTTATCAAAAATCTCCCTTCCTAAAAAAGTCCAGGACCAGATGGTTTCAATGCAGAATTCTACCAGAACTTCCAAGAAGAGCTAATACCTATACTCCTTAATGTATTTCACAATATAGAAACAGAAGAGTCATTGCCAAATTCTTTTTATGAGGTACAGTTAACCTGATACCAAAACCACACAAAGACCCAACCAAGAAAGAGAATTACAAGCATATCTCACTCATGAATATTGACGCAAAAATTCTCAATAAAATACTGGCAAACCGAATCCAAGATCACATTAGAAAAATTATCCATTATGATCAAGTAGGCTTCATCCCGGAGATGCAGGGCTGGTTCAACATATGAAAATCTATCAATGTAATCCATCATATAAATAAACTGAAAGAAAAAAACCATATGATCATTTCATTAGATGCTGAAAAAGCATTTGACAAAATTCAACACCCCTTTATGATAAAAGTCTTGGAGAGATTAGTGATACAAGGTCATACCTAAATATAATAAAGGCTATTTACAGCAAGCCGACAGCTAAGATCAAATTAAACGGAGAAAAACTCAAAGCCATCCCACTAAAATCAGGAACACGACAAGGATGTCCACTCTCTCCATACCTCTTCAATATAGTGCTTGAAGTTCTAGCAATAGCAATAAGAAAACACAAGGGGATTAAGGGGATTCGTATCGGAAAAGAAGAAGTTAAGCTCTTGTTATTTGCAGATGATATGATAGTATACATAAGCGACCCCAAAAAATCTACCAAAGAATTCTTACAGCTGATAAACACCTTTAGTAATGTGGCAGGATACAAGATCAACTTCAAAAAAATCAGTGGCCTTCCTATACACTAAGGATAAGGAAACAGAGAGGGAAATTAGAGAAGCATCACCTTTCATGATAGCCACAAATAGCATGAAATATCTTGTGGTAACTCTGACCAAGGACGTGAAAGATCTATTTGACAAGAACTTTAAGTCTTTAAAGAAAGAAATTGAAGAGGACACCAGAAAATAGAAGGATCTCCCTTGCTCCTGGATTAGTAGGATCAACATAGTAAAAATGGCAATTCTACCAAAAGCAATCTATAGATTCAATGCAATCCCCATCAAAATCCCATCAAAATTCTTCACAAATCTCGAGAGGACAATAATCAACATTATATGGAAAAACAAAAAACCAGGATAGCTAAAACAATTTTATACAACAAAGAATCGTCTGGAGGCATTACCATCCCTGACTTCAAACTCTACTACAGAGCCACAGTATTGAAAACAGCTTGGTATTGGCATAAAAACAGAGAAGTCGACCAATGGAATCGAATAGAAGACCCTGACATTAACCCACAAACCTATGAACACCTGATCTTCGATAAAGGAGCTAAAACTATACAATGCAAAAAAGAGAGCATCTTCAACAAATTGTGCTGGCAAAACGGGATGTCAACCTGTAGAAGAATGAAAATAGATCCATATCTATCACCATGCACAAATCTCAAGTCCAAATGGATTAAAGACCTCAATATCAGTCTGAACACAGTGAACCTGATAGAAGAGAAAGTGGGAAGTACTCTACAACACATGGGCACAGGAGACCACTTCCTACGTATAACCCCAGCAGCACAGACATTAAGGACCTCATTGAATAAATGGGACCTCCTGAGACTGAGAAGCTTCTGTAAAGCAAAGGACACTGTCACTAAGACACAAAGGCAACCTACTGACTGGGAGAAGATCTTTACCAACCCTGCAACTGACAAAGGTCTAATCTCCAAAATACATAAAGATCTCAAGAAACTAGACAGTAAAAAGCTAATCAACCCAATTATAAAATGGGACACTGAGCTGAACAGAGAATTCTCAACAGAAGAAGTTCAATGGTCAAAAGTCTCTTAAGGTCATGCTCAACTTCCTTAGCGATCAGGGAAATGCAAATCAAGACAACTTTAAGATACCATCTTACACCTGTCAGAATGGCTAAAATAAAAAACACCAATGATAGCTTTTGCTGGAGAGGCTGTGGAGGAAGGGGTACCCTCATCCATTGCTGGTGGTAATGCAAACTTGTGCAACCACTTTGGAAAGCAGTGTGGCAGTTTCTCAGGAAATTCGAGATCAACCTACCCCTGGACCCAGCAATACTACTCTTGGGAATATACCCAAGAGATGCCCTATCATACAACAAAAGTATATGCTCAACTATGTCATGGCAGCATTGTTTGTAATAGCCATAACCTGGAAACAACCTAGATGCCCTACAATGGAAGAATGGATGAAGAAAGTATGGAATATATACATATTAGAGTACTACTCAGCAGTAAAAAACAAGGGCTTCTTGAATTTTGTATGCAAATGGATGGAAATAGAAAACACTATCCTGAGTGAGGTAAGCCAGACCCAAAAAGAGGAATATGGTATGTACTCACTCATATTTGGTTTCTAGCCATAAACAAAGGACATTGAGCCTATAATTAGTGATCCTAGAGAAGCTAAATAAGGAGAACCCACGGAAAAACATATAGGCATCCTCCTGAATATTAACCTTCATCAGGCGATGAAAGGAGACAGAGACAGAGACCCACATTGGAGCACCGGACAGAAATCTCAAGGTCCAAATCAGGAGCAGAAGGAGAGAGAGCACGAGCAAGGAACTCAGGACCGCGAGGGGTGCACCCACACACTGAGAGAATGGGGATGTTCTATCGGGAACTCACCAAGGCCAGCTGGTCTGTGTCTGAAAAAGCATGGGATAAAACCAGACTCTCTGAACATAGCTGACAATGAAGACTACTGAGAACTCAAGAACAATGGCAATGGGTTTTTGATCCACTGCACGTACTGGCTTTGTAGGAGCCAAGGCAGTTTGGATGCTCACCTTACTAGACTGGATGGAGGTGGGGGTTCCTTGGACTTCCCACAGGGCAGGAAACCTTGATTGCTCTTTGGGCTGACGAGGGAGGGGGACTTGTTTGAGGGAGGGGGAGAGAAATGGGAGGCAGTGGCGCGGAAGAGTTAGAAATCTTTAAGAAATAAAAAAAAAGAAATTAAAAATAAATAAATAAATAAGAATCTTTTCTCATTTTACATAACTAGGCCAGTTTCCACTCCCTCCCTCCATCTGCTCTCCCCTCCATCCCAGGACCCCAGCTCCCTATCTACTCCTCAGTGAAGGTAAGGTTTCCCAAGTGGAATCAACAAAGTCTGACACATCACTTTGAGGCAGGAACAAGGCTCTCTTCCCAGTATATCTAGCCTGAAAGGTATCCCTCCAAAGATAATGGATTCCAAAATGCCAGTTCAAGCCTTAAGTTTAAATCCTGGTCCCACTGCCAGTGGCCATACAGACTTCCCACGCCACACAATGTCACCACATTCATTGGGCCTAATTTGGTCCTATACAAGTTTCCATGCTGTTAAGTCCAGAGTCAATGAGCAATCACTAGCTCAGATCAGCTGATTCTGTGGTTATTCCCCCTATGGTCATGACCCCTTTGCTCCTCCCTCTCATGGACTGGTCTTCAGAAGCTTGATCCAGTATTTAGCTGTGGATGTCAGCATCTGTTCCCATTAGCTACTTGAGAAAGGTCCTGAACTGGGAGACCAGTTCAGGCACCGTTTCCATTATTGGCTTAGGGTCTTAGTGGGTGAATTCCTGAGAATTTCCCTACTGCCTGTCTTCTCACCAGCCCCATAATGGATCCATCTGTCAAGATATCTTTTTCCTTGTTCTTCCTCTCTGTTTCTCTCCCATCTCAAACATCCCATTTCCTCATGCTCTCTTCTTCACTACCTTTCTCCCCTCCCCTTCCCTCTGGGCTTCCTCCCAAACAAACACACTCCCAATTTTTTCAGGAGATCTTGTCTAATTCCCCTTCCCAGGGGATTTATGTATGCCTCTCTTAGGGCATTCCTTGTTTCCTAGCTTCTATGGGGTTTTGGATATTGATTAGTTATTCTTTGCTTTATGTCTAATAGTCTTTAATATAGGCATGTATTATTTTTCCTTCTTTCCTCGGAACTTTAGTACAGAACAGAGACATTTCAAACACAGCAAAGCTGGCAGATGGTGTGTTTGAAGCCAGAAAATTAAGAAAGACAATTTCAGATGTTGGAAGAGAAGCTGTAGGCACAAAGTACAGATCACATATTAACCAGAACTGCTTTTTTTGTGGTTTAGACTGCCTTTTCCCCCATCAGAAATCTGCAGCCTATATGGGGCCTGTAAGATAACACAGGCATCATCATTATCCCTGAAGCTATCTCCAACTGATAAACACTTGTAAATAAAAATTACCTTTCTCCAAAGGAGTCTCACTAGAGAAACACGCTATCTTTAGAATAGGTCACATGCCCCACAATCAATGGTCAACAGAAAAGGAACTTACCTGCATCATTGGAGGTCTTTTGTCATTTCAGTGATTTTTTAAAGATCTATACTGTTATGTTTTGCTTATTTATTCAGCCATTGTTTTTTTGTACTATAGGTTTTATGAATATATTATGGTGTTCTGATTTCTGCTCTTATGGGAATCTTGTATGTACATATCAGTGGTCTCTGCATGTCTGTTCTTGGGCTATTTTTCCATTTGTTTTGCCCTATTCCAATTTGTATGTTTTTTAATCTTATCTTATTATCATCCCTTAGGTGACTGTTCGTTTTCTAATATGAGAAAGATGCGGGGGAGGTGGAGAAGAACTGGAGGGAGTAGATGGATGGAAAACGATATGAAAAAAGTCTTAATAGAATTTAAAAAATTCAATGAAAAAAAGCAACAGTAACAAAAACAGAAACAACCCAAAACAGAATCCTTGCTTTACCCAGTAAGATGAAATCCTCTTCATTCAGACTCATGCTGTATTGTTTGCAGTGATAATAGCTTTTATACCCTTAAATGAAGATCAATCCCAGTGGCCTTTTCTCAGATATGCCTCTTTCCCCTTGTTACTCTTTTACTCTGTGAATTATTTTATTTGTTCATGTGTGTATAATGACATTATTTTGTGTTTATCTAGAACTTTAATTTCAACTCAGATGTCTATTCTTGTCTCTGGAGAAGTCAGATGATATCAGTTTATAAGGATGGTATCTAACCCTGCTCCTTAGACTACTTTACTGGCCATTTCTTCGCTGGGCTGTGTATATGAATGAAAGAACACCAACATCAGTACTTTAGAGACTCAAAAAAGGATGAAATCACAGATTTTTTCAGAGGATAGAATTTTCCATGCCCGTGTATCACTTATTGCCGCATGATAAAACTGAAAATTTTTAAGGGGTAGTTTTATAAGATACTTAGCCGTTAGATATAACCTTCAATTTACTTGATGGTTAGATTCTTTTAGTGTATTAATCATCCACTCTGCTTGACCATTTTTCCAGATGTTATAAAGCACACAGAGAAAATTTTCTAGGAGGCAGTTTGGACGTATCAAAAAATAATGTGCGTTTATAAAATAAAGAACTACACTTGGACACTCTATCCTAAATTTAAATAATTCTAAATTACATCATCTATATAGTCACCTTTAGGGCAGAGCCAGTAAAAGCTACTAATGTCTCACTTTCCCACTAATGACTCTGAACACACTTCTGAATAAATTATTCACTTTCAAATTTACTCTGTATGCATTTTTGAGACAACACAACCTAAATTACAGAGACACTAGTCCTTTATAGAGAACTACTCATTGTGATTATTAATTTATTTACACAAACAAATTTGGTGTTAATTTTTTTATCACTATAGGTTATTTAAACAGACTAAAAAGAATTATCTATCCATACGGCATTTTTAGAATACTTATGTATTCTAATTTTTCAAAGAAAAAGGAGCAAGACACTAATGGTCTGTGGTAATTGATGTGTGTTGCTTACAAGGTAATGGAACATATGCCTTAGTGGAAACTTACATTATACAGTTATTCATATGCTTTTTGAGCTCCCACACCAGATTAACTCAGCAAAAATTGTCATAACCAACTCTTTTGTATAATCTTTGGATTGATACAAATATATCTTTGTTCCTCAATGTATAGATGACAGGATTCAGGGCAGGTGTGATAGCAAAGTCAACAATAAATAGGTATTTATCAATTGATGATGTAGGGAAAGGCCACACATAGAGAAACATACATGGAGTGAAAGAAAGAACAACCACAGTGATGTGTGCTGACAGAGAGACAAGTGCCTTTGACAAATCCCCTGAGGACCTTTTCCAGACGGTGACCAAAATGAAGACATAGGAGAGCAGAAGCAGGAAGAAGGCCCCCATGCTCATGAAGCCACTGTTGGCAACAACAACAAACTCAAACTTGTCTCTATCAGTGCATGTGAGTTGTATGATCCGAGGGAAGTCACAATAAAAGCTGTCTATTTTGTTAGGACCACAGAAAGGCAGGCTTATAACAAATGAGAACTGGAACAGGGCATGGACCACACCAGTGACCCAGCCAGCGATTACAAATGAAATGCATATTGTAGGGCTCATGATGCTCAAGTAGAGCAGAGGTTTACAGATGGCTGTGTACCTGTCAAATGCCATGGCTATGAGCAGCACCATCTCCACTCCTCCCATAATGTGGATAAAAAAGATCTGAGTCATACAGCTGTGGAAAGAAATTACTCTGTGTTCTTTCGGAAGATCTGAGATCATCTTCGGAACAGTGGTAGTGGAAAGTCCAACATCAATGAGGGACAGGTTGGCCAGAAGAAAGTACATAGGTGAATGTAAATATGAGTCAGCAATTACCAAAATGACAATGAAGAGATTTCCCACAATGATTCATAAGTAGAGTGTAGAGAACGTCAGTATGAGGAAAATTTTAGTTTCCCAAGAACTAGAGAGTCCTAGAAGCACAAACTCAGATACAGTGGAGTCATTTAGTTGATCCATTGGTATGGGTATTTTCAAATCACTTCTTAGGAAATTATGAAAATTTGTAGCTTAGCTACTAAGGGATATATTCAAATTACAAAACGCCCTGATTCTCTAATCAAAATCAAGAGAAAAAACTCTGAGTTGATAGCAAAAGAACAAGCAACTGAAAAATAATAAAACTTTTATGATAATGCCTTTAAGGAAACACAAGCATAAATATGGTAACGGAAAGCAGGTGGGATTCCTCCTATTTATTCTACAGCCAGACATTCTGTTATAGTAGGTTTGCTTTGCAGCATTTCTATATATGTTCTCTGAACTATTTTCTAAGTGTTTTAGTGTCTGTTCACTTCAGATGACAGAATATCCATAGAATGTGTTCTTGTCGTATTTTGTAAAGTATTTTTCATGAATTGTTTCACTGGTGAAATGGAGGTGTAGGCACAAAGGTATTTTTATACACATGTAATTTGTACATTTCAGTCTTTTTACTCTCCCATTTTCTCATTCCCAAATCTTTATTGATTACTCTTCTACAGTCTTACTTTTTCTTTAACATTTTACAGCAATGATGAGAAGTTGGACATGTTTCTCTCTCTGATAGTTCCTTTAAAACAGTGCCTTGCATTTTTTTCCTTCGTGCTGCAAATGAAACAATTACTTTCTTTAGATGACTAATATTTAATTATATTTTAGTTATTTCTGTGTGTAAGCTATTGTAAATAGTATAGTCATAAATATGTAAAATAATGATTCTCTTCGGTATGCTCAATTTGTTTGCTTAAGATACAGCCCAAGGGAAAATAATGGATAAATATGTCAGCCCTATTTTAACTTTTGAAAAATGTCTATGATTCAATACAATTGCTACATGAACACTCTCATCACAAGTACACAAAAGTAGACTTTTACTTTATTCTTAATTATCACTAGATACCTTTTGATTTATTAGTAGCTTTTCTAGTAGATAATACTGTGATTTCATTGTAGTTTTGATTTGTGTTTCACTTATGGTTTATTGTAGTAACAGAACATTTTAAATATTTATTTTCCTGCTTTTATGCATATGACTATTTTGTCTGCATATCTATATGTGCTCCATGTGTGTGTAATTCACATTGAAGTTAGAGGCGGGCATTTTATCCTCTGTGACCTGAGTTATTACAGTCCACGAGTAACTTTCTGGGTAATGGGAATTTAACATGAGTCCTGTATAATAGCAGCAAATGGTCTTTTCTATTGAAACATCTCAACATCCCCAATAGTGAATATTTTTCTACATGTCATTTGGGCATCTGTATATATTTTCTTCTGAAGTGACATTCATTCTCATTTCCATATGACTTTAAAAATGAATTGCTTATATTTTCAGAGGATGATTTAGCATTTTGACTTTCTTAATATTACCGATGAATGTTCATATTGTTTATTCTTATTCATTCCCTTTGGTTAGTTTTATTTTTGTTTTGTTATATAGATCTATTTCATCATTTTTGTTTCACTGCAGTGTAGTTTTGAAATCGTATCTGAATGTATGCCTATACCAATGGGATAAGTTGCATTACTGTTTTTTGTTTTTTAAATAATTCATATCTTACATGTTGTGTATGTTTTCCTTTTTCTATACAATTTATTATGAATATTACACTCAAATTGAGACAATTTTTTTAAAAAAATATTTGGCTGTGACACATTTATCATGGTCCTGCTTAGACATCAATATTCAGTGATTATAAAAGTAAATGTGTTATTAGTTAAAAATTATATATCAAAGCATAATATTTATTATGTACTTCTTTTGTGCAGATAAGTTTAGCAAGTACATTAAGTCTTATACCATGTATAATTCTGTATATATTCTCTGTTCTTGTTATAGATTTATATGTTAAAAAATGAATCTCCACATATACAAGAATAAAGTGTTAGGTTCAGGACTTACATTTAGAAATTTGGAAAAAATATTTAATTCTTTTGATTACAGAACTATGCTATAATGAATGGTATTTTGAAATATACTCCAAACATCTTCCAATCAAACAACCTCCAGCTTATGTATCCTATAGCTGTAATAAACTCATTAAGATAAAAATCTCTGAAGTGGTGTCCACTGTGACTACTCTTCTCTATTGCCAGATATTCCTCAGAAATCCCTGGTGTCCATTCAGTCAGTCTTACTATACAATTGCCATTAACACTGTGCTCCTTGAGAGAAACTATTCTGGATATTTTCTATAGCAATCAATTTTCACTTACTGTTTTACTGAATTTCTCTACACGATTTAGTTGTAATTGTATTAATTTGCTTTTGTATGTTTCTAAAGTTTTGGACTCTTGGCTTCATGAAGCTCTTATAACCACTTGTTCTCCTATCATTCAATGATTTTCAATCTAATTTTTAAAGGATTACAGCTTTATCTCACATCAGGAACACGAAGTCTGGGTTCATTTTTGAACATGTAGTGAAATTTCTATTTTTTCATTGAAATTTGGGCATGTAATTCCAAATCAGTAATTTTGCAGAAAGTCATTTCCTCTAAATAGGGAAAACACCTTCCTATGGACAAAGTGTATCTTTGCTCCTTATTTCATTTGTGTAATTAATACTATTGTTGTTTTTAAGAGTGCGGCAGTTATGATGCATAAAGCCCACGACTTGCATGTGGCACAGTAGAAACTTGAACAAAGCCCAGCACTCAGTGCGCATGTTGACCAACTTCACCCAAGCCATCAGTCCTTTTCCACATTTCTTCTAGTGATGTGAGAACACTGAACTCTGCTCTTTATGAGTCACTGCAAACAAGGCCTTCTGATGACTGCAACTACATTCAGTCTGGCATTTTCTCAACCAGTTTCTGAAAAGTTGCATGTAACCTTTCTCCATGCTTTTATTTTTATAAAGTGATAGTTTCTCCTATTTCGACCTTTAATATTTGGCATGACTCACTCATCTTAGACTTCTCCTGTTTTGTTTCTTTCAGCACCATGATACTCAGTTTAATTAGTATCTTACTATTAAATTATTTACCTTTAGTTTTAATTTTGAATCAAGAGTCCTATGTCCAAAGTTAAATATGTCATATTTGTAAAGAAGACTTCCTAGGGCTTCAAGTTAATCTGTAAAACCTAAACTTATAATCACGGAGGCTAACCAAATCTGTTAATTTGTATTATTACCATTTTCCCAGACAAAAAAAAAAATAGTCACACCACAGACTTCTGCTCTTGACATATATTATACATGCTCACAGTTTTTACTATCAAGCAATTTCAGTGGTTCATTTTTTGTACCTGTTGTTGATGCTTTTGGTTTCCTTTCTTCATATTTTCCCTCATTAAAAATGTAAAGTGATTGCATTGTTTTCTTCCATGTTCTGCTGTTTCTAATCAACATCAGTTACACTGCTTACCTCTCCATCTGAGAGTCTTGATGAATTAAGTCACATAACACTTAAAAGCAATAAGCAATTAAATAATTAATGATATTTCTGAATAAATTAAGTACATACAATTTTATAGTCATTAGAAAGTAATTTGAAATTTCCTTAACTTGTTCACCTGTTCAACTAATAGATCAGAATGGAGGACAAGGCAGACATAATTTTAGTTCTATGTTTAGAACTTTATTCTGACACAAATAATGTTTCTGAAGTTTTATAAGCAGTAGTTTTATTTTAATTAATACTTTCAAATGGTCATATACAAATATGGAAAGAACATCACGTAATCTGTCCTAGAACAGTGGAGAAATATATGGTGTTAGGGAGTGGATGGATTATTCATAACAAAATATAACAAATAAAACATGTAAGCCATATTTGCTTCCTATCATTAACTTTAGTTGACCTCAATTGATCATTAAATATAAAACAGAAAAAGGGTTGCTGGGATGACTCATTGAGTAAGGTGCTTGCTCTGTATGCATGAGGACCTAAGTTCAGATACTTAGAACCTGTTTATAAACCAAGTGCAATGGTATATATTCATATCAGTGAAGGGAACAGATATCTTGGGGGTACCAGCCTCCAGTTTACCTGAAACAGTAAGATCAAGATTCAGTGAGTCAGCATGTTACAAAGCAAGGGCTAACTGAATATCTTATATCTGAATTCCCCACTTTACAGACAAGAGCAAGCTCTCACACAGCCTCTTTATTACGGTCATTTTCATGTCATCACTCACTCCATACCTGGATCCTTGCATTGAGATGCTCTAGGAATGAAATTAAAACAATAAATTAAAATAAAAGATGACATGCTCAGAGCAACTTGAGGCAGTCAGGCATGGCACACTGTCCTTTATTTATATCTTGTAAGTACCATAACCAAAGGGAAACACTGCAGAGGTGAGCAAGGAGCCACTGCTATATGGGCACAGGTGGAGAATTTATATTATAAATACCAGATGAAATAGAGCAGGACTGTACAGGGACACTAGAACAAATACTGTGCTCAGCTGGAGGAGATGCCTTTTGTAAAGAACCTATAATCAAAACTCTATGGAATTAAATGCTACCCACAAATTTAAAATATTACTATTCTGAAATACAAAGCATATACATATTCAGTATGTTTTACTGTGTGGATGATTAAAACCCATGGTTTAAGTTTAAAAAAAGAAGCTGTAACAGAGTTTTCATAAAATGGTTTATTTTTTATCTTCCTCGTTTATAGTTCCAGGTGTTTTTACATATTCTCACTGATGATATTGTACTCAAAAGTATAAAAATATAGTCATCATTTATTCAGAATATAAACACTCATAATATTGTCAACATGTTGCCAAGTAAGGTCTTATTGAAAATACAGTACCACTTGCATAGAAATATCACAATGAGATCAACACACACAGTTAACAATGAAATAGTTCTCTATGTCCATCACTAGTCATAATCTTCCTGTTTTGCCAATCAGAATGGGGAGAAAAGGAGAGATTTGTAAAGTCAGAAGAAATAGATCAGCAAAAGAGCCTTAACATTTTTAAGACTTTAAATAAAAATCTAAATTTGTATATTGCATATGTATTATAATTGAAATGTATAAGATTTTAACATGTGGCTATTATTACAAGACTGAATAATAAATATGTGACAAATATATTCACACAGAGACTATAGTTTAAAAGTGTAAATAATGAATTATTAATTTTAATAAATAAATACAGTGAAATATTAAACTTTAAAATCACCAGAATAGATTTACCCAGGCAAGTCTAGAGAGATTTATACTTACCTGAAAAACAAGAGAAAGTATAAAAACAGTAATATAACTATTTGTGAACATTTTAAACTTAAACATTCTTTAGGAAGAAACACCAATAACACCAGTAATGGTGAGGGCTAAAAGGTAGAATGCTAAGTGTCTTTTCCTGTCTAAATTCTATATTCTTGTGTTGTTTAAACAATCTCAAAGATTCTTGTATCTACATTAACCAAAGGTGGATTTATAAATACAAAATACTAGATTAAGAAAGAAAAGATTTGAAAATTCAACTGAACAATTTCAGATTTATCCAGACTAGCATATAATGTTATAATAATGATTTAAAATTAGAGAAAAATTATTTTCTCCTAAATATATGTTGCTCAACATCAGATTCATCAGCAATAAAAAGCTCACATGTAGGAGCAGTTCATTGTTAGTTATTTTAACACTGATCAGCTATTTGATTGATGTTAAAGAAGAAAACATGAGGAAGAAGAGACATGGACCAAGAAAGATAATAGTAGAGAAGATAGAAAAAAGTAAAATAACACTATATAGTTTAAAAGGGAAGTAATTAGAGTAAAATTTAAAGGCACATTTTGTTGCTATGTTCAAACTGACCTACTACTGAGACTATGACAGAAGGACCAGGCTCAGACACACAACAAGCAAAACAAAAAATCAAAGGTAGATCATGAATGGAATATTTCCTGAGTCGTTTAATACCTATTCACTGTTTGAAACCCCTAACAGCCACCGTGTTCATAATTTCTCTGTGTGTGTGTGGTGGTCAAATCCTTACAATACGTGTATTTGTCCTTTTCCTGCTCTCGTCTTTCATTTGGTCTGTATATTATAAGACTATTTTCAGCATCTTTTTTTTTTAACTCAGATGCCTAATTCGTTCCAAAAATTGAAATGAAACCTAGGGTTATACAACTTCTAAATTTATTTGGGAAACAAGCATGAATGGATGCCCAATAAGTATAACTGAAAGAAAAATTTTATTGAAGATTGGGCACTCTGCATGATACAAAGATGCTGTGCATTAGCTGTACAAGGAAAGTTACTGCTAATGCAGTATGGTATTGATGTCTACTTACCAGGTGTCCTCAAATACTAGAAGAAGTATTTCCACTATCTTTTAGGAAGTGTCTTTGTCTTGGATACTGTCTGTTTAATACTTCTTACCAATGCTCTAACTACCTACAACCTGGCAAAAGCATTTGGTGACCAACTGATGGTTGCTGACCTAAGTCTCCAGATCATTTATCATGGGAATTGTACATCAAAATCCCATTGCATCAAAGAAATACTAGTTGTTTTAGTAAATATTTGATAAGGAGGTAAAGGAAACCAAAGAATATTTTTTTAAAGAAAAACAAAACTTGATATTTTATTACACAGCACAATTTATATATCATTTGTACCAATTTTATTGAAAACCATGTAGCTACTAACAAAATCATTGAGTGTCATTTAAATTTAAATTATTTATGTTAACATATTAATTGTATAAAACAATGGATTAAATTATGACAATGTTATATATTTACATGTCTTATAATATTAAACACCTCTATTAAGCTCTGTCATCTACTTCCCATTCACACTTTCCCAATTTCACATCATACATCCCATATTGTCCCCTTTTGCTTTCATGTTATTGTACATAAGCTCAGACCTGACTTATGAGGCAAAGTTTGTCTTTGTGAGTTGGGTTTATGTCTTCTTATGTTATGACAGCCAGCTCAACTACAAAAATATTCAAGAAATATTGTTTGGAATATTTGATATCAATAAATTAATGCAATTACTGTTGTCCTTTAAAGTCATCAATATTGCTTAACATTTTTATTCTATATGTAACTATACATTTCAAATATAGACAAAGATTATCAAGGTAATCTTAGCTAATATTCAACTACAGTTGTTTCATGAGAGTCCATTTTTCTTTTGTATCATTGCAATAGTATGTAAATAAAAATGTATGCCCACTTAAATTTTTCTCAGTATATATATATATATATATAATTTCTGTATTAAAATTTTGATATAATTATATAATAGTTTTATTAAGTGACTAGATAATTCTACAATTCATCTTCAAATAATTGAGTTAGATTGCTTGTTTCTAGTGATGGATTCAGGCAAATGGTCTTTATTCATTTGTTAATGCTAGGCTTGCTAAATACTACAAAACTTTCAGAAAACAAACAACGTGTAACAAAACTAACACCACATCGATAGTCACAAATGCTAAACAATATGTATTATATACAATATAATGTTTTTTATTTCAAATTTACTCTTTGTAACCTAAATAACAGCTAATGTAAATGGCTTAGAATATGAATATGTTCTGAGAAGACATATTTATTTGGATGTTCCTGGTTTTATTCTTTTTGTCAAGCTAGATTTTATGGCTTTAGTGTTTAGAAATGTGTCCTTTTGGAGTAAAGCTTTACTTTGTTATATTGGACATGCTTGAAAGTCAACTATAAGGAACCTAATGAACTTGTATATATCATTTACCCTGAATAGCCAAAAATTCCTTCCATTGGTGAACATAGGCGACATACACCTCTTTTAAAAGTTATAATTTTTCAGTCTAAGAACATGAAAATCTGTAAAAAAAATTACAAACACAGAGAAACGATGGAGACATTGTACTCTGGAACAGAGTAGCTAGGTTGCTGCAGCTTCAGATACTCAGGGTGTACTCACTTGGAAGTAACTTGAAACCTGTTCAGCCCCTGATTTTTACCCCAGTCTTGTTTGCATTTAACTCTATATTGACTTTCAGATATCAGTTTCTAAGAGGCTATTTTCTTTTCAATAGAAATTTAATGTTAAATTGTGTATTCTCTGTCTAAATCACATTTGGCTAAATGATTATAAGCTGTTATGTGGGTTCTGAAAGTTTAACTCAGGTCCTCTTTTCTGGAAGATCAGCCAGTGCTTTTAACTACTAAGCCATCTCTCCAACTCCCAAATGAGCTTTCTGAACACTAGGCTTCCTGATACACTGTAATTACGTATCCTTTATGTTTTTCAGCATTTTTGTACAGAGTCCAGAACCTTTGAAATTCATGATCAGAGAACATTTCTTTCCAATAGTCATGACTTTATCACAGGTAGCTAAATATCTCATTTTTCATCTTTCATATGCAATTAACTGTTGTCATTGTGAAACAATGTTGACAATTTTATAAACTAGTACTACTACTTCTAATTTTTACTAAATTACTTATTCATACATTCATTAATCATATAATTAATAAATATAAAAAAGAGCTATTCTAGCATTTTAAATTTATATAGAACTTTATTTTCCTATCATGTAACTACCAAATATTCTTTTTAAAAATTCACATTTTTTTTCAGGTATACAGTATCAAATTGATTAGGGTTTCTCATTTGGAGTGTCTATCACCACTCATACCTGTTTACTTAATAATAATATGACACTATAGGATATGATAAATTCAAGAAAGAAGATTAAGAATATTTTATCATGCTTATGTGCTCAGTTTTATATCTATTTTTGACTTTGCCTGACTCTGTTACTTTTCTCTTAAGATTTTCTTATTGTTTTATATATAATTTTATCACAACTTTACAAGTATCGTTATTTTCCCTTCTGTTTCATCTTGCAACAACTATGTCAAAAATCTACCTTGAACATGTAAAATCTATATTTTACTAAAATAGTTCTACAATTTACATAATTATGTTTTAGTTGTATTTAAGAACAATATGCCATTTTTGTCAATGGTCATTAGCATTAGCATATATTTATTCTTATACTCATATACAAGAAATAATCTGTGTAAATAAATGAGAGTAAGGATTCTTGGACACACAATGTATGTCTCTTATAGGGAATTGTATATGCAAATATCAAAGATCAGTCACTGCCATCAGAAGAGTTAGAGAAATTCTTTTAATACAATCCTCTGACATTCACAGGATCTAGTCCTGTATAGTTTTCTTTAGATTTATTTAGAACTGAACTAAATTGAAGAACTAAACCAGTCTGAGGTATTTGAATTTATTATTCTTGGGTTTGTGACTCTTGGGAGCTTTAGTCTTTCTTTGTTCTTAGTGATATTTTCCTTACTTTATTTAATCACCATTTCGGCAAAATATTTATTGTATTCATTATCATCATTGACCTTCATCTCCATTCCCCTATGTATTTCCTGTTTGCCAATCTCTTTTTCATTGACTTTCGTCTTTCTTCAGTCACTACATATAAGATGATCACAGACTTCCTCAAAGAAAAAAGACTATCTCCTTTAAAGGGTGCACGGGTCAGATTTTTTTTAGACACTTCTTTGGAAGGGGCGAGATGGTACTGCTTGTGTCAATGTACTATGACCGTTATGGGGTCATCCGTAAGCCAATCCATTACTCCAGCATCATGAGCAGACATATGTGCATTGGAATAGTGATGCCATCATTGGATCATTGGCTTTGTGCCAATGATATGTATCCAATAATAAGCCTATTAGTTATAATTGTAAATTGTTATAATTGTAAAACTGCCCTTTTTTGGATCCCAGGAATTGGACAATTTTTTTCTGTCATATTCCATTTGTCATCAAATTAGCTAGCATGGACATCTATGTCCTAGAAATTTTGATAAATGTTGACACTGGGGTGCTAGCAACCATATGATTCATTCTGGTGCTGATCTCCTATTCTCTTATTCTGATTACTGTCTGCCTTCATATAAGGATGGAGAACACAAGGCTCTCTCTGCTTGCACTGTTCCTATCACTGTGATCATATTATTTTGGGGAGCCCTGCACTTTCATCTACCTGTGGCCAGTCAGCAAGACCCAAGTAGACAAGTTTCTTGCAGTGCTTTATGCTGTCATCATACTTCTTCTGAACCTAGCCATTTACATTTTAAGAAACAAAGAGATTAGAAATGCTTTGAAGAGATTACAATATTAGCATATGGATTTCAGTATATATTTTAAGATTTTACATTGTTAGATTGTTAACTTATAGGTGACTAAACTAATCACATTTGCCCTTTTTCTATGTACTATAAACGTTCTCAAATTCATGGAAGTTACATAAAATGGTCGTTAAAATGTCTGTGTTTACAAATTTCATTTATCTTACATTGAAAATAACTGTATATAAAATGGTAATTATCTTTTAAATTATGATTTTGATTATCTCAAGTGGAACTTAAGGTTAATAACAAATTACAGGTAACTTACATTTCCTACTTCAATCTTTATTGTCACATTATCAAATCAAGTATCAAAGTTTGTGACATAAATCTCTACTACCCCCATGCCCCATTAAGCCACCAGATTGAATCTGAGTCTTTTTTGGCTTAGAGTGTTCCTAGGTCTAGAATAGAGCTGTCTCAAGTGGTCATGTGTATAGCATATCTCAATTAATGACTGTTATTGTCTCCTTTGGTGCTGAAGTCTCCCTGGAATCTTAAGTGTTGAGATAGCAGAACTTCCTTGAGATCATTCAATCTGCTTAGTACTGAAACAATTATTCAAGAGATACTCCCTTGCTCAAGCTGCCCGGACTAAGGGAAGGTACTCCCTAGTACCCACTGCTGACAGTTTTAGTCATCTACCCCAAAAATTAAAGAGATGTATACAATAAAGATTTAACAAAAGCTCAACACAAGAAAATGTTATTAATATGTAATAGTAGTCATAATATTATAACCTGTTAGCACAGTGGTGGAGACAGTTCAACAATTAAAGAGTGCAACCCAAATTTAGTTTCCAGAACTCATGTCTTGTGGCTCACAATCACCTGTAACTCCAATTCTAGGAGATTTGACACCTCTGGACTACATGGTGACCGATAGACACATGTTCATATAACACAAAAAATAAAAATACAATGAAAATAAAAAGAAAGAACGCTTAACAGCACTGAATTTGTGGCCCCATGTTCCAAGGAGAGATGTACTTCTTTGATAAGTACAGTATTGTGCCTTCTGCAGACCAAAAGGCTTCAGTCCTTTAAAACATGATCTTTGTCCTGGTGTCTTCTGGTTTTTATTCCTGGAGCTTGATAAGAGATGGAATTGGGTTTTCTGTCAGATTGCAGTGAAAGTTGCTCTCCCACTAAATCCCTGAACTCAATCAGTTCCTGACTTGACAGTGGAGTTATTCCTCCAAACAGGAATGTGGTCAACACTAATATCAGGGTATCAATTGCATTCTCTCCCAGTTGTACCTTTTTTTTATGGTTTTATTTTTTTTATTGAGAAAAGGAGAAAAACAAAAACAAAAAACAAGTTTCCACCTCCTCCCAGCCTCCCATTTGCCTCCCCCTCCTCCCACCCTTCTCCCCCTCCTCCCACCCTTCTCCCCTTCCTCCCACCCTTCTCCCCCTCCCCCCACTCCTCTCCCCCTCCCTCTCCAGTCCACAGAGCAGTCCAGGTTCCCTGCTCTGTGGTAAGTCCTAGGTCCTCCCCACTCCGTCCATATCTAGGAAGGTGAACATCCAAACTGGCTAGGCTCCCACAAAGCCAGCACATTAAGTAGGATCAAAACCCCTTGCCATTGTCCTTGGCGTCTCATCAGCCCTCATTGTTCGCCATGTTCAGAGAGTCCGGTTTTATCCCATGATTTTTCGGTCACAGTCCAGCTGGCCTTGGTGAGCTCCCAGTAGATCAGATCCACTGTCTCAGTGGGTGGGTGCACCCCTCGTGGTCCCGACTTCTTTGCTCATGTTCTCCCTCCTTCTGCTCCTCATTGGGACCTTGGGAGCTCAGTCCAGTGCTCCAGTGTGGGTCTCTGTCTCTATCTCCATCCATCACCAGATGAAGGTTCTATGATGATATGCAAGATATTCGTCAGTATTGCTCTAGGATAGGGTCAATTCATGTTCCCTATCCTCAGCTGCCCAAGGAACTAACTGGGAACCTCATCTTGGGCACCTGGGAGCCCCTCTAGGGTCAAGTCTCTTGCCCACCCTAACCAGTTGTACCTTTTAATTGTACTCTTTTTAAACCTAATTTAGCTCTCTAACAATTATACTCTTACCTAAAACTAAGTTTGCTTTTGACTGCAGGTTGAATTGCCTCAACCAGGAAGCTGAATTCAATCTAGAAAATACTTTTCACAGTTTCCTATATATTTTTTCCAGTTATATACTGTTTTAAGGTTATTATCATTTTTTATTAGTTCCCAGGGTTGGTCTTACATTCTTTCTGTGCTATATTCTTTCTTGGTCACTTGGATCTTAATTGTAGAATTTTATGAAGTGTACTTTTTATTCTTTAAAGCATTTTAAATTATATTTTGGAGACCATACTGTAACTATATCTTTTCTCTCCTTTCTTCATTTCTATTTCCCTCTTCAACTGTAGCCAGCACTACAGTTTTCTTTCAGATTGAAGTCTTTGTTTTCTTTATTTATTCTAACAACACAGACACACACTTCTAAATATGTAAATACAATCTTATCAGCTCATTTACTACTTGCTATGATTTGGATGCATGTGTATTCCCAGCTGACCATCTTTTAGTGGATAACCAATGGGTAAGATTGTTTTTCTGTTCTCAGCATTCCTTAGCTTTTTTGGGGGGTGAACACTTTAGGTGCTTCCCCCCTTCTATAGCATGTCTATTGGTGTTGTTCTTGTTCAGGGCCTGTTTGTCAGCCATTTTGCTAAGACTTAATGAGTGTAGAATCTCTTAAATTAAAAAGTAAAAATGCAAGATATTCTTCAGAGGTTGAATTTCTACAGAGAATTTCCTGTTCCTCTGCTTTGATGGTCATTATGTCCTCTCTCTATTATTATTCCCAAGTGCTAGTTGCAGGAGCTATATTATTGATGTGTCAGCTGGAAATGAGTTCCCCAATACTAGTTTTGGTCAGTTGTTTTCTGTAATGGTTTCTAACCTTGCAAAGAGAAATGTCTTAATAAAAGTTAAAAACTATACTTCTCTATGATTATAACAATTTAGAGAATAATTAGAGATTGTGCTGTTTGAGTAAAGTATTGGTTTTATGTTTTCCCCCAATATCCTAGTCTTACAAACCTTGGTTAGTTGTCTCGATTTCCAGTACCAGAAATAATTTCAATCATGTTCAGTGGTCCATCAGGGAGCTATTGATTATTACCCATGAAGATGTGCCCCTACTGTAGCCTTAGGATTATTATGTCATGCTTTTTGTGGTTCATAAGGTAGTACTATAATTTTTTTTTCTCTCCTAAGGAAGTTTCCGTGACTTTTTGTGTTCTGGTACTTTGAGAACTAATTCTCTGCAAGAAGGTTTTCAGGTCAGTTCTAGCTCAGATCCTCTTTGTCCTGTGTCTGAATCACATGGTGTCTTCAGCAATAAGGATTTACCTTCTACATTTTTGGAGGAAGAAACCAAGGGCTAAATCATAACCTACAGTTTTGTAAGAGTTTGTTGGACAACTCTGACCAACAATTCAAAATATTGTTTCTAATAGCTGATGTTGGCTATTTATTTTATTAGATAGTCTATGGTGCTTGGGGTAGCCTTAAATTATTTTTAATTTCTTCTAGCTTTCACATTTTTTATTTCATTGTCATCTGTTTCATGAGGAATCTTTGAAGGCATTAATTTCAGTTTCTGACTGTATCAAATAAATTATTTTTATTATTTGCATTTTTGTATATATGTATCTTCCTAGTAAGCATATATGTACATGTACTGGCATATGTGAGTGTAGATACATATGAATATGTGTGTGTGTGTGTGTGTGTGTGTATGTATGTGTGTATTTGGTGACTAGAAGTTGATGTCAGGTGTCTTTTTAATTGCTTTCCTTATTATATATTGATGAAAGATCTTTCACTTGAAACCTGAGTTTACCTATTTGGATAATCTAGCTAGACATCATGGTTTAGGGATCCCTAGGATTATAGATTGGCTCACTCAGCATTTACATAAATACTGGTGATTAATTCACAGAGACTACCAAGGGGTTGCTCCAATACCCCATCCCATCCATTAGATCCTGTAAGCTACAAGCCACACTCTGACCCCAAAACCTCAGTGAAACTCTAAAAAGTGACTGCAAATTCACAGGACCAAGAGTTGAGTGACTACCCACCGAGTGGGACACCTCACTCTCTAGACCCTCCATATCAAGGCAAAAGACAAGGTCCCTCCCCCACCTTCTTCAGCTTCTCTAGTGAGCCAGCAGGCAAGTTTCCTGCAGGTAGACTGCTCCAACACACCATCCCATCGATCGGACCCTACAAGTTACAAATCCCACTCCACCTCCAAATGCTCCTATTTCCCACAACCTCAGTGGCATTCTAAAACACAAGTTGCAACTACACAGAAAGGACCAAGAGAAGAACTCTGAAGCTCAGGCTGTGAATACACAGAGTGGACCAAGAGAGCGAACCAAAAGAGCAGGCCAAAAGAGACATCAGTGGCTCCTTGAGACACATAGAGCTACAGTACATAACAGACAAAGAACAGTTTTCAAAGACACAGACAACCACTGGAAGTGATGGACCAGGAGGCAAAGATATGGCTGGAACCAATTGGAGGCAGAGATGTATCGGCACCAATACAACCTAAAAGCAGCATGGTAACGCCAGAACCCAGTGGTCATATAACAGTAAGACTTGATCATTCTAACCCAGAAGAAGCAGAAGAAAATGATTCTAAATATAAATTTAAATAAAGAGAATGATGGAGATCTTGAAAAGGAAATGAAAAAATTCCTTAAATAAATGGAGGAAAAGACAAACAAAAAATTGGGAGAATGGGATAAATCTCTCAAAGAAACACAAGGACACCAAGAAAAAACTAAGACAGAACAGTTCACCCCCTGTTACCAGGCAAGACTTTAAGTGGAGGGAGTGGGAAATCAACCCCGCCACTGAACTTTTACCTATAGTCTGTCCTACCAATGAAAAATGTTTGTTTAAATATGACCTAGTGTGACCAACCAATGGATGGTCTAGCCCAAAACCCATGTCAGGTTTTATAAGCTCTCCCGTGGCACTGACTGAATTACTAGGACCTACAGCCTAGATGACCCAGAGTTTAGGATAGAACCAAACACAGTTGGATAAAAAAAAATAGTTAATGTAATAACAGAGATTTCATCTAGCAACTGTTAGAAACAGGTGCAGATACACAGCCAAACATTAGGCAGAGCTTGGGAAATCTTGAAGAAGAGGGGGAACAAAGATTGTAAGAGCCAGAGGGGTCAAGATCATCACAAGAAAACCAACAGAATCAACTAACCTGGGCTCATAGATACACAAAGTGACTGAAATAACCATGGAGCCTGCATGAGACTGAGCTAGGCATTCTATATATATTTTACATTTATGTAGGTTGATCCTCTTGTGGGTCTCCTAATAATGAGAGCAGGGGCTGTATCTCTAGACCCTGTTCCCCAAACTGAGTGACCTTGCCCAGACTTGAGATGTGTTTATTCTTAACTGTGACTTGATAAGCCATGTTTCTGTTAATATCCTTAGGAAACCTGTCCCTTCCTGAAAGAAATGAAGAAGGAGTGGACTAGGGTTTGGGAACAGAGGAGAATTGAAAGGAGGGACTGGGAGGATAGGACGGAAGGAATACTGGCTAGGATATAAAATAAATAAAAAGTATATAGTAAGTAAGTAAACACTACAGGCAAATAAGAATGCTGAATGTTAGATAGTCTTCCCAGAGAAGAGCACATCAATTCATTATCCAACAACAAATGTCCACCCCCGAAAACATGAATACAAGTAACATACAGACTAGCAGATAACATTTAGGAAAATATAATGTGTGTGTTTGTGTGTGTGTGTGTGTGTGTATTATGTATGTATATATAATGTAGGTAACAACAATTAACCAAAAAGAACTGTGAAAGGCTTTGTAGGGAATAGGGCAAATAATGTAATTATAGTAGAAATCTAAAAAATAAAATGCTATGGGAACTCCTTCAGCCAATTGCCTTCGAAATGCTGGACCATTTTGGGCATGGTCTTATGTACTGTAAAGGCGTAAACGAATGCAGAGAGATTATAAAAATATATATATAGCTTTAGTGGAGAAACAGACTTACAGAACCACCATCCCTGCGGAGACCAGGAAAGCAGAAGCAGTGGCTGGGAGCATGCTAGCCAAATTTATAGGCAAACATTAGCCCTAGGCAAACATGCCCCCTTAGGGGCAGGACTTATCCTTACATCTCCCCTTTTTTTCTAAATAAGACAGAACTAAACCAAATACAACTATATACAATAATAACAAATAATAAATATAACAAACAATATTGAGAACAAAAGTTTTGCAAAACATTCTACCTCAAGGAGTCTAAATAATATAGAGAGTAACTACAATTATATAATCTTCAACTCCGTCAAAGATCTGAGAAGGGAATAAATATTACTTAACAAACGAGTTATTTCCAAAATGTGCAACAATTGACAGAGACAACTGACTGCCTGGGCAATCACCCAAAGTCTCGTTTGCAATGTTGAGTCAACCAACTTTGGCTAAGGCCTAACATAACTGACACACCATTATTAAAGGCAAGGAACTTTTCAAAACTATCTTACCCTGTCTTGGCAGGATATGACAGTCCTGTTTTATCCATTGATGCACGCTCTGTATCTCTATCAGTGGTTGAGGTAAGGGCATTTCTTTGCCCAAAGGCCAGTTCTGCCAAATAGAAAGGCTCCAGGTGGAGTGTCTTTGGTGCTCAACATTCTCTCGGGAATAGAGTGGTGTTGCCAGGAGCAATTGTGTCTCACTATCACGAAACTCTGAGTTAGATTAAAGGCCATTTTCAACAGCTCTTTGAAGAGATTGAAGATTATCTGTCTATACTGAGTATAATCTCTATATATCTAGAGAACCTGATTAGTCTAATTATAAATGACAAACTTACATGACTATTTATCTATATAATTCTCAATATCTATCTAACTTAAAGATAAGACAATAAACAACTGTGTAACAAATGAGGATAATGGCCTCCAAATATAAACAATGTACAAATATACATTGCAATATGGTAAATATATATATCAATACACAAACATTATATATGTATCTTAATAAGAGGTAGAAATGTACACTGCAATATGGTAAATATATACAATATATATATCAATACAATATATGTCAATACATAAAAAATGTTTTAAACAGAGGTAGAAACATGCATGCATACAATAGTCAATATAATTTAACTTTGTATCAATATACAAGAATCGATACCAATATATTTGTCTAAAAGCAGTAACTCACAATTACAAATCTATTATCCCATCATTCCCTCTTTTTTTTTCAAAATGATCCCTGAGCTTATAAAATTCGTCCCCCAACCTCCCAACCCCTAAATGATGTCCCTAAACTCAGGGGCAAACTTTACTGGGAGAGGGGACGTCGTCCTCTAGAATTACTTCCAGCTGTCATGGGGGCGACGTTTTTTCTGGGGGATTCTGTGAAAGTAAAATGATGGTTAAATTTCAAGATCAATGTCTTTTAAAATTGCAAATAGTATCTGAGTCTTTTGTGGAGGTCTGGCCAGAATGTTGTACAAGATGCACCATTTCAGCTAACCAAGTTGGGATCGTCTTGTGCAGCTGGTACCCCAAACAGGTCTTGTAGTAGCGCTATCAGTATCATGACATCATATCAACCAGGTAGAGTTGTTGTTGTGGGGCCCCATCTTCTTCCTGGAAACTTCAAATGTCACTTCAGGAAAAACTCATTGTTCATTGTGAAAAACTTAAACATTAATCATATAGACATATATAGACATACATATATATATATATATATTCAATGAAAGGCATGATACATATATTCAATGAAAAGTATGATAGATATGAAGAACAGAAAAGATGTTTTCTAAACTCATATTTCTTTCTGTCCCATATCATGGCTCTTGACATAAGACAGTTTTTCTCTTACTAACAGGCTTGGAATTGGAGAGGGACTGAGCCAGAGTCCAACTTCAAAACCAGCTCTACATATTTATAAAGAAATGTTTAATAATATATATAATTAATACTTACAAAATGTGTCCATCCATCAGTAATTAAATATTCAGGGTCCCTTAATTTCTTTGAAGATGAGTATTTTCCTGTGGAGATAAGAAAGAACCCTGCCTCCAACCTATCTGTATATCTTACCAGCAGTATGCTTGCCATCCTTGTGAAAGAATTGTTATTTATCTTTTCCAAGTGGCTTCTCTTCTTCAAACCGAACCTTTATTAATTTTGACAGTATCCACAATTTTCCTCACCTGTGGAGATAAGAGCAAAACCCCTTCCCCAACGCAGCACATCTCCTGGTTTCCATTATGAGGTCAGCACATCGTTGAAATAAACTGATTGATTTAGTTCAGTAGACTTTTCCATTATCCAATGTCTTTCTGCAGCAGTTGTTCCCTTTTCATTAGCGTTGAGAAAATTCAAGGTTAACAAAGCATTATGTAACCTATTTCTGGGGGTGTTTTCCACCCCTTTCTGTTTGTTCAACATATCCTTTATAGTTCGATTTGATCTTTCTATAACTGCTTGACCTGTAGGATTGTATGGTATACCTGTAATATCCTTGATATTGTAATAATCAAAAAACCGTTTCATTTTCCTAGAGACATAAGCAGGACCATTATCCATCTTTATTTGTGTAGGTATACCCATGATAGCCATGAATTCTAATAAATGAGTGATTACTGAATCAGCTTTTTCTGAACTTAAAGCAGTTGCCCACTGAAAGCCTGAATAAGTGTCAATGGTGTGATGAACATATTTTAATTTGCCAAATTCTGCAAAGTGGAACACATCCATCTGCCAGATTTCATTCCTTTGGGTGCCCTTTGGATTAACCCCTGCAGGCAGTGGCGTTTGGTTATAGAAAGAGCAAGTAGGGCATTTCTTTACACTCTCCTTAGCTTGTTGTCATGTAATTGAAAACTCTTTCTTCAAAGCTTTGCTATTAACATGATTTTTTTTATGAAATTCAGAGGCTTGTAGCACACTACCAATCAATAATGGAACAATTTCTGCAAAACCTTGTGCTAGAGGACCTGGCAGACCCGTATGGGAACGAATGTGTGTTATGTACATAGGGCAAAGCCTGTTCCTGATCAAATCTTGAACCTGGAGAAACAATGAGGTTAGTTCCGTATCATCAGGTATAAATTCAGCAGTTTCAATATGTAAAATAACTCTTTCTGTGAATTGTGAATCAGTAACTATATTAATAGGCTCTTTAAAATCCCTTAGCACCATAAGAATGGCATATAATTCTGTCTTCTAGATCTTCTAGACAGAATTATAAGGACGTTGTTCCACCTTACCCAAGTCTTATTTGCAACCTGCCTTCCCTGATTTATTGGCATCAGTATAGAATGTACGGGCTCCAGTTATTGGAGCATCACGGACGATTTGAGGAAGGATCCAAGAAGTTCTCTTTATGAAGTTAAGCCTCTTGCCTTTTGGATAGTTGTTATCAATGTCTCCCAAAATATTAGCACACGCTCTTTGCCATGGTTCATCATCTTCCCATAAATTCTTTAGTTCATCAGCAGTGAAAGGCACTATAATTTTTGCTGGGTCTATGCCTGCTAGTTGACGAAGTCTCAGCTTGCCTTTTGTAATTAACTCAGAGACTTTTTCCACATAAGTTTTTAGTTTCTTACTTGGTTTATGTGGTAAAAAGATCCATTCCAAGATAATATCATCTCTCTGCATTAAAATTTCTGTAGGAGAAATTTTTGATGGTAATATGACGAGAATACAATAGAGCTGGATTCACCCTGTCCACATGTGCCTGTTGTAATTTTTCCTCAATCATTGTCAGTTCCTTTTCTGCTTCAGCTGTTAATTCTCTGGGACTGTTTAAATCTTTATCACCATCCAAGGTTTTGTTCAAATGAATTATTAGATCAGGTGTTATTCCAATAGCTGGTCGTAGACTGGAAATGTCTCCTAACTGTCTTTGAAAGTCATTAAGAGTCCGTAGGCGATCTCTCCTAATTTGTGCTTTTTGTGTCTTAATTTTTTGCAAACCTATTTTATAACCTAAATAATTAACAGAATCTCCCTTCTGAATCTTTTCAGGAGCGATTTGCAATCCCCATTTAGGTAAAAGTATCTTTATTTCTTCAAACAGTCTGTTCAAGGTATCCATGTTTGAATCGGATAACAAGATGTCGTCCATGTAATGGTATACTATAGATTTGGGGAATTTCTTGAGTATTATTTGCAATGGTTGGTTCAAAAATATTGGCACAGGGAGGGGCTATTTAACATACCCTGGGGGAGGACGGCCCAGTGGTACCTCCTCGAAGGTTGAGAATTGTTATAAGTAGGCACTGTGAAGGCAAATTTTTCTCTATCTTCTTTTTGCAAAGGTATAGTGAAAAAACAATCCTTTAAATCAATAACTATGAGAGACCATCCTTTTGGTAATAAAGAGGGCAAAGGAATTCCAGATTGCAGAGGGCCCATAGGTTGAATAACCTTGTTGATGGCCCTGAGATCTGTCACCATTCTCCATTTACCTGATTTTTTCTTAACCACAAACACAGGAGAATTTCAAGGGCTGGTAGATTCTTCTATATGTCCAGCATCTAATTGCTCTTGTACCAGCTGTTCTAAAGCCTGTAACTTTTCCTCAGCTAAAGGCCATTGCTTTGACCATATTGGTTTCTCAGTCAACCATTTTAGAGGCAAGGCTGTTGGTATCTCTGAAGAGACATCAATTGCTTGTTCTTGTACAGCCCGAATGGCCGGTTTTCTCCGTTTGTAATATCTTATAATATTATTCTCAGAAATATAGGCTCTAGAAGTAGCAGGAATGTTAATTTCGGTATTCCATTGTTGTAATAGGTCACGACCCCATAAATTCATTGCGATATTGGCTACATATGGCCTTAATTTTTCTATTTGTCCCTCTGGCCCTATACATTCAACCCATCTCGTGCTCTGCCTTACTCAAGAGAGGGTTCCAATTCCCAGGAGCTGAACATTTACATTCTGAAGAGGCCAATACGGATGCCAAGATTCTGGGGTAATGATACTTACATCAGCACCTGTGTCCAGCAGGCCAGTAATAAAAATGCCATTTACACACACTCTTCAGTTTAGGTCTTTGATCACTTATAGAAGTTTGTCAAAACAGACACAACTTATCTTTCTGATCATTATTGCTTGTAACAGTAGGCACGGGGCTTCCTAATTGTCCTGATGAGGCACGTTCTCTACAGAAACTGGAAATGACTGAACCATGTTTGCCATGGAGGCCTGTGAGGCCCCCCTCTCACGTTTCCTGTCTGTATCAGGTTGCCTTGTCTATCTCTTGTAGACCTGCATTCATTCGTCCAATGTCTACCTTTTCCACATCTTCTACATAAACCTGAAGGCTGAGTCCTCCTATTTCTGTTATTTCTAGAAGATGCATTATTATTATTATTTCTGAAAGATGCATTATTATTATTGTTGTTATTATTATTATTATTATTATTATTATTATTATTATTATTATTATTATTATTATTTCTGAAAATCCATTGTCTACAATTCCTTTTCATATGACCCATTTTGCCACAATTAAAACATTTGGTATTCTGGTGTCTCCTTTTACCATTGGAAATTGCTTCTTCTACCCATGCTTCAGTGCCATAATCAAATGTATCAACATTGAGTGTATGCAAGACCCATTCTTCCAAGGGCGCTGATCCGAGATTTAAAGGCCCAAAAATTATTTTGCATTCCACATTTACATTTTCATAAGCCAAAGACTCAATCATTATACGTCTTGCTTCTGGGTCAGATATCCCTATTTGTACAGCCTTAGTTAATCTTTGTAAAAAGTCACTAAAGGGTTCTCTCTGACCCTGTTTAACTTTGACAAATGATTCCATTCTCTGTCCTGGGTCTTGTACCCTGTCCCAAGCCCTTAAGGCTGCTGTAGTACACATGGAGAGTGTGTTTTCATCCAAATTAGCTTGTTCCTGAGGGTCAGAAAAGAGCCCTTTACCTAGAATTTTATCTAGGGAAATGTCAATTCCCTTCGCTTTTTCCTGCTGTTTTAAAAGTCTAGCCTCTTGCCTGAATAAGCATTTCCATTTCAATTGCGGTCCACTCTCAAGTACTGCAGAGCTCAGCTGGAGCCAGTCCGAGGGGGTTGCTCTGCTTGACGTGGCCCAAGACCTTAGCATCTCTTTAACAAAAGAGGCTTGCATCCTAAAAGTCATGACAGCCTGTTTAATTTCCTTGAGGTCATTCATACAGACAGGCTCCCATGTATCCTCTTTGATGACCCTAGGGTTTCTGGAACCAATCACCTTCTCTGTTGTTATTACTGGAAAGGCAGGTAGAGCTGTAGGTAGAGCTTTGTGGAAATTGTCCCAGGGAGATTTACCCACAGATGTAGTTAAAATTTGCCTTTCTTCCCTTTGCTCTTCATCAGAATTTAGAAATCCTCAATCTTTTCAATTCTATTCACCATTTCCTTCTGCAATGTCTGAATCTCCTGTCCAGAATTATGTTCCAAAGCCTTCATTGAGGATTCTAAAGTATGAAGTTTGTCCATTAGAGATAACATCTCATCTTTGGACATATTTTTTATGGCATAAACCGTGCCTTCTTGTATTGACAATCTTTCCGCCAATCTGTCATAAGCTTTAGACAAAATCCGATTGTCACATTCAGCAGTTTTGATTCTCTCAGTTAATGTTTCATTTCCTACAGAAAGGGACTGAATCTTACGATCCAAATCAGCTGTTCCCTCTTCCATAGTAATGAATTTCTCCTTAATATCAGCCACTAATGTTTCAGTTCCTACACAAAGGGACTGAAGCTTACAATCCAAATCAGCTGTTCTCTCTTCCATAGTAATGAATTTCTCCTTAATATCAGCCATTAATGTTTCAGTTCCTACAGAAAGGGACTGAAGCTTACGATCCAAATCAGCTGTTCCCTCTTCCACAGTAATGAATTTGTCCTTAACATCAGCCTGGAGAACTTCAAAATTATTCTTGAGAAGATTGTTGTCATTCTCAATTGTTTTTAAGCGTTCAATCTCTGCCTTAAGAATCCTGGATTCATCTCGTAAAGACTTTATCATATTTCTATTATCAAACCATTTAGTGCCAATGAAAACTACAAATCCCAGAAGTATCCATAGATGTGGGGTGATAGACACCTCTTGTAAAATCTCCCACATGGTACAATTTAAAAAACTGTTAAATTCTTGAATAGTAACGTGTTCAGACATTTTATTTATAAAAGAAAATTTTTTTCACCTGCAATGATCAGTTCCTGCCAGTGGTGGTCTCTGTGTTTTTGGAGCCTGTCCTAGAACTAGCTCTTGTAGACCAGGCTGGCCTCGATCTCAAAGAGATCCACCTGCCTCTGCCTCCCAAGTGCTGGGATCAAAGGTGTGGGCCAACGCCGCACGACCAAGTCACTTTGTATCAGACCAAATCTGCCACTGTGGCGGCTTTTATTGCAAAATCGCAGGTACTTGAGCTTCTGCTAATTCAGGCAGTGGGGTCCCGCTGCAAACTTAGCCAAGGCAGGCAGAATGGGCCTGTGTGGCCGAGTGTGTCTCGGACTTGGCACTGGGGCCTGAGTCACGAACTAAAAAGCAGCACCCGGGAGCGTGTTATGTTAGCTAGCGGGCTACGCGCTTGAGTCGGGGGCAAAATAGCCCGACGTTGGACACCAAAATGTAAAGGCGTAAACGAATGCAGACAGATTGTAAAAAAAATATATATATAGCTTTAATGGAGAAATAGACTTACAGAACCACCGTTCCCCGGGAGACCAGGAAAGCAGAAGCAGCGGCTGGGAGCACCCTAGACAAATTTATAGGCAAACATTAGCCCGAGGTGAACACACCCCCTTAGGGGCGGGATTAATCCCTATAATGTACTATACATTCAGATAAAAAGCACACTTGCCTTTAATCCCAGCACGCAGGAGGCAGAAGCAGGCGAATCTCTGGGAGTTTGAGGCCAGCCTGGTCTACAAGAGCTAGTTCTGGGACAGGCACCAAAGCTACAGAGAAACCCTGTCTCGAAAAACCAAAATATAAAAAATAAAAAAATAAAAAGCACACTTGGGCCTCTTGTCTGTTTGATAACATTACAGTTCCTGGTCCAGAGGACTAAAGATCACTACTCTATTTGTGAGTTTATCCCCAGATAAACAAACCACTGTTACACTCCATTTTGGGCTACTGTGGAACTCGTTGGTATGCCAAAAAATTGATGCCCATGTGTCTGTAGTCCACGCTAATACTGGGCCATGAGTAGATTGTAGTAGGAGGCCATTTGTTTGTTTCCCAGCCACCTAGACTCCCAAAATAATCACAAAACTGTATTAATTAAATACTGCTTGCCCTATTAGCTCTAATTACTTATTGGCTAACTCATACATCTTATTTTAACTCATTTCCATTAATCTGTGCATCACCATGAGGTCGTAACTTATCAGCAAAATTTCAATGTGTCTACCTCTGGCTATGGCTCCATGAGTTCTTTCTGACTCCACCCTTCTTTCTTTCAGAATTCAGTATAGTTTTTTTGCCCTGCCTACCTCTATTCTACCCAATCAGGCCAAGCCAGTTTCCTTATTAATCAATGATATTCACAGCATAGAGAGAAGAATCTCGCATCACCTCCCATTTTCTGTTTAAATAAAAAGGAAAGTTTTAACTTTAACATAGAAAAGTTACATACAACAAAAGAGGTATCAATCAATAATTACAGTTATAATATTTATATCTACTTTATCTTTTGTCATATCTAAGGAAACTTATAACTATATATTCTTCAACTCCAAGAAAGACACCAGAAAGCTATGATATTACCTAAGTAAACAGGAAGTGCATTGTAAGCAACTTCCAAAACTCTAGAATTGACAGAGACACCTCACTGCCTGTACAGTCACCCAAAATTCTGCACCATTGGATCATCTATCTTCATCCTACAGGCCCATAGTATCCAGCAGGCTTTTTTATAAAGCAGGAAATTTAAAAGACAGTTCTGCCTATAATGGCAGTTTGTCAATAACTTTCTTCTATGCCCTGCAGAATGTCTGGCAGACTCTTTCAAGTAGCAGGAACCCTAAAGGACCATCTCAACTTTAGGCAAGTTCAGCTGTCAACTGATTTAGTGTTGGTCACAGATTTTTGCCATCACTTCTGTGGTTTCTCTGACTTTTTCCAGGTCTGCTCAGGAGCAGGAACTTCTCCAGTTTGTATTCTGAGTTCAGATCTGCATATTCCTGGCCCGAGCTTTGGACAGTAACCTCATGGCTCATGATGGCCTATAAACTCTGTGTTCCTTGATATTCTGCCCAACTCAAACCTTCCCTGTATTGAAACGTGCTGCTCTTAAGTAATTAACTAAATTTGTAAATTTGTTAGTAAATATGTCTCAAGTAATTCAGGTACTGATTTATGACCTTCCTGACTGCCACAACTGTGACTCCTGGTCATCAATCAATGTTATTACATTTACAACAATTTTCTGAAAATTATAATGGAGGTAAGATAAATTGTTTAATAAATAAATTTGAAAATTGTAAATCAACCCCAAGATAGTTGTAAACAATATCACCATCCAAAAATTTAACAACCTTTTTGTTTATACTATGAATGGATTTCTGTAAGAGATATATGAACTACCTTGTACATATATTATTGTAAACATTGTGGTCATTAGCTTTATTCTTCATATTATATCCTTAAAGAAATGGTTTGATAACAGAGTCAAAAATGAGATATTTTATCAAGGATACAGTCTTTAGTGGAAATGATTCATAGTATTGAAAATCATAACCTTAATTTAACAGACACAATTCAATCCATGTAAATTGGTTATGGAACCTTACAAAAGGGTACTGAAAGATTATATGAAAGGATTTATACTCTGAAAATTGACAATCAAAATCTGTTAGAAAGCAATGATAACCTAGTATATAAAACATTCCTACATGAAGACAATCTACATGCCATCCAAATGATATCTAAAAATGAAAAGATATCATTTTTGGAAAAACTTAAAACCTTGAAATCAAATGTGCACAATGAGAATCACAAATTAATTCATTTGATTAAATCATTAGCAATATGCACAGGTCACAAATTTCAGCCTTTACAAAGATTGAATCAATCAATTAAGGACTTGTCAGAACTGATAAGCAAGGAAAGAAAGCACAGAAAAAGTATTTAGCATTGCCAGTGCCTTTCAAATTCAGAAATGACTTACCACAGTTTTAGCTACTTATCCCGCTATTAACTCTGAAAAGCCAGCAAATACTAAGTACCGAATGGATATAAAGAATGTAAATGGAAACCTATAGGTATGAAAGAGCTAAAGATAATTAAGCAAGTAGTAGTATCTTATGGCATGCATTCACCATTTGATAGGAAGATTGTAACAACATGAACTTCAAGCAATAGGGTTACTCTTCATGATTTTTTCAATTAACTCAGTTGTGCTAAAAGATGGGCTGCAGTTACAGTGGGACTGTTACTAGAGAGAGGAGGCTAAAGCCTTAGAAAAGCAAGAGAGGGACAAAGAATCTGAGGCTACACAAAATAAATTTCTTGGTGAGGAGTGTTATGCTGATTCACAGAGTCAAGCTATTTACAAAGAACATGTCATCTCCCTATGTCCTTCAGCAGGCTTAAATGCTTGGGACAATATTCAAGAATTAGAAAGAATTATTGAATTCTATACTCAGCCATACAAGGCCAAGAGAACCATTTAGTAACTGTTTACAAAGATTAACAAAAACAATACAAATAGGAATAACAGGTTGAGAAGCAAGATAACTAATTATTTGAAGGTCAGTTCAGCACCAGTGCCTGAATGGATCATGCACACAGTAAGTGCTGAGGCATTTTCCTTTAATTATGAGGCATGGGGTAGGAGAAGCAATTTCCAGAGGTATGAAGGAACATCAAAATATCAAATGTTTTAATTGTGGTTGAGTAGGATATCAGAGAAGGAATTGTAGACAATGAATTCCTAGAAATAATGTTTCTTCTCAGAATGACAAAAATGGAAGCTCTTAACTTTCTTGATTATGTAGAAGATACAGCAAGGCTAACACTTTTCCAATGAAGGTTGATCAACAAAAGACAAACAAGGTAAGCTATTCTTATAACTGGAAAACTCCTTGAAAGCCTTTCTCAGGCACGCAGGCCCAATGTGGTTAAGTCATCCCCAGTCACTGTGGAAGACATATCCACCCAGGAAAATTAAAAAATATTACTGATGGAAGATTTATTGTTTATTGTAGAATAATTAAACATTATTCATATAGACAGATATTCAATGGAAATTATGATAGAGACAAAATAGGTATGTAGAGAATAAAATTTTTTTCTAAATTCTTTCTCTTTCTATTCTATAACAGATGGCTTCTGATATGAGACAGAAACTCTATTTTTTTTTTTTTTTGGTTTTTCAAGACAGAGTTTCTCTGTGGCTTTGGAGCCTGTCCTGGAACTAGCTCTGTAGACCAGGCTGGTCTCGAACTCACAGAGATCCACCGGCCTCTGCCTCCTGAGTGCTGGGATTAAAGGCAAGCGCCACCATCAGCCCGGCTTCTATTTTTTTTAAAAAAAACATTCTTAGATTCAGAGAATGATAGCCATATATATATATATATGAAATATATATATATATATATATATATATATATATATATATATATATATATTTCAGGTAATGAAATTTTATCCTGTAGATGACCTGTCCTCATAAGTCAGCTTTCTCCATACTTGGTAATCCTAGTAGGTTGGCTATGTTTTCTTCTTTAGGTATCTAAATGTAAATGGTCTCTTAACTTTTTGGAAATGAGTATTTTCCTGCAAAGACAATAATAGAAATTTGCCCCAAATTTATAAGGTTTTTTTTTTTACCAGCTCTATGGTTGTCACCACTCATGAGGTTTCTGTTTTTCAAACCAAACTTTTATTAATTTTGATGGTATTCCTGGCTTCTCTTGTCAAAAAAAGAGTGAAACCCCTTCTCCAACATAGCACATCTACTGGTTTTTATTGAGAGGTCAACACATCTTTAAAATTCTCTGGCTGATTCAATTCAGAAGTTTTTTATCTTCCAATGTTTCTTTGATGCTTTTGTTTCTATCTCATTACCATTAAGAAAATTCAAAGTTAATAAAGCATTATGCAATTGATTTCTGGGAGTATTTTCCATCCATTTCTGTTTGTTTAACATATCTTTTGTAGTTCTGTTTGATCTTTCTATAACTACCTGACCTGTAGGATTGTGTGGTATACCTATAATGTACTTTATATTATAAGAAAAAATTATTTCCATTTTCTTAGAGACATATTCTGGACCATTATCTGTCTTTATTTGTGCAGGTATATCCATGATGGCCAAAACATCTAATAAATGCATAAATACTGAATCAGCCTTCCCTGAGCTCAAAGCAGTTGCCCATTCAAAACCTGAATAGATGTCAATGGTGTGGTGTACATATTTTAATTTTCAAATTCTGTAGCTTGGAACCCATACATCTGCCAGATTTTATTCCTTTGAGTACCCTTTGGGTTAGTCCCTGAAGGTAGCTGTGTTTGCTTATCTAAAGAGTGTAGTAATAGGGAGCGGCGGCGGGGCTGCATCCCCAACACCCCAGCTGCCTGCCCGGCTAGCTTTACCTGAAATAATTACACAGACACTGTATTCTTTTAATCACTGCTTGGCCCTTATCTCTAGCCCTTACTGGCTAATTCTGATATCCCAATCAACCCATGTCTAACAATCTGTGAGCAACGGTCTTACCGGGAAGATTCTAGCCTAAGTCCATCCTGGGTCGGAGCTGGGGCATGGCGTCTCTCTGAGGAGTCTGCTCCGAAGAGGAGAGCTGTGGAGTCTGACCTCACTTCCTCTTCCTCCCAGCGTTCTGTTCTGTTTACTCCACCCACCTAAGGGTGGGCCTATCAAATGGGCCTAGCAGTTTCTTTATTGCTTAGCCAATGAAATCAACAGATTGATATATGACACTCCCACATCAAAAGAGCAAGTAGGACATCTCTCTATAATAAATATCCTTAGGTTTTGCCATGTAATTGAAAACTCATTCTTTAAACTTTTGCTATTGAAATTATGTTTCTTTATGAAATTCCAATGCCTTTACCACATTTCGCATCAATAATCTATAAATATCTGTATTATTTTGTGGTAGAGGACCTGGAAGACCATTATGGGATTGGATGTGTGTTATGTATACGGAGCAAAGCCTATTTGTGCTTATATCTTGAACATGAATGAATAATGAAGTCAATTCTCTATGATCTGGTATAAATTTGTGAGTTGCAATATGTAAAACAACTCTTTTGCATATTAAAAATTAGTAACCATATTAAGAGGTTTTATAAAATGACTTAGTACGAAGAGAATAGCATACAACACTCCATTTTGAACAGAATTATAAGGGCTTTATTCCACCTTACTTAAATCTTTTGATTTAGAACCTGCCTTTGCTTTTTATTTGCATCGTTTTGGAAATATGGTCTCCAGTTATTGGTGTATCACATAAAATGTGTGAAGGATCAAAGTAGTTCTTTATATAAGGTTAATTCTATTTCTTTTGGGATAATTGTTATTAATCTCTCCTAAAAATTAGCACAGCTCTTTGCCAAGGTCCATTGCCTTCCCATAAATTTTTAATTTCATCAGTAGTAGAAAGCACTATAATCTCTGCTGGGTCTATTCCTACTAATTGACGAAGTAAAAATTTTCCTTTTATAATTAATTCAAAGATCTTTTCACATAAGTTTTAATTTTCTTACTCATTTAATGTGGTAAAAAGACTAATCAAAGATAATGTCTTCCCTCTTCATTAAAATTCCTGTAGGGTAAATTCTGGAAGCCTGTATGACTAGAATATGTTCCACATATTTGTTTTATATGTAATGTATTTCACCCATCACGTGATATATATATATATATATATATATATAATATCAATTATAAAAACATTGACACAGGAATTTGCTCTTCATGTTGATCAAATTTAAGAACTGTCTGTCTCACATTTACTTGAAACGTATAACCTTCTTTCTTCAATTTCCAGAGTGATGAAAGCTTACAGTTTATTAACATTGGGTATACAAATTTGTCTTTGTACCAACGATTTAAGAATTCCTTTCTCCAAATTTTTACCATAAAATGGTGTATCCTTTTTGATACATAAAAGAGAAGGTATACATATCTGACAAAAATCTGAGGATTTTCATAGTCACATATTATGTTCCCTTTTTATTCAAGTTTTCTCCTCCCTGCACTTGAGATTAAACCATGATGTTGTATTAGTAATTTTATTTTACTACTTTTATACCATTTCATGCACATCTATTTATCTCCTCCCCTCTTCAGTACATTAGGGTTCTATCTAATCCATAGCTGTTAGGAACGCACCAGTGTAAATGTTCCTGTGCTTGTCATTCACACAGATAAATTATATTTTGTTAAATAGTTAATAGTGAACTTGCTGTGTAAAATGGCTTATTATATGTTTAATATTATTAGTTTTTTTATGATGACCTAGATCGACAGGCCTGTCTGTTACCAAGTTGAAAAACGCCCACAGGGCAGTCTTATGACTAACAAGTATGTGGTGGAGAAGTGGGAGAGAACAAAAATGGAGAATGGTTTCTATGCTATGGTAAGAAGAGATCTGCAGCACCAAGCATGGTGAGGAATGGCCTGGTGTTGGTGGCCTGTTTGCTTCCCAGGACCAGGGTGATGTCTAGTACTGAGCTGCTGCCTAAGACCAGGACTGGTGATCCTACTGCAGCTGGAGTCTATGTTGATGTACATGAACCATGTTGCCACCAAGGCCACAGGAATACCCAAATTCTTGGATGCCACCTGTGGTCACTTTGTTGTACAACAGCCTTGACACCACTGGTGGATGTTGATTTTAGTGGATTGTGCTACCCCCAGGGGACATGATTTCATCTGACCTCAGCAGATGGCAGGGACCATGTCTGTGTCCACAGCCCTGCTGCAATTAGAGTCTTTTCTGACATTTGTGGCTGCTGTTATCAACACAGGCACAAAAAAGCATGCAGGTTCCAGGGCTCTGGGCTGCCACCTGGTTCCATGCGGCTCGCCAAGGGTGACCATGCCAATCTGAGTGGCCTGCACAGCTATCTGGGGTCATGATGGCATCTAAGCCCAGGATGATACCAGGAGCCATATCAGGTTTTATGGTCTTACCGTATCTGAGGCTTGTTTTGATGCCCATGTCTCAGGGTAACACTGAAGGCCACATGGATTCTAGGGGTGAAGGCCACAACCTGTGGCACTATGTATCTGAGGGATAAGCCACAACTTGAGTCATGCTGACCTGTGTGGCCTTTGCTGACATACAGGACTACGGGGTTTTCTGGTCCCAGGCTGCTGTACAGGGCCATGTCTGTCTCTATGGCCATTCAGCTGCCAGTGTCTGTGTTGATGTCTGTGTCTCCTGCTAGCACCTCTGTATAGCTACCTGAGACCATATCTGTGTCCTAAGGCCTTGCTGCAGCCAAGGTCATACTGATCTGGGTGGCCAATTACTTCCACCGTTGCCATGGTGACATCCAAGCACAAGTTGCTGCCCATAGTCATGCTCTTGCCCATGGTTTTTCTGCAGCTGGCTTTTGTGATGATGTCCATGGCTTGTGTTGCCATGGAGGGTCATAGGAACCAATTGAATTCAAATTCAAAGGTCATGCTGAATGGTGCCACTACTCACTGTAGCTGAAATAGCTGTCTTTGTCACTTGCTGGTCACTGCAGCAGAATTGTTGGCCCTGCCACCCCTGGGACACCTGACCCTCAAAGTCTAACCTCGTCTCTCACCATGACATGGTCCTAGGAGAGCTGACTCTGCCCCTGCCTGAGGGAGGGTAGTCCTAATGGCCTAGACCGATATCCTGGTCTGTATGTTGGTCCATGATAACATATACCCCATCTACGAACTGTTAGAGTGCATGAAGGGACTGGTCCTGTGGAACAAAAATTGTAGGATACTCATGACTAGAGGCAGCAGGAGGATAATGGAGATGAGTATTGATGAGGGTCCAGTGATTTGTTATGTCAAAGGCCTTGAACCAGACTGATAATTCATGGCAATGAGCATTGTGTGTGTGTGTGTGTGGCTATTTGGACAGTAGGGTATACTGAGTGACATACAGCAGCACCCAGTGCCATTGAAAAGGTATTAAAAGCATGAAGGGGCTGGGTGGTGGTGGCACATGCCTTTAGTCCCAGCAATTAAAAGGCAGAGGCAAGCAGATATCTGTGAGGTTGAGGCGAGTCTGGTATACAGGAGTGAGTTCTAGAATTGTAGCCATAGCTACTGAGAAACCCTGTATTGAAAAACCGTAGATAGATGATAGATAGATAGATAGATAGATAGATAGATAGATAGATAGATAGATAGATCAGAAAACACAAAAGAGAGGGTTATTTTTGTTATGTTTTGAATTGAATTTTGGAGGGAATTTCTTTTAGGGGGATGCTGCATGTGTGAGAGGAGGCCATGGAAGGACTGAGTGTGAGCAAAATTGGGGTGTATGATGTGAAAATCCCAAAGAATCAATAAAAAATTACAGTATTAAAAAATTACATTTTAAATACAAGTTTTCTATGTGCATTTATCATAATATCTGTAAGAATGCCTAAAATATGCTGTCTAATTCCATTTGGGCTTAGCATAAGAATGTTGTAGTAGTGCATATACCAAAACCACAATCCTATCTAAACAGGAGGAAGAATAGTTTATTCTGAGAACAAATAAGAGTGACCACTTCCCAGGACTAGAGCTTCAAATTGCCTAAAAACCATGTTTCAATGTCATACCAGTTTCATGGAGTGTTTATGAGAGGCTCAAATACCCACCTGACTTATCAATGTAGACTCTGAAAGCTAGAAGGTACTGACAGGTATTATACAGACACTAAAAGACCATGGATGCCAAACCAGACTATTATACCCAGCAAAACTTTCAATCACCATAGAAGAAGAAAACAAGATAGTCCATAAAAAAAAACAAGATTTAACCAATACCTATCCACAAATCCAGTCCTACATAAAGTACTAGAGGGAAAAATTCCAACCCAAGGAAGTTAGCTTTACCCATGAAAGCACAGACAATAGATAATCCCACAACAGCAAATCCTAAAGGGAAACACACACATACTGCCACCAAAAGGTAACAGGAATTAACAATCACTGGTCATTAACAATCCTTAAATTGAATGGACTCAACTTGAGTATAAAAAGATACAGACTAACAGAATGGATATGAAAACAGAAACCAACCTTCTGCTGCATACAAGAAACCCACCTCAACTTCAAAACACATATTTCCTATGAATAAAGAGTTAGAATAAGACTTTCCAAGCAAATGAACCTAAGAAGCAAGCTGGTATAGCTATCCTAATGTCTCACAAAACAGACTTCAAACTGAGATAAATCAATAGAAATGAAGAAGGACATTTGATATTCATTACACGAAAAATCCATTAAGATAAAATCTCAATCCTGAACATTTATGCCCCCAAAACAAGGGCACCCACATTTGTAAAAGAAATATTACAAAAGCTTAATTTGCACATTAACCCATACAAGCTAATAATGGGAGATTTAAACCCCCCTATCTTACTAATACCCACATCTTCCAGACTGAAAATTAACAGAAAAACAAGGGAACTATGAGATGTTATGAGTCAAATTGAAGGCAAAAAAATCAATAAAATAGAAGCAAAGAGAACAATATAAAGATTCAATGAAACAAAGAGTTTGCATGTTGTTTCAATAAAATAGAAATGCTTTAAAATCCATAAAATAGACAAACTCTCATCTAAATTAATGAAAAGACAGAAAGAGAATATACATATTAACAAAATCAGAAATGAAGAGGGGCATAACATCAGACACTGAGGAAATTCAGACTCATCACATCACACTTCAAAAATCTGTACTCAACAAAATTGGAAAACTTAAAAAAAGGGTTAAAAATTTGATAAGTTCCATATACCAAAATTAAATCAAGACAAAAAAAACATTTTAAATAAACCTATAATCCAAGGGAAATAGAAATAACCATTAAAAGTCTCCCATCCACAAAAAGCACAGGACCAGAAGACTTCAGCACAGAATTATACCAAAATTTTGAGAAAGTACTAATTCCAAAAGTCTTCAAATTGTTCGATGGAATAGGAACAGAAGAAGCATCCCCAAACACTACTACTGCTATAACCAAACCACACAAAGATGCACCTAAAATAGAGAACTAGAGCCCACTCTCAATTACAAATATTGATGCAAAAATACTTAGTAAACAGACAAACAGAATCCAAAACTGCATCAAAAAAAGACCACAATGATCAAGTAGACTTCATCCCAGATATGCAGGGTTGGCTCAATATCTGAAAATCTGTCGATATAATCCACTGTATCAACAAACTGAAAGAAAAAAAAACCACAAGATCATCTCATTAGATGCCAAAAATGCCTTTGACAAAATTCAACACCCCTTATGATAAAGATCTTGGAGATGTCAGGAATATAAGAAACATATCTAAACATTATGAAAGCAATATTTAAAACCCAAAAATTAACAGAAAAATTAAATGGAAAGAAACTCAAAGTGATTCCATTAAAATCAGGAACATGACAAGGCTCTCCATATCTAGTCAATATAGTACTTGAAGTTCTAGCTAGAGCAAAAAGACAGCAAAAGGAGATCAAGAGGATACAAATTAAAAAAGAAAAGGCAAACTTTCACTGTGATGAGATAGGTTAAGTTTATATAAGTGACCCAAAAAACTTTATAAGGAAACTCCTACAGTTGATAAACACCTTCAGTAATGTGGAAGAATACAAGATTACCTCCAAAAAATTCAGAAGCCCTACTACATAAAATATCTTTGGTTAACTCTAGGTAAAAACGTATAAGACCTGTATGATAAGAACTTGAAGTCTCTAAGAAAGAAATTGAAGAAGATATCAGGGAGAACTAAACTGAATGCTGAGAAAAAGAAGGAGGCATCTCAAAGATGCTATGTAGCCCCACAGGGAACAGACATGCCAGAATCATTTGAGTAATCCACAGCCATGTGGCGATTCACAATGAGTTAAATTAAGTTGTAAGAGTTAGCCAATAAGAAGCTAGAATTAATGGATCAAGCAGTGATTTAAATAAGACAGTTTCTGTGTGATTATTTCAGTTCTGGGCAGCAAGGAAAAACAAGCGCCAACAATCCAGCAACTGATGGAACCAGATGGAGAGTTCCACAGCCACGCACCAGGCCAAACTCTGAGAATCCAATTGAAGAGAGGGATGAGGGAATATGTGGGCAAGAGAGGTCGAGATAATGATAGAGAAATCTACAGACATCTCGACCATGCCCGTGGAAATTCATGAACTCTAGACAAAAAGCTGTGTAACTTATATGGGACCAAACTAGGCCCTCCCTACATCAGAGACAGGGGTGAAAATTGGACTATATGTGAGGCACATGGCAGTAGGATCAGGATCTATCCCTGGTGCATGAGCAAGCTTATTAGAGCACATTCCCTATGGTGGGATGCTATGCTCAGCCTTAATGCAGCGTGTGGGGGAGGGGCTTAGTCCTGCCCCAACTTAATGTGCCAGACTTTGTTAACTTCCCATGGGAACCCTTACACATTGGGAGGAGTGGATGGGATTTGATCTGACACGGATATTTGGGGTGAGAACTATGGAAGAAATGAAAAATGAAATTTAAAAATTAATTTAAAAAGGAAAAATGCATAACTTCTTAAAACTTGCTCAAGTCAGATGGTTGCAACACACACCTTTAATCTCAGCACACAGAAAGCAGAGGCAGGCAGATTTCTGAGAGCACCAGGCCAGCCTGGTCTACAGATTGAGTTCCAGGACAGCCAAGGTTACACTAAGAAACCCTGGCTAAAAACCTAAATAAATAAACAAATAACAAACAAATAAATAAAGGAATTGTCCAATAGGATAATTATGTGGAATTGGAAACCTTGCCAGCTACTCAGGAAAGGAAATTCATGGATCTTGGAGAAAAACCAACAATTGCCACTTTATTAAACCAGCGTTATCTCTAACTGCATTCTAAATATTTTTTCTTATACACACAGCTAAGTGGCGTCCTTACTCCTCATCAAGGAAGCTCCTCTTTGGAATGGATGTAGACCATTATTGAAACAAAACAACTCCCACACCTAAGGTTCAGGAGTAATTGTAGAAGAGGTCAAAAAGATTGTAAGAGTCAGAGGGCAGGGAGTTTGCTAGGAGATTGTGACCTCTAGTAATGTCAGAAGTTGTAATCATAAAGTCTCAGCATGATTGTTTAAACATGATGTGAACAGGGCCTACATCCATGGTAAAATGGATGAGGGAAAGCCCAAGAGGCTCATTCCTACACAGAGAACTACAGATAGTTCAGGAATGCTGACTTTACGAGAAATAGTCTTCCAAGGAAGAACACATTAATTTGCTATCCAATACAAATGGTCTGTCCTATAATATTTGTACAAGTATTTTGCAGGCTCTTAATTTCATTGATTCTTGGTGGTCATGCTGGGGGCATCTCACAACTCAGGAATAACAAACCCCTACCTAATCCTTCTGGGATAACCATTGTGTCGTCTGTGTTCTTTCAGAACTTTCATGTATTTTGCATTTATATATATTTGTCATTGCAAATAAATGTAATTCAATTTTCTGTTTATTTTTTCACAGATGTAACAGGTAATAAATCAAGATCCAAAAAACAAAATATAACAAACTCTGATAATGGAAGAGAATTTATGTAAGCAAAGATATTTAGAGTTTGAGCAGGGTTATAAGAACTAATAAAAGATAATAAAAGAATCAGAGATGTCTAGAATAGTGAGTTCTTACCATAAAAGGGCAACAGGGCTAAAAAAAATAGAGGCTTGAAAAACTACAAGTAAAATGTATGACTACAGAACAGAGTGAACAACTGGGAACTGTTAGCAAGATTGGCACAGCTACTTCTGTGCCTACCACATTGGAGCCACAACCATTAGCCCAATTCCTAGCCCAAGTTTTCCATCACTGGCTTATAAGGAATGAAACATGTGGGTAGACTAGTGAGTTTCATGTGTTGTGAGCTCATTATCACATTTCATCTGCTATGAAAGTGTCCTGTGCTTGATGAAATATCATTTGAATAACATGGAAATTTAGAAAATGTTTTTTGATTAACAAATCATAGGGTTGACACCAACCACTCACAGGTTTCTCAGTAAAGGACAAAGAACATAAGGACGTACAGTGGCTACTTATGTGAACAAGACTTTATGAACATGGAAGTCATTCAGTACTGCAGTTAAGTCTGATCCCAATTAACCTCATGCTGTACCTCAAGCCAGTGAATGAGAACAATGGAAATGAAAATGTCATGTAGTGAAGAGCAAGGATTAACTCTGCTGTGTCTGTCTGAGTGCACCAAATTTGATGATGCAGGTGCGTGTATGTGCCGGGTGACTGTCATTACATTGGCGATGACCTGCAAATGACTGGGACCTGGAGGAACTGAACTTTGAGATCTATAAAAGTGCAGAATATCTTCAGGGATGGTTTTACTTCCATATCACAGAGTACTTGTAGCAACACATGCAGTATCTTAGTACCTGTTTACGAACTCACAAAGTAAACATACATGTTGCTTCAATTCCTCCTTTCAAATATTATACAATTTATTCTTGAGTTTTACTGTAACATAGAAATATACTAAGAAAATAGTAATAAATATAAAGGAATAGAAATATGATGTATGTGAAAAGAGTAATGTTAACCTGACAGAAAAACCATGTTTACTTATTTCCTTGCTGGTATTCCAAAATGGTTTTCAACTCTTCTACACAAAACAAGCATCTATTACACCCCTGTGTGTGTTCTCCTGATGTGAATTTTCTTCTACAGCAGAAAAAATCCAAATGAGTAACATAACTAACTACAAAAGACAGACAAATGGCTCAGTAGAATAAGCTTTTATAAGCAAACTGTCCAGAAATTCCTGCATTGGAGACAATGTTTAGTAAACACATATACAAATCGGCAACACAATGGATTCAGTATCTTATTTATATCTTATGGTTTTAACATATATATTTGAATATATTTTAAATTTAAGAAGTCATAATGATTTAAGAAATAAGAGGGGCCAGAAATAAAAGGAGGGGGGAGAAAGAAGAATGGAAATTTTTGAAGCCAATATTCATACATGAAATACTCAAGAAATAAAACAAGTGTAAAAGAAGTAAGAGAGAAATTTTCCTTTTTCTAAAGGCCTTCAGTATCAGTTACGTCGAAGTAAACACTATTCCTTAGGAATGTAAGTTCAAGATTATTATAATCTTTGCTTTATAAATAAATGTGATTCTCTGTTTTCAGTAGAGATTATTAATCCAGACTAATCAGAAGAATATGTAAACATATAGAGAAAGACAAAGATATATACATAATTTGTGTATGTGTAATATATATGTGTGTGTGTGTGTGTGTGTGTGTGTGTGTGTGTGTGTGTGTGCAAATATTTTCTGAGGTTGATGGATCGTAACCTTCTACATTCATTGAAGAAAGTCCTCAGCTCATCAATTTAAGAAGTTTTCCTATAACTAACTAGCTGTGTGCATACTCTCCTCATTGCTACCTTCATTTCCTGATTTCTGAATGTGTATATCACAGGATTCAGAAAAGCGGTAACAACTGCATCAAAAATTGCCAGAAATTTGTCCAGGTGTATTGAAGGAGAAGGCCAGACATAAAAGAATATCAACAGATCAAAGAATAAGACAACCACAGAGATATGAGCTGAGAGAGTGGTCAGAGCCTTAGAGGAAGAACTTGATGAGTGTTTTTGTACAGTGATTATGATGACAATATAGGAAATGATCAGTATGATGAAGGAGCCCACAGAGATGAATCCACTGTTGGCTGTGACCATGAATTCCAGTTGGTAAGTGTCTATGCAGGCAAGTTTGATAAATCGAGGAAAGTCACAGTAGAAGCTGTCCAACACATTTGGCCCACAGAAAGGTAAGTCTACTACAAAAGCTAGTTGAACCAGAGAGTGAATAAGGCCAACCACCCAGGCAGCCACTAAAAACAAGATGCACATCCTCGGGCTCATAATGGTCAAGTAATGGAGAGGCTTACATATGGCCACATATCTGTCAAAAGCCATGGCTATGAGCAGCACCATCTCCACACCACCAATGACATGAATGAAGAAGATTTGAGTGACACAGCCTCTAAAGGAGATGACTTTGTATTTTCTGAATAAGTCATAAATCATCTTGGGGGATACAACAGAAGAAACACCCAAGTCGATGAAGGAGAGGTTAGCCAACAGGAAGTACATGGGAGAGTGTAGGTGAGGGTCAAAAGCCACAGCGAACACGATGAGGGAGTTTCCTGTCATGCTTGCTACATAAAACATGGAGGGGAACACAAAGAGCAATAGTTGAATACTCCAAGAATTGGTGAGTCCCAGGAACACAAACTCTGACACCAACGGACTGATTCACTCCTTCCATTGACCTTTTTGTCAGCGCTACCTGAGAGAAGAAACAGGAGAAATGATAAATTATAATTGTATTAAGATAAAATCCTGCATTTATATATAAACCAGTGCTGGGCATCACTAGTCATCAGGAGATCATGACTTCAAACCATAACAAAATATCACCTCATAATTTCCAAAGATAATAAGAGAAGGTGCTTGGGAAGTGTTGGGGGAGGAAAGGAAATGGAAATGAGGTAATTGTACTTATATTTCAAAAGCTTTAATTTTTTTAAAGAAAACAAATATTGGTTGTTTTTAAAAAATTGAAGTGAATATGAATTAGTCTATTTATTTAGGAAGACAAATAATTTGTGGAGGTCCTTCAAAAAGTTAAAAATATAGACTGGGTTTGTAGCCCAATGAAATAAAATTACAGATGAATAAGGACCTATATTAGCTTCTCAACACCGTAAATGATAAAGAGGTGTAGGCCAAGAATAAAACAGTTGAAGAGCAATGGAAAAGACTAAAAACTGGAAATATTAAGCTAGAGAGATACCTTGACTGGTAAGGGCATTCACTGTGTAATTGTGATAACCTGTGTTCAGATCCCAGCATCCAAACAAGAAGCTAATTGTGACTGTGTGTGTCTGTACTTACAGTGTTGTGAAAGCTGGAAATAAATGATCACTTGAGCTTGGGGACTGCCAGACTAGATCCAGGCTCAGCATGAGACACCGTTTCAAAGGAATCAAGTAGAGAATGAGAAAGCAGGACCCAGAACATTGTCTTCTGACCTCCAATGTACACGAGTCTGTATTATTTTATATGTATGTATATGTACACACACACATCCAGTGTACATTGACCATACTCATATATATAAAATCACAATACAATATAATAGTAATAATAATAATAGTAAATTTAATTTTTAAAATAAATATAGATATATTATATGATATAGCAATTCTAATGTGAAGAATATTTATCCAGAAAATGTAACATTCACAAATAACAAGCAATATGTGTAAATAAGATGTGATAAATAATAGACGAGTGGATAACACACACATGAAAAGACACTCTAACACACATGGACTATTCTTTGTTCTCCTTCAAACAAAGAAATCCTATTTTTCTTTTACCACAATAAGACTAGAGGCCAATGGGCTAACTGAATTAAAGAAACATGGAGAGTCTAATGCTGAAATGTATCAGTCGGCATGGACTCTAGAGATTCTACACTCATAGAAGCAGAAAATATAACAACAGATCATGAGCAAATGGGATGGGATAGAAAGGGGAAAATGGAGATATTTGTAAAAAGGGAAATGCATAATTAGACAGGATGGGTAGCTTCTGGAGATTCATGGCACAGTGAGGTGACTGTCACTAACAGTAGTACTTACATGAAAATTGGTAAGTGCAGAACTTCGCCATTCATTTTCTAATCAGTATGGGTGGCAACTAAGCTGGTTAGCTCACAACATGCACATGTATTTTAAGGTTTTTATATATTTTTGTATTTTATATATTCACATATATAAAACATCTCGCTATTCAATATAAATATTACAAAATCTATTTGTTAATTGTGCCTTCATAAAACTAGAGGAAGAAAGGTTTCCTATTATGCTCATATAATATGAATTTGTAGTCATGCAGAGAAGCTGCTGCCAGTCATGCGGTCATGTTGAGCTATTTATAAATTCAATATCCCTCTACGTGCAAACTAGAGTGAGTTCACAGCTATTCCACGTAAGGTGGAAGATTAGTAAATACTAAAATCAAAATTCATCCCCAAGGTCTTTACACTTTCATTTGAAGACTAATATGTTATCAGTTCAATTACAGAATAAAAAGCTACTCATCATTTTTAACTATCCATATTGATATCTATAGCAAAGGCTACAGACCTTATTCTGACATATATTCCCTAACTTCTAACTTCACTGCAAAATAGTTAACATCAAGATTATGAAATGTGTCCCTTTGCCATGTCTTGCTTACAAATTAACATTAAAATACTATACTTTAATTGAGCTAACTGGACATGAGACTAACTCACCAAACAGAGTTAGACTGATACATAATTTTATTCTTTGAAACAAGAAATTTTTCTAGCAATTGACATTGTGACAAGATAAGCATCCAAACTACATTCATGGAGACAATCAGTTTTTGAAGTACTGGGAATAACAGGAGTCACTGCCCTGAAGTAATTCCAAATGAACTGAATCCTTGGCAAGATGACATAATGTAATAGTAACTATATGTTCATATCTCTGTAAAATGGGTTGTCACATTATAATTTAGGGTTTTGTTCTATTTAAAGAATTAACATAGATACTAGATAAGATAAGGGTTTGGTTCAAAAACCAAGATTAATGCCATACTTTACTGGTAGTTTAATACCATGCTAAGTGTATAAAAATCTGTGAATTGGTTTTACTTATCTACTGAACAAATAAAAATATTGATTTATATTTAACTTCCAGCCTAAAATGAATATCCTAACCATATACTCCATAAGTAAGTATACAAATGTGAGTCTTCAATAAATGTTATCATTTTGTTACTATCACTTGTCAATAATAGGACCCAACACGTTAGATAAACCAATTTAAAAAGTGAATGTTCATTAGCAGTAAGCACCAAAAATACAGATTGAAAACATAGTAGCACACTTATTTAACAATACTTTAATGTTTGTGTTTATAGTCTGGCAAATAAATGAATGTATTCTTAGTTCACTTGCTCTCAAAGAACAGTTGGTCTGTATTTACTACTCATCAAAAATATAATTCATTAAACCCTCCTCCATTAGACACCAGCCTATGAGGCTTAGTCTTACATCTTTTTACCTGTCTTCTCGTCCCAAACCTTAAAATCAGAAAAACTGTAAAAATAAAGAAGCAAATATTTGCTAAAAGATGTTCTTTTTTATTCCTTTTACTGAGATACACATATTCTTCACTCCCCTTCCTTCCTCTTCTCTCCCTTTCTATCCTCTCTGTGACTCCCATGCTCCCAATTTACTCAGGAGATCTTGATTTTTTCTCCTAAGTAAAGCCTCGTAAAGCTCTCGTAGGATTTTCTTTGTTGACTAGCATCTATGACATTGTGAACTGTAGGCTGATTTTTTTTTTATGTTTGAAAGTCACTATGAGTGAGTGTATTATACTTGTCTTTCTGAGTCTGGGTTACCTAATTCAGTATGGTTTTTCTAGATCCATCCATTTGCCTGAAAATTTCAAAATGTCATTATATTTTACTGTAGAATGCGAAAAGATGTTATTTATCGATTAACAACTCTATATGTAGCTGTATAGTTTATTGAGATAGTGTAGGCAGAGTTCTGAAGCAACAGAGAAAACTGAAGAAAAATGATATTATTAAAACTGAATAGAGAATGCTGGATAAATAAATGATAATAAACAGAAAGTCAAAAACTACAATGATTACACTTGTCTAAATAGCTTTTGCAATGCCTTTGTATTAATGATTTTTTTTTCACATTCTACTGAATCTGTTTGGCAAAATTTTTAAACCTTCTCCACTATACTTATAGTTTAGAAACAAAATTATCAGTATAATTTACGTTCTTTAAAATGAAGCAAGAAATAAATATAGCTCCTGGCACCTCAGGAATCACTGTGTTCTGAAATTGCACCTATCATGATGAAAAAATAAAATTATATGGGATAGTATGATTTCAGCACTGGGTCTTATTTTCTACATGGTAAGCACTATTTCCTATTCAGGAATACATGAGGCACATTCATCTTGCAAACTTACTAATAAAATTTGCTACTATATTATAAAAAATGGTATGCTTATTTTCCTCTTTTTGGAAAAAACTGAAAGAAAAGGCAACAAATCCTTCCATTTTATTTGTATGTGTTAACAAGCTATTTGTCAATCAGTAGGAGATTATATCATTTTATCATTTCTGAGCATAGAATAACAGATTAATGCAGAAGTTTCACACAAAACATTACAATGTTTTTGGCATTTTCTAGTCCTATTTATATTCCCCTATATATAATGTGATTCTAGCTCAAATGCAGTCAATTGTTTTGCTTTTTCTAACATTTTCTAGACATTTTTCTCTTATTTTTGTGATTATGCTGTAATCTCATTACATCATTTCTCCCTCCACTTTTCTCCCTCCAAATCACTTCATTTACCCCTCCTTGATCTCTTTCCAATCAAATTCAAAGCCTTTTCACACAGTGAATACTGTTACAATCATCCTTCTGTGTTGTTCAATTCCTTTTCTTCCCTGTACTCTACTTTGCCCTAGACTTCCTCAAGTACTTTAGGATGCAACTCAGATCCACAGCAACACTAATCACAAACTAAAATCTGTGAATAATCCACTTATACACTGATAAGTTTATTTCCATCTCTCCATTTTACCTGAATGATAACAACATCTTGTAGAGCCAGGTTTCCCTGTGTCCTCTCAGATAAAGTGCCACATGGAATCCTCCATTAGGAATATATGAAGCTAATTATTTACACCTTGTGAGTCTCTGACCAAGGACAATGGAAAAGCATGACAGCTTTGAAGGAGCTCATGGTTACAGAACTTTTCTCCAGAGAATTATTTGTTTTGGTCAGTGTGTCCAAAGAACTCTGAAACTCAGATATAGAGAGAAAGTGGAATTGTTTTGGTCTCATTAAGCTACCTGGATCCAATAACTGTTAATTATTCATTGCAATTACTTCGTTCTTCAAGGTAAATATTTTCTCAATGTTAAACATAAATAATCAAAGGATTACAAATATACTGGACCAATGTGTTGGCTCAATGAGTAAAGGCACTTACTATCATGCTTGAGGACCTGAGTGCAATCTCTGGAGCTAACATGTGGAAGAAGAGAACTGACCCCTCACAGATGACTCAAACTCCATACAATCTTTCTTTACAAAACTAATACTTATTATAAAAATTTTAAACATCATAACTCATTGTTTTGTGCTCAATAAAATTTCTTTGTGTGTATTATCTGTGACTTATTCCTTTCTCTAGCTATTGTAAATAGAAAAGCAAAAACATGAATATAAAAATATCTTTGCAGTAGAATATTTCCTGTGGTCATTCAAATAAGAATATATCCCATATGCTCAAATGTTTGAATATTTGGTCCCCAGCTGGTGGCACTGTTTGGGTAGGTTTAGGAGCTACACAGTACCTGGTAGAAGTAGGTGACTGTGATGGGCTCTGAGGGTTCAAAGCCTCGCAGCACTCCCAGTGCAGTCTGTTTTGTGTTTATAACAAGTATATAAGTTCTTGGTTCCTGTCACCATGCTCCTGCTCTGAAATCATAGATGCTTAGGTCTATGTAACTATAAATCTAAATAATCTCTTCCTTCTTGGAGTTGCTTTGGTCATGGTGTTTTATCTCATATAAATGGAAAATTAAGTAAGACAGGGTCCTTTATTATGTGATCATGGTTGGTATAGCTGGTAATATGATAGTTCTATTTTAAATTTTTCTTCTCTTAATTTTTTGAATATTTTCATACAAGGAAGGCAGGACTGTGAGGGGTGCCCCCACCCACTGAGACAGTGGGGCTAATCTATTGGGAGCTCACCAAGGCCAGCTGGACTGGGACTGAAAAAGCATGAGATAAAACCGGAATCTCTGAACATGGCGGACAATGAGGGCTGATGAGAAGCCAAGGACAATGGCACTGGGTTTTGATCCTACTTCATGTACTGGCTTTGTGGGAGCCTAGCCAGTTTGGGTGTTCACCTTCCTAGACCAGGATGGAGGGGTGAGGACCTTGGACTTTCCACAGGGCAGGGAACCCTGACTGCTCTTTGGACTGGAGAGGGGGGAAAGAGAAATGGGGGGAGGGGAAGAGGAGTGGGAGGAGGGGGAGGGAAATGGAAGGCTGGGAGGAGGCGGGATTTTTTTTTCAATAAAAAATAAAAAGAAAAAAATTTCATACAATGTAATTTGATTATATTCCTTCCCCTAAATTCAACTCCTCCCCACAACACATCCCTACTCTTCCAAATTCATATTCTTACCCTCTCTGAAAAAAACCACAAAAACAAATAAAAGCTTTAATAAACACCCAAACAAACAAAAACAAAATCATAGAGTCTGTTTTGTGTTGATCAAGTATTTCTTGAGCATATAGCTTTCTCTGGGGTCATATACCCAGTGTCACTCCACTGAAAGAAACTGACTTTCACTTTGCCAACATCATTCAATTGTAAATAGCTTCTTGGAGTAGAAACTTATGCCTATTTCCCTTTCTTCATGATAGGGTATTTTCTGTTTTGGACTTGCTGGATATTGTGCATGCAATTATAGTCTCTGACAGTTCATTTGCCCAACATCCATGTTGTTTCCTTAAAGTTTAAGATCCACCACCTTTGGCTCTTATGATCTTTCTATCTATTCTTCCATATAGATTTCTGGACCTTGAGGGAGGAGCAGTAATACAGTCATCACATTTAAAGATAAGTGGTCTGAAGTCTCTCATCCTATTCCTGGTGACAAGTTGTGGGCCTCTGTGTTAACTACCCTCTACTGCAAGAATTTTCATTGATGAGAACTGAGTGACTGCCTAATCTATAAGTATAGTAATGTTATTTAGAGTCATTTTGTTAGCAGAATAATTGTAGTATATTTTATATAATGTCTCTTACCTATGTAGTCTCATGTTCTTGACATAATTAGCAGTCTCAAATATGGCGTTCATATCATTGTATATGTCTTGAATCCAATCAAACAATGGTTTGTTAGTTCCATGGCATTTGTGTCACTATTGCACGAATGCATGTATCATGCAGATATGTTTCTATTGTAACTTACAGGGTTTGTGGCTGGGTGAAATTTATTAATACTTTTCTCCTCCAGTAATGTTCATAGTACCGTTCAGTGCTATGAATATTAGTCAGTATGTTTTAGATGCCTCCACACTGATTTCCATAGTGGCTCCACCTATCACCTCAACAGTAATGATTGAGGATTTCACTTTTCTAACCAACAATTCTTTGTTTTCTTTTTTATTAATATTTATTGAGCTCTACATTTTTCTCTCCTCCCTTCCCTCCCTTTCCCCTCCCTGCTTCAATCCTCCCCCAAGGTCCAGCTCCCAATTTACCCAGGAGATCTTGTCTGTTTCTGTTTTCTACTTCCCATGTAGATTAGATATGTGTAAGTCTCTCTTAGTCTAAGTCATCATTTTTCTAAGTTATCTGAGATTGTGGTTTGTAGGCTGACTTTCTTTGTTTTATGTTTTAAAACCACCTATGAATGAGTACATATGATAATGGTCTTTCTGTGACTGGGTTACCTCACTCAAAATAGTGTTTTCTAGCTCCATCCATTTTTCTGCAAAATTCAAGGTCATTATTTTTCTCTGCTGTGTAGTACTCCATTGTGTAAATGTACCACATTTTCCTTATCCATTCTTCAGCCCAAGGGCATTTTGGTTTTTTCCAAGTTCTGGCTATGGCAAACAAAGCTGCTATGAACATAGTTGAGCACATGTCCTTGTGGCATGATTGAGCATCCTTTGGATAGATACTCAAAAGTGGTATTACTGGGTCTTGAGGAAGGTTGTTTCCTAATTTTCTGACAAATCACCACACTGACATCCAAAGGGGTTGTACCAGCTTTCATTCCCACCAGCAATGCAGAAGGAGGTTGTGGGGGAAAGGGAACACTTCTGCGCTGCTGGTGGGAACAATTTTTTTATTATTTTATTTTATTACTTTAAAAAATACCAATCCAAATTCCCACTCCCCCCTCCTTCCAGTCTCTCCACTCACCATCCTACCCCACTTCCTCTAATCCAAAGAGAGGGCAATGCACCCCACAATGGGGAAACTTCAAGGCCCTCCCTACTACATCTAGGTTGAGCGAGGTATACATTCAAAGAGAATAGGATCCCAAAATGCCAGTACATTCAGTAGAGACAAATCCCAGTGTCACTATCAGTGACCCCACAGTCTTCCCCAACTTTCAACCACATTCAGAGGGACTAGTTTTTTCCCATGCCCGTTCACTCCTAGTCCAATTGGAGTTGGTGAGCTCCCTTTAGCTCAGACAAACTGTCTCAGTGGATGAACCCCTCATGGTCTTGACTTCCTTGTTTATATTCTCACCCCTTCCACTCTTCAGCTGGATCTCAGGAGCTCAGTCCAGTGCTCCAATGTGGGTCTTTCCTTTGTTTCCATTTGTTATTGGACGAAGTTTCTATGGTGATATTTAAAATAATCATCAGTCAGACTACAGGGCAAGGCCAGTTCAGTCACCCTCTCCACTATTGCTTAGGGTCTTAGCTGGGGTCAACCTTGTGGATTCATGTGCATTTTTCTAGATCCAGGTTTATTGCTAACGCCATAAGGGCTTCCTCAATAAAGATATCTCTTTCCTTGCTCTCATATCTGTCCTTCCTCCATCTCGACTATCCCATTCCCTCAAGTTCTCCTCAACCCTCCCATTCTCCCCTACTTCTATCCTCTGCCCCATGCTCCCAAATTATGTCAGATGATCTAGTCTCTTTCCAATTTCCAGGGGGATATATATATATGTGTGTGTGTGTGTGTGTGTGTGTGTGTGTGTGTGTGTGTGTGTGTTTCTTTGGGTTCATGTTATTACTTAGCTTCTCTAGAATCATGAACTATAGGCTCAATATCCTTTGTTTATGGCTAGGAGCCGCTTACGAGTGAGTACATACCTTATTCATTTTGGGGGGTCTAGGTTACCTCACTCGGAAGAGTGTTTTCTAATTCCATCCATTTGCATGAAAATTCAAGATGTCATTGTTTTTTACTGCTGAGTAGTACCCTAATGTGTAGATGTGCCACATTTTCTTTATCCATTTTTCAGTTGAGGGGCATCTACATTGTTTCCAGGTTCTGGCTATTACAAATTATGCTGCTATGAACATAGTTGAACAAATGATTTGTAGTGTGATTGGGCATCTCTTGGGTATATTCCCAAGAGTGGTATTGCTGAATCCTGAGGTAGGTTGATTTTCAGCTTTCTGAGAGACCGGCACACTGTTTTCCAAAGTGGTTGCACAAGTTTGCATTTCCACCAGCAATGGATGAGTGTTCCCCTTGCTCCACATCCTCTACAGCATAAGCTATCATTAGTGGTTTTGATCTTAGCCATTCTGACAGATATAAGATGGTATCTCAGAGTTGTTTTGATTTGCATTTCCCTGATAGCTAAGGAAGTTGAACATGTCTTTAAGTATATTCTGATTATTTGAAATTCTTCTGTTGAGAATTCTGTTTAGTTTAATACACCATTTTTAATTGGGTTATTTAGAATTTTAATGCCTAATTTCTTGAGTTCTTTATATATTTTGGAGACCAGTCCTTTGTCTGATGTGGAGTTGGTGAATATTTTTCCCATTTAGTAGGCTGCCTTTTTGTCTGATTGCCTGTGTCCTTTCCTTTACAGAGGCTTCTTAGTTTCAGGAGGTCCCATTTATTTATTGTTGATCTTATTATCTGTGCTACTGCGGTTATATTTAGGAAGTGATCTCCTGTGCCCATGCAATGAAGGCTACTTCCCACTTTCTCCTCTATCAGGTTCAGTGTGGTCATATTTAAATTGAGGTCCTTAATCCATTTGGACTTGAGTTTTGTACATGGTGATAGATATGGATCTATTTTCATTCTTCTACAGGATGTCAAATCCAGTTATGCCAGAACCTTTTGTTAAAGATGCTTTCTTTTTTCCATAGTATAATTTTAGCATCTTTGTCATAAATCAGGTGTTCATGTGTGTGTGGATTAATATCCAGGACTTCAATTCAATGTCTCTGTTTTTATGCCGATACCAAGCTGATTTTAATACTGTGGCTCTGCATTTCAATACTTCAAGCTCTGATTTCCCTCTCTGATTCTTTATCCTTTGTGTATAGGAGGGCTACTGATTTACTTAAGCTGATCATGTATCCTGCCACATCAGTGAAGGTATTTATCAGCTGTAGGAGTTCTCTTGTAGAGTTTTTGAGGTCACTTATGTACACTATCATATCATCTGCAAATAACAAAAGTTTGACTTCTTCCTCTCCAATTTGAATCCCCTTGATCTCCCTCTGTGGTCTTATTGCTATCGGAAACTTCAAGAATTATGTTGAAGAGATATGGAGAGAGTGGACAGCCTTGTCTTGTTCTTGATTTTAGTGGAATGGCTTTGAGTTTCTCTCTATTTAATTTTATGTTAGCTGTCAGCTTGCTGTATATTGCTTTTATTATATTTAGATATGATCCTTGTATCCCTAATCTCTCCAAGACCTTTATGGGGTGTTGAATTTTATCAAAGACTTTTTCAGCATCTAAAGAAATGATCATATGTCTTTTTTTTAGTGTGTTTATATGATGGATTACATTGATAGATTTTCATATGTTGAACCAGCCCTGCATCTCTGGAATAAAGCCTACTTGATCATGACGGAAGATTTTTATTAATGTGTTCTTGGATTCGATTTGCCAGTATTTTATTAAGAATTTTTGCATCGATGTTCATGAGTGAGACTGATCTGTAATTCTCTTTCTTGGTTGAGTCTTTGTGCAGGTTTCGTATCAGAGTAACTGTAGCCTCATAAAAAGAGTTTGATAATGACACTTCTGTTTCTATTATGTGGAACATTTTGAGGAGTATAGGTATTAGCTCTTCTTGAAAGTTCTGGTAGAATCCAGCACTAAAACCATCTGGCTCTGGCTATTTTGGTTGGGAGGTTTTTGATAACAGCTTCTATCTTCTTGTGGTTTATAAGACTATTTAAATTGCTCACCTGTTCTTGATTTAATTTTGGTATATGGTATTTATCTTAAAAATTGTCCATTTCTTTTACATTTTCCAATTTTGTAGAGTAAAGGTTTTTGTAGTAAGAGCTAATGGTTTTTTGTATTTCCTCGGTGTCTGTTGTTATGTTCCCCTTTTCATTTCTGATTTTGTTAATTTGGATGTTCTCTCTCTGCCTTTTGATTAGTTTGGATAAGGGTTTGTCAATTTTATTGATTTTCTCAAAGAACCAGCTCTTTGTTCCATTGATTCTTTGTATGGTTTTCTATGTTTCTATTTTATTGATTTCAGCCCTCACTTTGATTATTTCCTGTCTTCTATGCCTCCTAGGTGAGTCTGATTCTTTTTTTCTAGAGCTTTCAGGTGTGCTGTTAGGTTGCGAATGTGAACTTGCTCCAATTTTTTTATATGGGCACTTAGTGCTATGAACTTTCCTCTCAGCACTGCTTTCATAGTGTTCCATAGGTTTGGATATGTTGTGCTGTAATTTTAATTGAATTCAAGGAAGAATACAATTTCTTTATTTCTTCCTTGGCCTAAGGGTGGTTCAGTAGTTGATTGTTCAATTTCCATGAGTTTGTAGGCTTTCTGGAAGTAGTACTGTTGTTGAATTTTAACTTTAGTCCTTGGTGATTCAATAAGACACAGTGGGTTACTCCAATTTTTTTATCTGTGATTTTGCTTTGTTACCATAGTTGATCAATTTTAGAGAAGGTTCCATGAGGTGCTGAGAAGAAGGTATATTCTTTCCTGTTTGGGTGGAATGTTCTATAGATGTCAGTTATGTCCATTTAATTCATTACATCTGTTAGTTCTCTTATTTCTCTGTTAAGTTTCTGTCTGGTTGATCTGTCCATTGGTGGGAGAGGAGTGTTGAAATCTGCTACTATTAATGTGTGGGATTTGATGTGTGATTTAAGTTTTAGTAATGTTTCTTTTACATGTATGTGTGCTCTTGTATTAGGGACATAGATATTCAGGAGTGAGACTCCATATTGATGAATTGTTCCTGTTATGAGTATAAAGTGTCCTTCTACATCTCTTCTGATGATTTTTGTTTGAAATCAATTTTGTTAGATATTAGAATACCACACCCACTTGTTTCTTAGGTCCATTTGATTAGAAAACCTTTTCCCAACCTTTTACTCTGAGGTTGTATCTGCATTTGAGGTTGAGGTATGTTTCTTGTAAACAACAGAATGCTGGATCCTTTTTTGTATCCATTCTCTTAGCCTGTGTCTTTTTATACGTGAATTGATTCTATTAATATTAAGCTATATTAATGATGAATGATTGTTAATTTTGGTTATTTTTCGGTAGTAGTGTTTTTATATTTCCCTTCTTTGGGTGATGCTGATGGATGGTTATCAGATGCCTGTGATTTTGTTGGTGCAGTTAGCTTCCTTGGGTTATGGTTTTCCTTCCAGTATTTTCTAGTACAATTTTTGTCATCTGGTTCCTTGATGATAAAGATTCTGACTGGAGCAAGGTGGAATACCATTAGTTCTAATTTGTAGTTCCTTAGTGGCTAAAGATGTTGAGAATTTTAAACATTTTTCTTCTTTTATTTATTTTTTCTCATGCAACAAATCCCAATTGCAGCATGCCATCCTCCAAAGCATTAATCTAATTAATATCTTTAAATAAAAAATCAGGAGTCAGTTATCAGGTTAGAATATGAAAGACCAGAGAAACAGGGAGCAGCCACCAGTAGCTTTATACCTATACCATTACTCCATCCAAAAAGAGATCCTCTCCCCCTGGACCTTACTACTACTGTCTCCTCTCTGTCTATACTCCTCCAAACCCCCATGGTTAATTTATATGAATAAATAGACCAAATTTGCAAGGAAATATTTTTCTCAGATATTAACAATGAACATTTGTACTCAGTTAAGAATGATCAGTGTGCAAGTGTTTAATTATTTGTCTATAAACCATTATCTGTTTAAATACTCTCATCATTGCCATTTTTATTTCTTGATTCCTGAACGTATAGATCACAGGGTTCAGAAAGGGAGTGACAACTGCATCAAATATGGACAGAAACTTATCCAAGTGTGTGAAAGAAGAAGACCATGTGTAGATGAACAACACAGGACCAAAAGCTAAGACCACCACAGTCACATGAGCTGAAAGTGTAGACAAAGCCTTGGAGGAGCCACTTGAAGAATGTTTGTGAACAGTAAATATAATGACAATATAGGAAATGATCAGTATGAAGAAGGAGCCCACAGATATGAATCCACTGTTGACAAAGACCAGTAATTTCAGTTTGTGTGTATCTACACAGGCAAGTTTGATGAACCCAGGAAAGTCACAGTAGAAGCTGTCCAAAACATTTGGTCCACAGAATGGTAAGTTTACTACAAAAGCCAATTGAATAAGAGAATGCATAAGGCCAACCACCCAGGAGGCCACTGATAACAAGACGCACATCTTTGAACTCATAATGGTCAGATAATGGAGAGGCTTACATATGGCCACATATCTGTCAAAAGCCATGGCTATGAGTAAAACCATCTCCACACCACCAATGAAGTGAATGAAGAATATCTGAGTGATGCATCCTCTAAAACTGATGACTTTATGCTTTCTCAACAAATCATAAATCATCTTGGGGGAAATAACAGAGGAAACACCCAAGTCAATGAAGGAGAGGTTAGCCAACAGAAAGTACATGGGAGAGTGTAAGTGAGGATCAGAAGCCACAGAGAACATGATGAAAGAGTTTCCTGTCATGCTTGCTACATAAAGCATGGAGGAGAACACAAAAAGGAATAATTGGATGTCCCAAGAGTTGGTGAGTCCGAGGAACACAAACTCTGATACCACAGACTGATTCTTTCCTTCCATTGGCTCTGTTGGCAGTGCTACCTGAAGGAAGAAATGTGAGAAACTATAAATTATAATTTTATAAATAGAATAGGAGAATCTCCTAGTAATGAAAATCTATTTTATTGCATCATTGAAACTAACTTTAAAGTGAGTAGTGTGAGACAAGTAAGTTCTATACACAACCAATAATCTGAAATTTATAAATTAGTTGGGAATAGAATTTAACTCCTGTAACAAAAGTTTTCATCAAAAACTCAAAGACAGTAAGGTTTGGTGGGCTTTAAGTGAGGATACTAGGGCCAGGTGAACTGGCTCATTCATTAAGAGCTCTTGCTACTCTTTCAAAAGACCCCTGCTCTTTTCTTAGCATCCATACCAAGTAGCTTACAATAGTCTACAGTTCTAGCTCCAGGGAATCTAATGACACCTCTTAGTTTCATGAGATTTTCTCAAGTATGAATCATAAAATTAATCACAAAGACAGATACATGTAATTTTTAAATGAATATTTATAAAGAGAATGTTTTTATAAACTGTTGATGACAATTTAAATTAACACATCGATAAAAAAAAAGTATGGGAAGTTTTTAAAAACTAGAGACTAGATTTGCAGCACAGTATAGGTGTGCTTGTCTAACAAATTTTATCCTTATATTGGTTTTATTTTATTTTTTTTTTTTTTGGTTTTTCGAGACAGGGTTTCTTTGTGGCTTTGGAGCCTGTCCTGGAACTAGCATTGGTTTTATACTTAATAGTATAATACAAAAAGAGAAGTGTGGTGACATATAAGGTAGAAAAAAGAACACAAAAGATGCAAATGATTAAACATGAAGTACCATACAATATAGAAATTCTCCACTCTCTCCATACCTCTTCAATATAGTCCTTGAAGTTCTAGCAATAGCAATAAGAGAACATACGGGGACCAAGGGGATTCGTATTGGAAAGGAAGAAGTTAAGCTTTCGTTATTTGCAGATGATATGATAGTATACATAAGCGACCCCAAAAACTCTACCAAAGAACTCCTACAGCTGATAAACACCTTTAGTAATGTGGCAGGATACAAGATCAACTCCAAAAAATCAGTGGCCTTCCTATACACTAAGGATAAGGAAACAGAGAGGGAAATCAGAGAAGCATCACCTTTCACAATAGCCACAAATAACATAAAATATCTTGGGGTAACTCTGACCAAGGAAGTGAAAGATCTATATGACAAGAACTTTAAGTCTTTGAAGAAAGAAATGAAGTGGACACCAGAAAATGGAAGGATCTCCCCTGCTCTTGGATTGAGAAAATCAACATAGTAAAAATGGCAATTCTACCAAAAGCAATCTATAGATTGAATGCAATCCCCATCAAACTCCCATCAAAATTCTTCACAGAGCTGGAGAAGACAATAATCAACTATATATGGAAAAACAAAAAACCCAGGATAGCCAAAACAATCTTATACAATAAAGGATCATCTGGAGGCATTACCATCCCTGACTTCAAACTCTATTACAGAGCTACAGTATTAAAAAAAGCTTGGTTTGGCATAAAAACAGAGAAGTCGACCAATGGAACTGAATAGAAGACCCTGACATTAACTGACAAACATATGAACACCTGATTTTCGATAAAGGAGCTAAAAATATACAATGGAAAAAAGAGAGCATCTTCAACAAATTGTGCTGGCAAAACTGGATGTCAACCTGTAGAAGAATGAAACTAGATCCATATCTATCGCCATGCACAAAACTCAAGTCTAAATGGATTAGAGACCTCAATATCAGTCCGAACACACTGAACCTGATAGAAGAGAAAGTGGGAAGTACTCTACACACATGGGTATAGGAGACCACTTCCTACGTATAACCCCAGCAGCACTGACATTAAGGGCATCATTGAATAAATGGGACCTCCTGAGACTGAGAAGTTTCTGTAAAGCAAAGGACACTGTCACTAAGACACAAAGGCAACCCACTGACTGGGAGAAGATCTTCACCAACCCCGCACCTGACAAAGGTCTGATCTCCAAAATATATAAAGAACTCCAGAAACTAAACCGTAAAAATCTAACCAACCCAATTATAAAATGGGGCACTGAATTGAACAGAGAATTCTCAACAGAAGAAGTTCAAATGGCCAAAAGACACTTAAGGTCATCCTCAACTTCCTTAGCGATCAGGGAATTGCAAATCAAGACAACTTTAAGATACCATCTTACACCTGTCAGAATGGCTAAAATAAAAAACACCAATGATAGCCTTTGCTGGAGAGGTTGTGGAGAAAGGGGTACACTCATCCATTGCTGGTGGGAATGCAAACTTGTGCAACCACTTTGGAAAGCAGTGTGGCGATTTCTCAGAAAATTCGGGATCAACCTACCCCTGGACCCAGCAATACGACTCTTGGGAATATACCCAAGAGAGGCCTTATCATAAAACAAAAGTGTATGTTCTACTATGTTCATAGCAGCATTGTTTGTAATAGTCAGAACCTGGAAACAACCTAGATGCCCTTCAATGGAAGAATGGATGAAGAAAGTACGGAATGTATACATATTAGAGTACTACTCAGCAGTAAAAAACAAGGACTTCTTGAATTTTGCATGCAAATGGATGGAAATAGAAAACACTATCCTGAGTGAGGTAAGCCAGACCCAAAAAGAGGAACACGGGATGTACTCACTCATATTTGGTTTCTAGCCATAAACAAAGGACATTGAGCCTATAATTAGTCATCCTAGAGAAGCTAAATAAGGAGAACCCAAAGAAAAACATATAGGCATCCTCCTGAATGTTAACCTTCATCAGGTGATGAAAGGAGACAGAGACAAAGACCCACTTTGGAGCACTGGACAGAAATCTCAAGGTCCAAATCAGGAGCAGAAGGAGAGGCAGTATTAGCATGGAACTCAGGACCTCGAGGGGTGCACCCACACACTGAGACAATGGGGATGTTCTATCGGGAACTCACCAATGCCAGCTGGCCTGGATCTAAAAAAGCCCTGGGATAAAACCGCTGAACATAGTGGACACTGAGGACTACTGAGAACTCAAGAACAATGGCAGTGGGTTTTTGATCCTACTGCACGTACTGGCTTTATGGAAGCCTATGCAGTGTGGATGCTCACCTTACTAGACCTGGATGGAGGTGGGTGGTCTTTGGACTTCCCACAGGGCAGGGAACTCTGATAGCTCTATGGGCTGACAAGGGAGGGGAACTTGATAGGGGGAGGGGGAGGGAAATGGGAGGCGGTGTCGGGGAATAGACAGAAATATTTAAAAAATAAATAAACGGAAAAAATAAATAAAAAAGAAAAGAATATAGAAATTCTCACCTTAAGGGTATATATCCAGAAAGAAACATTAAGTCAATATATTTTCCCATTTTTTGTATTATTCCTAAAAATTAATATTATGATGACAACCTCTGTCCATTGAACACTTATAGACACATGGATTACAAATGGACATACATAAAAACAAAAAATATTGTAATAATCCTTTTATCATAACTCTATGAAAAGATTTATCATATTATTTGGTGGTTTCATTTTATTTAGAGAAGAAACAGCACAGCAGACAACATCTGAGCTTTTGATTCAGGATCCCTGATTAATCAGCTACGTGCTGACTACTATTAGAAAAGGTACTATGCCCCAAAACTTGTGTTTTCTTTGTCTTAAACATATTAAAATGGCTACTACAATAAAGTTATAGGAATAAAACAAAGATTGCAATCATGCATTCAGTAAAGATGAGCAGGGCCAGGTGAGGTGGCCATAGACACAATCATGTTCACAATAGATAAGTCCCCCATTTTTGGATGTTCAATTAATGCTAATAATATCAATGTATTTCTCCTCTTGCTCATAATAGTGACTAACTCACGAGATTACTTAAAAACATTAATGAATATGGATAAGCATAGGGCATCACACTACCATGCCCAAATATGTTTCAAAATGCTCTACCCATCTCCCATTAACTAACACATTACATTATTCACATCATTTCAACAACAATATATCACAACATTTCAAATGTGAAATTGGTACATTTGCTTTCAAAGAATATCATATATATGTTTAGTACTCAAAAATTTTAATTCATTGGTTTATTTCTCAAACAGCAACCCTTATACAGCTCAATTTAAGTCTGGCTTCTCATTAGTGCATCCCAAAGCTTAGACTCAGAAAACCTAGAAAATGAGGGAAAAATACATATTTGGCAAACACGGACAATTCCTCATTTATGTTCTTTAAAACTACACAAAATACACATGATTATATAATATTAAAGATTGGATAGAGTTATGAATTGATAAAGAATATAAACTGTAATGTTTATTTGAATCTTTCTAACTCTACCCTAAGCCTGCCTTAAGCATACTTCCTCTGGTTCTCAGGGTGTCCTTACTCTTTCTTTTAAAGTTCCTTTTTTTTTCCATGTCCCTATTTCCATGTCAAATTAACTCTCTCTCTCTCTCTCTCTCTCTCTCTCTCTCTCTCTCTCTCTCTCTCTCTCTCCCTCTCGCTCTCACACTCTTTCTTTTGCCCCTCTCCATCGTTTCTCCCCTAAAGTGCTGTTGAGATTTAAAAATTGTCCTCCCTGGAGTAATTTTCTTCTACACATTAAAAAATTATTTTCAGGCTACAAAAAGCAGGAATAAAGAGGTAAATAAGATTGAAAGAAAAATCTAGACCTAGATCATGAAGAATGCACATAGAAGGACTATAAAATTTGAAAAGTTGGTATATAATTGGGAATAGAAAAATGAGGAAGCGTACTATAAACCAGGCATAAATATTTAAATTATGAACTTATCTCAGTTGAATCTGTCTGTATTTTCACTATGCTTATTATTTCAAATCATTTCCTCAACTTAAGGATACCTACCCAAATTTGGATGCTTCTAATTTAAACATAACTATATCTATTAAATAGTTTGTAAGATATAAATAATTCTGTATTCTTTTCAAAAATATAATTAGGTAAAAGTCACTTCCACATCTTTAAAGTCTTTCTGATCAGATCACGGATCAGAATCAAATTAATACAAACATTCCAACTTTATATTTTATACCAGAGCTGAAAGCAAGAAAATAAATTCAACTTTTTATATTTTAAGTACCATTTTGTTCTAAAATTAAAATGACATTTTATCACAACATCTGTTTGCAACATTGAGGCTTTTGGTCACATGTTAAAATTTACTTCTGGTCAGGTTTTCATAACACTCTTCCAACCTGAAAAGCATGAAAATCTTGACCAAATTTACTTCTGTTTTACAGAAGAATCACATAATGTTTGGTAGAAGGTGACTTGTTCACATTCAAACTATTTTTAAAAGTCAGTGAGGAGAAAATTACAAATCTTTCCTTTTTACTTACAAGTATCTTTAATATCTCATTAGATCGTAGGGTGTATTGTATCATTCATTCAATCAATTATTGGTGAATAAAGAATGATTCATTATATTGCTACACAAACTTAGTAGAAAATGTTACAAGGTTGTTTGGCTTCTCAAGGCCATTTACAATGTGGGTCTAGCTCATAGGCAGTCGGTTACTTAGCCTTTGCCAATACTTCAGTTGCTGTTTATCAGCTATCCTCCTGTGCATTCAATTTCTTTTCCTGACTGCTCTCTACTTTGCTCATCTTCCTCAAGCCCTTTAGGATGTGGCTCTTATCCACAGTAATTCCAAGCACAAACTAGCATCTGGGAATTAGCCACCCAAGCATTGTTAAGTTTATTTTCAGCCATGCATTTTACCTGAATGATAACAACATCATCTAAGCAGAGTCAGGCTTCTCTGTGTGCCCTAACATAAAATGCTACATGGAATCTTCCATTAGGGAGATAAGAAGCTAATTAAATGTACCTCAAGAGGCCACAGACTAAGATATGCTCAAAAAACATAGCAATTTAAAAGCATCATGTGGTTATAAAATTCTTTTCTCTAGAGTATTTGGTTTGGTCTATGTGACCAAAGAATTTCTGTAGCTCATAGTATGATATTAAAAGGAAGAATAAAAGAAAACCAGGATTGTTATGGTAACATTAACCTACGTGAATTTGAAAGTTAACATGGTGGCACACACCTTTAATCTCAGCAATCAGAAGACAGAGGCAGGTGGATCTCTGTGAGTTTGAAGCCAGCCTTACATAGTGACTTTCAGAACATTTAGAGCTACATAGTGAGATCTTGTTCAAAGCAAAAAAATCCCATTGATATTATTCCTTAATAATTGATAAATATTTTCTCAATGTTTAACTATCATCACCGAGTTAAATCAAACTAATGTACTAATTAAAGTGTAGTTTAAAACAAAGAAGAATTTTGAGAAGTATTCATTTTCTGTAAAACTGTGACCTTTAATTATAGATGTGTGCATAGATTGAGATGGACAGAAATCAAGTGCAGTAAATAAATCTCAAAAGTAAATAACTAAAATTTCTGTCAACTAAGAATAACAAAGAAACTATGTTCCACACACGTAACAACCCCCTAAAAAGTATGTTGAGACTATATAAGAAGACTTACAGTTTATACAAAGAACAGACAGCAGAATAACATCTTATAAAATGTTGTACAGGTAAATAAACATGAATGTAGACAAAACTAGATTATTTTTCAATAAGTATCACAGCACAGTAAGAGTTTAGGTACTGTGAATTATACTGGAAATGGCTGCGCCTAGGAATGGCATACTGTGTCAAGGGCTTGGACAGGTGCTTAATATATCCCCAAATAGGAGAGAAACCGAAACTGGGTGTAACTGGAGGGGTGAAATACTTGTACCTTCCGTTTTCTTAAATCTGAGGGATGAGCAGAGTTGGGAAAATAATATCAAATTAAGAAAGCATTGGGCGATATAATGAGTAATTATATCTTTGCAAGATAACTGTCTGCATGTTATCATGAGATTTCTTCTAATAGCACAATTTCCCTCAGATCATCTTATCCTCCATCAGGATTTGTACTATATTGTATTCTCTACTTAAGAAGTAAAATAGTTTTACTTTAATTGGCGATATACCTTGATGTGATTCATTTTATATGTATCATTATTTATTTACAGCACATGTAAACCACTTATCAGAGATTATTAAAAGAATATAAATACAATCCCTAAAGTCTAAATCTCATGTTTCCAGTCCCCATCGTAATATAGAGTCAAAACCATATAAGTGAAAGATTTCTGTATTAGATTTTTTTCAGTGGATGGTCAATTCCAAGTTAGGCCACCAATATATGTGAATACATTCACAATACAGGTTTATGTTTTCTTCTGGGTTATGGAAAATATACTGCAAGTTGTATGAACGCACACACACACACACACACACACAGAGAGAGAGAGAGAGAGAGAGAGAGAGAGAGAGAGAGAGAGAGAGAGAGAGAGAATGTACATTATGGTTGGTTTTAATGTCAACTTGCCACAAATTAGAATCATCTGAGTATGGAGGAGACTATCCCGAAAAATTGTCCTGATTGTCTTGTAGATGTTATCTCCTTGTTTAAATTACCTAGAGAACATGTATAAAATTGTTTGTGTGTGTATGTGTGTGTGCATGTGTGTGTTCATGATAAAGAAACTGTGACACTCTAAACTGCAATTTTATCTTTTTCTACAAAATTTGCATAATTTTTTCCTGCTCCAGAGACACCTCAAAATACATAGCATCAACAAATACCATTTCATCCTTAAACCCACCTATCTCAGGCTACTTCAGCAGCTCCTCGAGACACAGACTACAACTGCATAGAACGAACCAAAAGGTGAGTGACCAGCCTTTCAGCTGGACAGCCCAGTATGTAGGCCCTAGGCAAAACCTGGGCCCTTTACCCCCGACACACCTCAGCTACAAGAGCAAGCGTCCTATAGGCAGTGTGCCCAAGCACCACCTATCAGGTACTGCAATCTACATGTCCCTACAAGCCTACTCATTCTCTGCGACCTCAGCAGTCCCCTGAGATACAGACTGTGACTGCACAGAACTGACCAGAGGCAAGTGACCAGCAGCTCCCTGAGAAACAGACTGTGAGTACACAGAGTGAACCAAGAGCCACTCCCTAAAACAGGCAGTAACTGCACAGATTGGTCCAAGACATGAGACCCAGACACCTACTGCAAAAGTCAAACTAAGAGCAAAGACACTGCCTGCACCAACTGGACTAACAGATGGGTAGACACTAATGCAAGAATATATTAAACAATCTAAAGAGCAATGTGGCACCACCAGAGCCTTGTAGTCCTACAACAGAAAGACCTGAACCTCCCAACCCAGAAAAAGCAGAAGAAATAAATTTTGGGGGCAAAGAAAAAATTAAAGGCAAATAGGTCATAACACAAAATGTCCAAGAAATCTGGGGCACCATGAAAAGACCAAACCTAAAAACAATAGGGTTGGATAAAGGAGAAGAATAGCAGCTCAAAGGCAAAGAAAATATATTAAACAAAATCATAAAAGAAAACTTTACAATCTTAAGGAAGGAAACACTTATGAAAATACAAGAAACTTACAGAACACTAAATCAACTGTACCCAAAAGTTCCAGTTTAAAAAAATGGGGTACAGAGCTAAACAAAGAATTCTCAGCAGAAGAATCACAAATGACATAAAGACATTTAAGGAATTGCTCAACATCCTTAATCATCAGGGAAATGCAAATCAAATGGCTCTGAGATACCATCTTACACCTTCAGAATGACTAGGATCAAAAGTACTGAGAACAGCTTATGTTGGAGAAGATGTGGAGTCAGGGGATCACTCCTCCACTGCTTGTGGGAGTACAAACTTGTATAGTCACTTTAGAAACCAGTGTGACTTTTTCTCAGAAAACTGGAAATCAGTCTACTTTGAGGCCAATTGGTGTAGAAGGTACTTCTTTCTATGAGTTGCTTGTATTGGTTAATTAATAAAAAAAACTGTCTTGGCCTGATAGGCCAGAACTTAGGTAGGTGGAGAAGACAGAACTGAATTCTCGGAAGAAGAAAGCAGAGGGGAGAGACACCATGGAGCCACCAGAATCAGACGTGCTGAATATTTCCTGGTAAGCCACTGCCATGTGGCGACGCATAGATTAATAAAAATGGGCAAAATCAAGGTATAAGAGCTAGCCAATAAGATGTTAGAGCTAATAGGCCAAGCAGTGATTTAATGAACACAGATTTTGTGTGGTTATTTTGGGTGTAAGCTAGCCAGGTGGCCGGGAAAACAAATAGCATCTCTCCTACAACAGCCAATGATACCACTCCTGGTCATATATCTATAAGATACTCAATCATACCACAAGGACACTTGATCAACTATTTCATAGCAGTATTATTCATAATACTCAGAACCTGAAAATAATCTAGATGCCTACCAACCAAAGAATGGATAAAGAAAATGTTGAAGTATTACTCAGCTGTATAAAACAATGACATCTTGAAATTTACAGGAAAATTGATGGAACTAGAAAGAACTATCCCAAATGAGGTACCCCAGACTTAAAAAGATAAACACGGTTTATACTCAACAATAAATGGATATTAGATATAAAGCAAAGGATATTCAAACTACAATCCACGGATCCTGAGGAGGCAGGTAACAATGAAGACCCTAAGAGTGACACATGGATGGCTCAGGGAAGGAGAAGCAGATGAACTCTCCCTGGGTAAACAGGGGAAATGGGGTTGTAAAGAAGAGGTAATGGGAGATGACAACTTGAGGAAATAGACTGGCTGAGGAGGAAGAGGGACATTGTGGGAGTGAAATGGAGAGATCTAGATAGAGAGAGCCACTATGAGGTTGGGGAGAAACCTAGTGCCAGGAAATTCCCAAGAATCCGCAAGGATGACCACAGCTAAGACTCCTAGCAATAGTGGAGAGAGAACCCTAAGTGGTCTTCCCCTGTAATCAGATGGCTGAATACTCCAACTATCATCATTAAGCCTTCATCCTGTGATGTGGAATTCCCCTCTGTATGCTGTGATTAACATTAACTAATAAAGAAAGCTGGCTTGAGCCTATAACAGGACAGAACAAAGATAGACAGGGAACACTAAACTGAATGCTGGGAGAAAGAATGAGGCATCTCAGAGACACTATGTAGCCCCACCAGGAACAGACATGCCAGAACCACACTGGTAGTCCACAACCATGTGGTGATACACAGATTAATAGAAATGGGTTAAATTAAGTTGTAAGAGTTAGCTAATAAGAATCTAGAGTTAATGGAACAAGCAGTGATTTAAATAATACAGTTTCTGTGTGATTATTTCAGTTGGGGTTGAGAATGTGGATGGAATATAAAATAAAATTTAAAAAAAATTAAAAAAGGAAAAAAATACATAATTTCTTAAAACTTGTTCAAACTGGGATGCAGTAACACACACCTTTAATCTCAACACACAGAAAGCAGAGGCAGGTAGATCTCTGTGAGTTTAAGACCAACCTGGTCTAAAGTAAGTTACAGGACAGCCAAGGCTACACTGAAAAACCCGTGTCAAAAAAAAAACTAAATAAATAAACAAATAAAACAACTGTGTAAGAAGAGGGTAATTATGCACACGAATGGAAACCTTGCCAGCTAGTTTGGGCTAGGAGATTCATGGATCATGGAGGAAAACCAACAACTGTCACTTTATTAAACCAGCGTTATCTCAAACTGCACTATAAATATTTGTCCTTATAAACAAAGAGAGGTGTCATCCTCACCCCTCATCAAGGAAGCTCCTCTTTGGAATGGATGGAGACCATTATTTAAACAAAACAACTCCCACACCTCAGGTTCAGGAGTAATTGTAGAAGAGGTCAGAAAGATTGTAAGAGTCAGAGGAAAGGGAGTTTGCTATGAGATTGTGACCTCTAGTTATGTCAGAAGTTGTAATCATAAAATTTCAGCATGATTGTCTAAACATGATGTGAACAAGGCAAACATCCATGATAAAATGGGTGAGCAAAGCCCGAGAGGCTCATTGCTACACAGAGAACTACAGATAGCTCAGGAATGCTGATTTTGGGAGAAATAATCTTCCCCATGAAAGAGTACACTAATTGGCTATCCAATACAAACAGCCTGTCCTATAATATATATATATATATATATATATATATATATATATATATATATATATACAAGTATTATGCAGGCTCTGTTTGTCATTGATTTTTTTGTAAATCTTTTTTTTTTTCTATTTTGTTCATTTCAGCTAGTGTTTGATTATCTCTTCCCATCTACTGTTTGGGTGAGTTGATTGTTGTCGATATTCAAAGGCCTTCAAGCACTTAATTGAGTTTTTCACTTGACATCTCTCCAAGTTTTGAGTAGGGACATAGTGCTCTAAAATTTGCCAGTTTTGACTACCTTATTTATGTTCCATAAATTTTTAGATACTGTGTTTTCATTTACATTCAATTATAGAATTTTTAAACTTCCTTCTCCATTTCTTCCTTGAGTCAATTATCATTCGGTAGTATGTTGATTGGTCTCTATGAGCTGGTATGCTTTTTGTAGAATCTACTGGTATTGATATTCAACCTTATCCCATTGGGGTAATATAAAAGACAAAACGTCATTTCAGTTTTTCTATTTTGAGTAAAGTTTTGCATCCTAATATACAATTGGGTTTATGGAAAGTTTCATGGACTGCTGAGAAGTAGATGTGTTGTTTATTACTGGTGTAAAATGTTCTGTAGATGTTTCTTTAGTCTATTTGTTTTATGTCATTTAACTTCAGGTTTTCTCTGTTCAGTTTTTGTCCCATAGACTTACTTATTGGGATATTTAAGTCATCCACTATCACTATTTGGTGGTTAATCTGTGGTTTTAAGAATAATAGTATTTCTTTTATGAAATCAGGTTTTCTTGTGTTCAATGTGTATATGTCTAGAATTGTATTAGCTTCTTGGATTTTTCCTTTAATGCATATGTATTGGTCCTTCTTATCTCTCTGACTGGTTTTGACTTGAAATCTTTTTCATCAGATGTTAGAATAGTCATGTCTGCATTTTTGTAGGAGGCATGTTGTCTTAGTTATTCATGTTCTGTCTTTGTGATATGACCAAAGAATCTAGACATAGGTCATTGACAGTGTTCCTTGGTGTGGATAGCTTGGTCCCTCCTTAGTTGAATAGGTGTTTGGAGATCTGTTGTTACTCAAATGTAAAAGGCTAAGCAGCAGGTCACTAGTGATTGGAATTCAGTCTTGAGGCAACTCCGTATAGATATGTAAATAAAATATAAGAAGTGATGTCTGTGGTAAGAGGAGCCATGGACATAAATTCAGACCCTGACTGCTGCAGGACCATGGCCCCAGACATGGCCTAGGCAGCAGCTCCACCCAAACTGTATGAAAACCTGGCATCTGGTCAGTCACCAGAGACCATGTTGATGTCCAAGGGTCATACTACTGCTGGGGACATACTGATCTGGATGACCATGTTGCCACTGTGGCCATGATGATGTTGGGGATAAAGCTGCTTCCATGTCTGGATCCCTGGTCCCATTACAGCTGGGATCTGTATTGATGATCATGTCTTAGGGACTTCAGGAAACTACTGCAGGGCTGAAAACAACTCGACACGCCGAGCTGACGGCTATTCAAGGAAAAAAAAGGACAAGAACTTGGGCCTTTACCCAGGCAGTTGTAAAATCTCTGTTTTTCGGTTATGGTGCTCTGCACGCCATCCAGAACAGTCGCCCTGGGAACCGCAGGAAGTAGCTCAACGGAGAAACAGGAAGTCCCGCCTCTTCCTCCCAGAGGGAAGACGGTGAGCCGGAGGAGTCAGTCAGAGGGCCGAGCAGGAGCGATTTCCCCGACAAACGACGTGGCGGGGGGTCTGGCGGCAGGGATGGTTTGGCGTCGGCGGGGGTGCGGGAGCAGCGGCCTGCGGGCCCGAGCGGGCGGCGCGGCGTCGGGTGTCCGCGGGCCGGCCGCGCCCCCGCCCCCTCCTCCGCCTCCGCCCCTCCCCGCCAGGGCCGACGCCGCCCCGCCGCACGCCGGGACCCAGGCCCTCGCCCGTCGGCGGCGCTCGTCCCGCTGCCCGGCGACCTCCGGCCGGTGCTGCAGCTGTCGGGGCCGCGGCGGCCTCGCGCCGTCTCGGGCTCCTTGGGCGCGGGTGTCCCCTCGGCTGGAGCGCTGACAGCCGTGCTCGGAGTCCGCCGCGCCGCCCTCGGCTCCGGGATTGGCCGTTCCCCGGTCCGTCCCGGAGGAACACGCTTCCCCGGCTGCCCAGCGTCTGCTCCGAGGGACGGGCTTCCCCGCAGAGGCTCCGCGCAGCCCGCTCCCGTGCACCCGGGTGCCTTGCCGAAGCCGCTGCCGCCTCTGCAGCCTCTGCCGCCGCTGCCACTCGCGCTTCTTCCGTTACGCCATGCCGGTGACTGGGAGCCCACGACGGAAAGGTAGGTTCCTGCTCTGCGCGACTGCCGGGGGACTCGGGCCCCTGCGGCGGTCGACCCCGGTCAGCTTGGCAGTGGGCAGTGCGCCTCGTCCCACTTAAACTCGGCACCCTCGGGACCACCGCCGGCTGTGCTTGCCTTCTGTCTTCAGTTCAGTCTGCTGGGCGATGGGAGCAGAGGCTGCTGACCCCTGTTGGTAGCGTTGGGTTTTGAGTGGAGCGTTTATATTGAAGAGTTCTGGAACAGGACCTCTTGGCGGAGTTGGCCTCTGTGAAGACACTGCTCCACACTCACACCCCCTCTCTTTCTCTGTATCCCTCTTCCTCTCCTCCTCCCCCCTCTCTCCGATTTTTTTTTATTATGTAATGGGATGTAAAAGTCCAATGGTGACTTTTTAGCCTATGTTTGACAGGGCTGGTCACACACAGTATGTACCTAATTGGTGGGATCTTAGTCCATCTTGAAACAAAATACTGATTAGAAAGTATTCGAAGATCTCCTGTCTGTTGAACATACGCTATAACTCATAAAGCAGGACAACTTTGTATAGAAGTTACTCCAAATTCACTAACATCCATAAAATAACTTGAGCAAAATCAATGTTCACATTCAAATGTTTGGTACTTGTTCCAGATAGGAGTATTACTGTTGGCACAAGCCAGGCTCTGTGCTACAGCAGATGAGAACTGGTTACATTAAAAAACCCCACCAGGTAACTTCCACTACATTTGCAGGTCTGTTTTAGCACTTACAAGGTACATTTATTAAAATAGCCAAGTGTTAGCTTTCCAGAATCTAGAATAATGGCCGGCACAAACAGGAAGTGGAGACATTGCTTTGGGACCATACCCACTGTTTGTGCTCCACTACAACTTTTCTACAAACCTGAAAAACGCTTAAAAGGGTTTTTGTTTGTTTGTTTTTGTCTTTGGAGACAGGGTTTCTCTGTAGCTTTGGAGCCTGTCCTAGAACTAGCTCTTGTAGACCAGGCTGGCCTCAAACTCACAGAGATCCACCTATCTCTGTCTCCCGAGTGCTGGGATTAAAGGTGTGCGCCTCCACTGCACGGCCCAAATTAGGCTTTTCTTACTGGAAGAGAATGCTAGTAAAATAGAATGCTAATTTTTTTATTTCTCTCTTAAAAATAAACGCACCACACACATATACATACACATGGGGGGCGGGGGAGGTAGGTTTGCTAATTAGGTGGTGAAAAGAATCCTAGTTTGTAAATTCCCGAATGAGTTAAGCTGTGCAGATCCACCTGGCAATTGGACCCTCTTGGCAATAAGTGAGTGCTAGTGGGTGTTTCTGCACGGTGGCCTAACATTCTCCCTAGTTGTGGAGTTCATACAGGAAGCATTTCTTGTCTGCCTGCTTTGTCCCAGTCATTGTAGCAAATAAACTGATGGTCGGGATAGCGGAGTACCAGGTAGTAACTGGCCGTGGCAGTACAGTCTCGTGTTGATCCTGTGTTCTCTGAGGGCGAGGCATTGCACTGCTGCTCTTGGTTCTTGGGTGTCAGCTAGGAATGGGCTTTGACTGATGTAAGCAGAGGGGCATGTACTGGAAGAGTCATAGCAGGCTGGAGAAATGTGTTCCAGGAGAGAGACTGGGGGTCTGACTGAGGTCGTAGCTTGGCCACATCCTGTAAGTAGTCTGCTTAGAATTTTGCTACTGACTGGAGAAACTACCACCTTTGTGATGCACTCTTGAGTCCCCTCTGCGTCTCCATCATTGCGTCCTTTAAAGTTCTAAGTGGTAGGACATAAGATTGGCCAGACCACCTAGTTCCTAGGGAGTGGAGACAGTGTATTTTCTGTGTCACAGCATCTCATAAACAGCCCTGGATTCTTTTAAAATATGAAGGTAACTTCAAGAGCAAAAAGGTTTAATGTGACTATTACCAGTCAGCTTGTTGGACTCCTGTTAATTTACCCTCAAAAACTGGCTAAGCAAGGAGAAGTGGCATTTCAAGTGCTGGCTGGTGTTTACCACTTTGGTGTATACTTGAGCATCTGAACATTTTGAGTGAAGGCAATTGGAGGTGCTACTTGTTATTGTTGCAGGTCCCGTGTAGTCCTAGGTAGCAGGACCCTTAGCTCTCTCGACACAGTGTAGTCTTTGTGAGAGTGCAGGGAATCTAAATGCCTCTGCTCTTAGCAGCAACTGTCATTGCAATTTCTTTTCTTTCTCTCTTTTTTCTTTTTTTTTTTTCTTTTTTCTTTTGATTTTCGAGACAGGGTTTCTCCATAGTTTATTTGGTTCCTGTCCTGGCAGTAGCTCTTGTAAACCAGGCTGGCCTTGAACTCACAGAGATCCACCTGCCTCTGCCTCCCGAGTGCTGGGATTAAAGGCGCGCGCCACCACCACCTGGCCTCTGTCATTGCAATTTTTGGGAGGGATAGTGTTTACCCCAGAAAATTGGAAGTGTCTGAAATACTAAGGACTTGGTACTAAGGAGTAATAAAGGTAATAAACAGAATTCCATGAAAATAACAATAATGTTTTGAGCTCTTAGTTGGTATAAACTTTTCATAATCTCATTTAGTCCCCAGCACATTCTCTGAAGCCGTGTCCTACATTTTATCCACTATGGTGCATTCAGTTTAGGGTAGGCACGCAGTTTGTGCAGCTCTGTGCAGTTCTTAAATGGTGGAGCTAGTTTCTAGCCAAGGCGGTGTGACTGTATAGCCACTCTTTGAGTCATAGGCCAGTCCACTGACTTCATGACACTTTAGCCAACACTTGTCCCATGGTTCAGTCCTTAGATGTCTGATTGTAGGCACTTTGCCCCCAGGCAGTGTATAGTCTTGTTATCAGACACTTCGTAATGTGCGGCAGAGCCCAGGAGGAGGGAGGAAGGCCATTGCAGGGCACAGGGTACCCTAAAAGAGGGCAGGGCATTCTGGGAGCTGTCAGGGTAGCTGAGCAGAGCCCTGGGAAGTACAGCAGTCAGAAGCAGGGCTCCAGGTGTCAAGCTCCTTCTCAGGTTCGCTTGTTCCACTTTCACACCTTAAAATTGCAGCTGTCTGTATGTGTGCGCATCAGCAAATAGGAGCTCGCTGTTCATGGGACGCAGTTCTAATTTATGTAGCTGGAAATAGTCATGTACAGCTTAATAAAAGATTTACATATTGAAGGTGAAACTATAAAACATTTAGAAGGTAATTCGGGGCAATAGTTATATGTATGATTTGAGATTTTTGAGTCAATCACAAAAGATACAAGTCATAAGAGAAAAAATGAGTTTTATTGTCATTATTAGTTTGGATAATGGTATATGAAAAAGACCCAGAAATGATCAGGCAGATTAACAAAATTGAACGTGTCAGTACATATTATTGGTAAAAGTTTAATGCTATTTGAAGAGCAAGCAGCAAAAGTCAGAATAATAGGAAACAGGTTAGGGAGAGAGCAGGTAAAGTGATAGCTGCTAAAGCCTGATGAACAAGTGAGAAGTCAGGGCAAGTAAGCACTCTCAGCTCTTGTGGAGGGACACAGCCAGCCTGGGATACACAGCACAGAAGCAGAAACTGGAGACTGCCTCGACAAGGTGGAAGGCGGAAACTGACTTCTGTATCGGCGAAAATGAATGCAGACAGAAATTGTAATAATACATACAGCTTTAATTGATAAATAGACTTATAGAACCAGAGGTTCCAGCGGAGAACAGGAAAGCAGAAGGGGCGGCCGGGAGTGCGCCCGCAATCTTTATAAGTAAAAAATATCCTCGGGGGGACCCCACCCTACAGACTTCCTCTACAAGTACGCACCCATTCTCTCCCCTTCTCTATTACACACACGCAAACACACACACACACACACACTTAGAAAAGAATCTTCAAGTATATATTTTATACACCCTCACCAAAGAGATAAGTATAAAGATGCTCCCGTTGATCAGTAGCTAGAAGAACTAATTGGTGTGTAATTTATGCACTGCTTATACCCGCTGTGTGGGTCTTGGACTGTGGTGGAGGGGTGGCGAATGTGCAGGTGGCCATAAGGGTCCGGCCTCTCAGCAAGCGGTGAGTCTGGCAGGGGCGGGGGGGGGGGGGGGGGGGGGGGGGGGGCGCCTGAGGCGTCAAGTGAACTGAGAGGAGAGCGAGAAGGCGCCTTTCTCTAGGTGGACTGGCCTGGAGAAAAATCAGACTCACAGTGCCCTGAGGGCTCAGGGTCCAGAAGCCATGAAGGCCTGGAGGGACAGGGCTTCAAGTCGAGCTTTCCCGTCAAGCTAGTAGATAGCGGTTCCTGTGTGCCTCCCTCCAGAGGTCGCTGCCCTGTCTACACGTCCCTGGCATCTTGCCAACAAGAGTTTCTTGGGACCCTGGCTCCGGTCTTGGTGCACTTAGTAGGGCCTTTCTCGTGCATCATGACGTGAGGAGGTGCAAAGAGGTGGGCAGTCTCCACTCCTCATGGTGACCCAGGAGGACCCGAGAGGACTGAAAGGTGTGTTCATATACATATATACATGGGATTCCTCTGTGGGGACTTAGGAAAAAGGATTGTCGGGATATGGGAGGGAAATTGAGGCCCAGAGAGAGAATGTGATTTCAATCTGTGCTCAACAGCTGACGTGATTTAAGAACAGAACTGTGACATGGGAAGGGGAAGTTGCTCCTTAGTGCCAGTTCCTTGTGCCTGCGCCTCATTCCACACCTCTCAGCCCTTGAGGCAACCATTGTGGAACTGAACATTTCATCCTCTCCCACTCGGGAAGTCAAAGAAGGCTTTGCACAAGGGTTGATGTCTGAACTGTTCTGAAAGATCTTTGAGTTTTCTGACAGGAGGGGAAAGTGCAGAGCTCTCTAAAGTAAGAGCAGGAAGAGAAAGTAAATTTAGGCTGTTAGGGTGTAGATGGGAGCCTTGGACACGTGCGTGGATAGACAGACGCAGGGTGTGATGGGCGAGAAAATTGGCAGAGTGTGGTTCTATACCAGATGACATATCTTGAGATTTATTGTAGAAAAAAATCTTCAATGTCCAGTACACAGAGGTCAAGAAAGGCTTTGTCTCCTATGACAGAAATAGTATCATGGGGTGTTAGTTTTGTCCTTGTAGAGGTCATTTGCTTTGAAAAGTTTTGACAGAATGAGAACCATGAGATAGGAGGAAGACATAAGAAGATATACCCATGCCAGTGTTGTTGGCAAATGCCTTTAATTCCAGCACTCAGGAGGCAGAGGCAGGTGAACCACTCTGTGTTGAAGGCCAGCTCGGTCTATCAGCCTAAGTTCCAGGACAGCCAGGACAATTGGTTTTTAAACATCTGGGTTTGCATAACTACACGCGGTGACTCAGGGTTGGAGGCTTCCAGGGAGCAGCTATCCAGGAGGAGGTAACTGCTGGTAGATTTCATTCTTTCTAAACTAATTTTTAGGGTTCTTAGGATAGCAGTATTGACCACTCTTAACTTTTTAGTTCCTTGGAAACCAGGAGTTTCAAATAGCATGGATTAGATTAAGAAAAGGATGTTGAAACCCTTTGTTACTTGCAGTCGTTGCCGAGAATAACACATCTCATCCAACAAAAATGAAAAACAATCAGGGAACTTATTTACTTTCAGCTCCAGTGAAGAGGCTTGAGAGTAAGTGGTAGATTAGATCATCAAGCCTCCTGGTCTCCAGGTGTGAGCTGATTTTTAGCAGGCTGCAGATCCACAGTCACTGATTCAGGAGTAGTTTTGTAAACAATTAGTGTGATCTCAGCTAAGACGTTTAGACTAGACCATTCTCCAATTCCCACAGAATTCTGCAGAGATGGTGGTGGTACCCACTGCTTATTGACGCTGTTTTGCATACGGAGAGTCTGCTGACTGTGTCATCTGTCCCAACTTACAGGTAAGTTATCATGACTGACAACTGTGCTTGAGAAGGAACCATCTAGCCCAAGCTTACATTATTTTTCTCCAAATGAGAACATGGTCTTGCTTAAGTTCTAGAAGCAGGATTTGATTCACTAAACCAACCACACTGCTCCTTCCCAAGATGCTCAAAATTGTTCCTGTGTTCTATAGGACTTGAGAAAATGCTGGATGAAATAACACAGAAGTGATTTTGGAGTCCTCCCCTTGACCCATATGTTTCCCATAATCAGAAATTCTGTTTGTTGGTTAGAGATGCTGCCATTGCCTGTCCAGAGTCATTCGCCACTGGAGAAAACACCTGCCCCACTGAGCTCTGCCCCACTGCCCTCTACTTTCACTTGGTACCTTAATTTGTTTCACTTTTTGGTTTTTGTTTTTGATCTATAAAATAGACTAAAATGATAATCACGTCAATCTTTTCTCTTTTTTTTCTGAGACAGGGTTTTTCTTTGTAGCCCTGGCTGTCCTGGAACTCCCTTTGTAGACCAGGCTGGTGGCAAACTCACAAAGATCTGCCTACCTCTGCCCCCTGAGTGCTGCGGTTAAAAGTGTATCCCACACCACCTGTCTCCATGTCAATCTTTTTATAATACATTTTATTAGCATGTCTTAGTTGTACAAAATAATGGGCTTTATTATGACATTTGCACATATGTAGATAATGAACTTTGATCATATCACCTGTTACCATTTCATGTCTAATCAGGTGTTAATCATATTTTTAGTGATCGTTTTTGTTCTTCTGGCCTCTTCTCGTTTGTTCCTTTTTTGAGTTTTAAAAAAAGAAATAAATACAAATGTGTAGCTTGGTTAAATTCCCCTCTAGAACAGTGGTTTTCAAATTACAGCACACATAAAATCCCTGCCCCCCAGAAGCTGGTTATCATCTGCTCTACTCCTCTAAACATTTGAATTAACTCAGCCTTCTTGTATTCTTCTTAATTCTGATGTAGGCAGCCTGTAGACTTACTTCTATTCAAAGTCTTTGATGCTAAAGATGGATTCTGCTGATGGGCTCTGGCAGCTAGTAATAGTGACTGCTTTGCCTTGCTTAGGGCTTTTCCTTAGTAGGACTGGTTTGAACCGTTTGAAGCCAGCTTCTTTTTGTTGTTGTTGTTGTTTTTGATTTTTGTTTGTTTTCTGAGACAGAGTTTCTCTGTGTAGCCCTGTCTGTCCTGGAACACTCTCTGGCTGGTCTTGAACTCAGAAATCTACCTGCCTCTGCCTCCTGAGTGCTAGGATTAAAGGTGTGTGCCACCCAGCTGAAGCGAGCTTCTTCCTTGAGATTGATGTCCTTTCTGCCCTCTTAAAATTTAATGCCAACATGTCTGTAGGTGAGCAGAGGAGGTAGGAAAATTTCACCTACTTGTGGACTGATGATCCTGGGAGTTGGGAATATCTCTGTACATGGGGGTGTGTGACTGGGTGATAAAGCACTTGCCTAGATGTATAAGACAATGGGCTTGATCGCCTCCACCACAAAAGAATACCTCTCTCGTGTACTGTCTTCTGTATAGTGGACAAGAAAGTACAGTAAAGCCTTAAGGGGAAAGAAACAACAGAAACTTAAGTTCAACTAACAAAGATGCTACTTAGCTAGTTACTTTTTGTTTGTTTTGTCTTGTTTTTTGTTTTTTCAAGACAGGGTTTCTCTGTATTGCCCTGGCTGTCCTGGAATTACCTCTGTAGCCCAGGCTGGCCATCAACTCACAGAGATCCACCTGCTTCTGCCTCTGAAGTGCCGGGATTAAAGCATGTGTCACCACTGCCCAGCTAGAGTTAAGTTTTATCTAGGACTTTATTCCAGATACACCAAGTGCCTTCAGTTGATGAGCCATCTTGTCCTAGCCAGAGGTTTTTGTTATGAAAAGAGTGGGCTTCAGATGCATGGATCACCATAATAAGCCATTAAAAAAGCCTATTAAAATGAGTAAGTTTAAATCCCCAGCACTGCAAGAAGAAGTTTATAGTGAATGTAAAGGTGGGCTAGTTGCTAGCAGTGTTACCACGTACGGACAGGGTAGGAGGATTTCTTAGTACCTTGGCTTTCTCCAACTTCAGAAGTACGCCCAACATTTCAGCAGAGAGGACTGCAGTGTTCTCATCAGTACTTTGTACAGTGGTTCAGAGACGGTGAGAAATTGTGTCTTGCACTGGACCAAAGATATTTTCCAAGCCTTATTTTAAAGCTATAGTTAAGGATCAGACAGATCTGGACTTAAATCTCAGTTACTGGTCCTGGCTGGGTGGCCTTGGATGAGTTATGCAATTTCTCTAGGCTTTAAAATTCTGTCAGAATGAAGACATGCTATGAAGTGGTATCAGGAGAGTAGGGTGGGTAGGGAAATTACAGTGTCCATACACAATATGGTGCTTTATACATTATCACCGAAATAAATGGTGGTGACAGTTAGTGCTTCCGGAGTCAAAGTGTCTGATCAGGAAAGTGTGCCCTCAAGGGAGTCTTCACGTGCTTTTGGCTATTTATGGAGACAGGCATTGCACTTCCTGGAACAGGGACAGGAGTGAGAAAACTAATTTCTTTTTGTCTTTTCTGTTTTTGTTTCTGGTGTGTGTGTGTGTGTGTGTGTTAAGTGGGCAGCAGATGTTTGTAATTCTAGCATTTAGGAAGAAGAGACAGGAGGATCAGAAGCTCAGTCATTTTTGGCTAGAGAGTAGATTTAAGCAGCCTGGGCTACCTAAGATTCTGTCTCAGAAAAGAAAACAAAAAGTATTTCTTCTCATTGGAATTCTGTTCTCATTTCTTAGCGAGGCCAAAGAAGGGGGAAGAATTATTGTGGAAGTTGAGGACAAAGTGGCAAAAATCAGGAATTTGAAGGTAAGTCTGAAATTGTGTTTGTTTTCTTAGGTACGAATCTATGATTAAAGGTGACTCTGGGGTGAATATGTTTAATATATTAGAGAGCAGGAGATGTAAGGATTGTGGGGAAAGCTTAGACCAATCATAAAGTAAATAAACAACAAAAGAATTATGCTTAGAGTCCAGAAAATGTGGCGTTGTAGTCCATGCTGTTAAATAGAATAGTGCAGCTGTTTTGGAAACTGATAAGAGCTGCTTTGAAACCAAATCCAGACTATGTAACTCATGCTGGGGGCAATTTGTATGCCTATGTAACTCACCTGGCCACCAATTAAACTTTATCCTGAGCCCCTCAACTGATAATACTTTATCCAGGTCATTATTGGGAATTTTAGTATTTGTCTGATAATGCAGGGTTTGTGTTGGCCATAATATGGTCCAGGTGTCAGACATCAGCCTGCAGATCCCAGAAGGGAGTTGGTCACTAGCCCGAGTCTTGTTCAGATTTCTTTTTCCACAACCCTGCTTAAATTTGGAGCTCAACTGGGCAGACACGGGGAACGTCCTTCCCTGCTCCTCACCCTGCCCTCCAGAGTCAACTTCCTCCATCCTTCCTGATGCAGAAGATGAGCTGGTTCTTCTTTTGTGGTCCTTGAGCAGTGGAAAGAAACCAGGGAGGTGATCACGTGATCGATGCTGTAGTTAGCTTGTGATGCAATGCCAGCCTTTCCAAGAGCTGAGGAAGCTGAGGCAGAGTGAAGGTCATCTAAATCCCAGCCCTCAGAGCTCTGGTCACCCCCCCCCCTTACTTCCCTGCTGTGATTTGTTTCCTCTTGTCAGCAGCTCCTGTTAAAGGAGGGGTCCTGTGAAAGTTTAAGCAGGAGCTCCTGGAGAACAAAGGGCCTTCCATCCCTTGCCTTCTCTCTTACTGCCCTTGCTAGTTTGTTGTAAGATCTCACACTCTTGGGTCTAGAGAATAAAGTATGTCCAAGAGGAAAATTTAAAAGCAAACTTAAAAAATATTATTTTATGTGTATGGGTGTTGTGCCTGCATATATGTCTATGTACCACATAGGTACCTAGTGGCCTAAGGGGCCAGAAGAGGGTATCAGATCCCCCAGGCCTGGAGATACAGATGGTTAAGACCCACCATGTGGGTGCTGGGAATCAAGCCCAGGTCCTCTGGATGGGCTGCCAGTGCTCTTAACCTCCGAGCCACCTCTCAAGCACCCAAGGACAGATTCCAGTTTGCCCTCTACACACTTCCTTAGCTGTTGGCTTCCCTAAGGTCAGTTGTTTATGAACAAGCTATTCATTATGACATCCATGTTCTTCTGTAGATTTTGAATGGCTAATGTCAGAGCTACCTTCCCCTTTTCTAACTTTCTTCTTGTCTAAAATGTGTTTTGGGTATATTTTCCCCTTAACCTTGATATGGGCACTCTTAGTGCTGCTTCCTCCTCAAGGAGCACCCTCTGTGGCCATGCTTTCCCACTTGGAGCTGACAGAAGACAGTGGAGCAGCCAGCACGCAAAGCTGTGCGTGCTTACCGACTGGTGATTTTGTAGCATCCTGGCCATTTTATACCAGCGAACTAGGAACTCAGGGTGTGCACCAGGTGTCCATTCTTCAGTTTCTTGTCTCTGGAGAGGATGAAAATGCAAAAGGCATTTTATCATAGGAAGATCATTAACTCCTGAGTGCCACAGTTTAAATACCAAGACTAGGCATGTCTGTGAAGAATGCCAGCCATTCTACCCAGTACCCAGGGCTCAGCATAGTTCCACGTTTTGGCCCTACCCTGTGTTCAGCAGCTATATTATTCCTGGTTATTCCATTTAATACTATTTCCAAGTCACTGAAGGTAGATTCCTGAAGGATCCCAGCGAAAGCTCCAAGGTGATGAAATCTGCAGCACCCAGAGGCTGTGCTACTCATGCTGTCAGTCTCCTCTATAGAAATGCCTCGGGAAGAGCGAGTGATGAAGATGTCCTTTAAAAGAGCCTGTTTCTCCTGCACTGTCCTGTAGTTCATGTGTTTGTGCGCAGACACAGGCTTGTGTCATGGTCATATTTAGTTCCTGGGTCTTTCTTTGTTCCTAGTGAGATGGAGATAGATGTTACCTCTCTTCTTTTGTGACTGTCGTAAACATTATAGTGATAGTCCAGGTCTCTGTAATCATCAGAGAGCATAATTAAGGGCCACTGTCCAGATTCCAATGATATGACAGGAAAGACACTGGATGCTGTGTTTAATTTTAGGTGAACAGTCGACCAGAGAGGTCTGGAGACACCCGGGAGAAGGTTGTAGCGTTTGGTTTTGATTACTGCTATTGGTCAGTCAACCCGGAGGACCCTCAATATGCATCTCAGGAAGTGGTAATGTCATTTTCCCTCTATTCTCCTTTTTACAAATGTTTGCTGTAAATTTACTTTTCAAGGTCATTGTGACAGTTGCAAACTTAAAGTACTCTAACTGCTACTTTTAACTTTGAAAACTCTCAAATGAAAAGTGGTTTTCGAGAGGAAAACCCTCAAATACATTGTGGAATGTTTAAAGTTATTTTAATGATAGCATTAGTTTTTATAACTGGATACTTAGGTAAATTAGCATGGAATCTGGGTGATGAGTGTATTTTATGATATGCTGGTTAGAAACTAATGTTTTAATCTGAGAAATGGTAATACGTGGCATCAGTTTCTTTTCTTTCTTTCTTTCTTTCTTTCTTCTTTTTTAATGTGGCAAAGAGGTGGAAAAAGACTGCTTGGTGAAGGTGTGGGAACTTGACTAGTGTCCGTTTCAAATCTGGGCCTCAGAGTGACTAGGAGTGGGGCTTAGTGCAGGTAGTCTTCTACTATTGGAATAGGTCAGTGTCTTAGGGGTTTTTATTGCTGTAAAGAGATACCATGACCATGACAACTCCTAAAATAAAAACACGTAATTGAGGTGGCTTGCTTACAGTTTCAAAGGTTCAGTTCATTACCAGGATGGAGAGCATGGTGACATGCAGGCAGATAGATGTGATGCTGGAGCTGAGAGTTCTACATCTAGACTTAGAGGCAACAGGAAGTTGACTGACTGTCACACTGAGTGAAGCTTGAGGAAAAGACTTCAAAGCTGGCCCACATAGTGACACACTTCTAATAGTGCTACTGCCTTTTGGGGCCATGTTCTTTCAAACCACCACAGTTAGTAAGGCTCACCTCAAACATGGCATACTTGTGTCTGTGTATATATGACTTAGATGTTAACAAAGTGTCACCATTCATAGATAGCTGTTAGCAAGATGTCACTATCTATAGACTGTAAAGTATCACTATTAATAGATAATGGTTAGTAAGATTTTAGCATTCAGAGATACCTGTGAACAAGGTGTCACCATTCATAGACAGATGTTAACAAGATGTCACTGTTTATTGGTGGATGTAAACAAGAATGTCACCTAGGACCTGAGCAGTGTTGGCGTACACTTTTAATCCCAAGTGCTGGCACTTGGGAGGCAGAGGTAGTCAGATCTCTGAATTGGAGCCCAGTATGGCTTATATAGCAAGTTCCAGGCCACTTACTCAGTTGAGACCCTGTCTCAAAAAACAAACAAACAAAACAGATGTTAATGTTAGTAATTCACAGGTAAATGTGTGATGATGACTAATTTCAGTTGTCAGATTGATGAGCTGTAGAATCACCTGGCAGACTGGCGTTGGCAGGCCTGTAGGGATTATCTTGGATAACGGTCAGGTAGGAAGAGCCTGTCCCTGAGAATGGTACCATTCTGTGGGCAGGAATCCTGGGCTCTATAGGAGAGAAGGTAAGGTGAGCACCAGTGTTCATAGTGTCCCACCTCCAGACTGGATGCTGTGTGACCAGCCACTTTCAGCATCTGCCATCTTTCATTCCCTGCCATGATAGATTGTACCCTGAACTGTGAGCCAAATAAACTTTCCCCCATTCTGTTGTTTTTATTAAGGTATTTAATCATAGCAACAAGAAAAGTAAGAGCGGGATCTGGGGATGGTAGTGCACACCTTTCATCCCAGCATTCAGGAGGCAAAGCCAAGGATCTATGAGTTTGAGGCCAGCATGGTCTGCATGGAGAGTTCCAGGGCAGCGAGGGCTATAAGTGACCCTGTCTCAAAGAAGAGAGAAAGAACACATCTGTCTTTATTCCATGATCCTTTATCCTATAACCCTGGTGTTACTAGCTTCCTATTATTTGTAATTTTTTAAAATTACACTTATTTGCCAGGCAGTGGTGGAGTACACCTTTAAGCCCAGTACTCGGGAGACAGAGACAGGAGAATCTCTTTGAGTTTGAGACCAGTCTAGTCTACAAAGCCAGCTCCAGGACAGGCTCCAAGGCTACAGAGAAACCCCATCTCTAAAAACTAAATAAGTAAATTATGCCACACACATATAAGGAGGCCAGAGAACAATTTTTAGGAGTCTTTACTCTCCTTTCACCTTGTGGCCCCAGGGATCAAACTCAGGTCTTTAGGCTTGGTGGCAAAAGACATTTCCTACTGAGCCAACTCCACAGCCCTAACTTTCCATTCTTAAGGAAGATCTTCGTTGATAAAAATTGTATTTATACCCTATTAAAAATATTTGGATGTTCAGCCAAAACTTTTCATCAAAATTGATCTGTTCTCCCTGGTGTGAATCTGCACTAATGCTAATCTGTTTATACTCTGAAATTAGACCCACATTTGAAATAGGCACAGATACTAATTTACTGTCTTACTTTGAACAAGCTACTTAAAATCTCTATGGCCTATTCTTATTAGTTATGTGTGTGTATTATTACCATTGTGGTAGTGAATATCTCAGAATTACCATATGATGAATTATTTGTTAAAGTACTTATGTTCATTGCCCACCTAGTAAGTTGATATGTGAGTTTTTATGTGCTTTCGCTCAGATCCTGGCACAGTGAGCAACCATTCTCTTACAGCACATGAGAAGCAAATACGTGCTTTTTCTTTTTCCTTTCTTTATTTTTATTGAGCTATACATTTTTCTCCCCTCTCTTCCTTTCCTCTCCCCTTCTACTCTCTCCTGTGAGCCCCAAACTCCCAGCTTACTCAGGAGATCTTGTTTTTTTCACCTTCCTATGTAGTAGATCCATGTATGTTCTCTATTTAGGGTTCTCTTTGTTGTCTAGTTTCTCTGGGTCTGTGTCCTGTAGGCTGGTTTTTCTTTGCTTTATGTCTAAAAGCCACTTATGAGTGAGTACATGCTATATTTGTCTTTCTGGGTCTGGGTTACCTCACTCAATATGGTGTTATCTAGATCCATCCATTAGTGCACACTTTTTCTAACCCTTCTTTGAAGCTGTGTATTTCTCCTGGGACCAGCATGTTCTGCTTGGGAAACTCACCTAACTTCCTCCTGGTGATGAGCAGCTGTTGGGGCAGGAGTTCTCTGCTCACACACATTTGAAGTCAGGAACGGTACTTATAATGCAGTGGTCTAACTGTTTTTCAGTTTATATACATTTAAATAATCTCAACTTTTAGTAAAAATTGCCTTTTTAGAATTGCAAGCATATCTACAGAGATGACAGGAGAAAGAATTTGTTTTCATCTTGGTTTTGTTTGCTCTTGCTTGATTGGTCCTCCTTTCTCAAACATTTCCCCTTAAATCAGCATCACATTTGATGTGTCTATTTTAGAGGAGACAGATAATCACAGTGTGGTAAGTACTATGCTTTTTTACTTGTGCATTGTGTGTGATGTACATGTCTGTATGCATATATGTGTGCATGTTTGTGTGCACAGGAAGGTATGCTTATTTGCTGGCGTGTGTGTCTGTATGTGTGTTGGAAGTATATGTAGGCCTGAAGTTGACCTTCCTCAGCTGTTCTCCACTGTTTTATTGAGGTAAGGTCTCTCTGAACCCAGGATTCACCAAGTCTAGCTAATCTACCTACCTAGTTTATTGTAGGGACTCTCCCACTTCTGCTTCCCAGATGCTGGGATTACAAAGGGTAACTACACTCTCCCAGCCTTTCTTCTCTCTTTTTCTTCTTCCTTCTTTTTCCTCCTCCTCCTCCTCCTTCTTTCTTCTCCCTTCTTCTCTCTTCCTTCTTCTTTTTCATCATCTTCTTCTTCCTCCTCCTCCCCCTCCTCTTCTCTTTCTTTCTTTCTTCTTTTTTTTTTTTTAGTGTGTGTATGTGTGGTTTTTTTGAGACAGGGTTTCTCTTTGTAGCCATGGCTGTATTGGTACTTGTTCGGTAGACCAGGCTGGCCTCAAACTCAGAGATCTGCCTGCCTCTGTCTCCTAAGTGCTGAAATTAAAGGTGTGCATTACCACCACTGGCTCCCACTTTTTTTTTTAGTTAGAGGTGCTGGGGGTACAGATTGTGGTCCTCACACTTGCATGGCCATCACTCTGTCCATTGAGCAGTTTTCCTCAGTCCAACAATGTGGAAAATAACACACATTTTACCCAAGCTTTTCATGGAATTTCAAGGGAGATATATACCAGGTGTGGTAGCGAATGTAATATTATGTACCCATATTAATCCCAGCATTTGGAAGGCAGAGGTGGATGGATCTCTTGTGAGTTTAAAGTCAGCCTGGTCTACATAGTCGTTTCCAGGACAGCTAGAGCCTATCTCAAAACAAAACAAAAAACAAAGAGAGGGGTGGGTAAATTGTTATTCTCAATGATGGGAAGAAAGTATAAAAATTTTTGTTCATATTATAGAAGATGGGGCAGAAGGAGTGTAGGAGCTGGAGAAAGGAGCTGAAGGGTGTGGGACACTGGCATCCAGGCGTGACAGGGCTGTTGTACTCTTAATCTCATAGCAGGTGTGATTACTTACACAAGAGCTGGACTACATTGAGCCTGCCAGAATTGTGTTGTGGGAGGGACTCACGGGGCCCCCATGCTTACTTGAGAATTTATAAGCAGTTATCAGTGGTCAGGGAGGGAGAGACATTGTCTTCAGTGGTATCGCCACTGATAAACTGCACGGTCGGTCCACTAAATCATTGAAAATAAGCAAAAAAGGGACAGACACATGAAATTAGAAGGGGAGCTAGTTAGGAAGAGGGAGTATAAGGGAGTTAGGGTGAGAGGAAAAAGGCAAGAAAGATAAACAGGGGAGAATGTAATTGGAATATATTATGTACCCATATGAAAATTTCATAATGAAACAAATTATATATAGGTAATATATGCTAATGAAAACATTTTAAAATCTGATTAACAATATGATTGCTTAGTTTGTAATAAGATAGAACCTAAGTCTGTAGATTCTCTTCCAAAAAATGAGAGAGACATTCTTTCCTAAGATTTGAAAGTAACACACACACACACATACACACATTTAACCTCAGCTCTTTGGATTTCAAGAGGATCTGATTTCTCAGAGCATCATGTGAGTCACTAATTTAACTTGGGAGTTCCCTCTTGGGTTTCATTCTGTCCTTCAGCCAGGAGTCTGTAGGCCATGTAGATGCCTATAATAGCTATGAGTGCAGTCCGATGCAAACTTGTCAACTTAATTCAAATGTGTGAGGTGTGTGTGTGTGTGTGTGTGTGTGTGTGTGTGTGTGTGTGTGTGAGTGTGCGACTGTTTGACTGGTTTTTTTTGTAAGTCAATTGCACAGTTTAGTATGTAAACTTTGTAGATGTCAGTATTGTGCCAACAATGTCAAGAAGTATTCAATGTATTCCATCTAGTCCAAGGTGTATGAATCATCTGGCTAAGGCTGGCCTCAGTATATCATGTACGAGATTCATGGGGGACCCTTGGTTCAGTTGTCTAAATGTCAATAGAAATCTCTCTTGTTTCTGCAGAAAGACATAGAAGACAGATAGTATTTTTCAACTATGAAGCAGAGAGTATGGGGTATTTATATTTCCTCTCCCTCAAAGACTGAATGCAATAAAAGCCTGAATTCCAATAGTGACAGTTTGTCCAGGCATCACTCATAGTCTGGATTTTTATTTTATTTCATTTTTGAACAGGGTCTCACTATATAGCCCTTGCTAGTCTGGAACTCTGGATATGTTAGACTAGCCTGCTCTTGAACTCACTGATATACACTTGCCTCTGCTTCCCCAGAGCTGGGATTAAAGACATGGGCCACTGCACCCATGGATTTTCAAGCTGTAAAAGGCAGAACCCTGGGGTGATGTGAGATTCCCCTCTGTATGTTGTGAATATCATTGGTTAATAAAGAAGCTTCTTTAGATCTATTGCAGCGCAGAATAGGGCAAGGTGGGAATTCTAAGCAGATAGTGGAGGAGAGCAGACAAATCAGGAAGATGCCATGTAGCCACCCAAGGAGAAAGATGCCTGTGGGAACCCGCCAGAACCTTGCCACTAGGCCATGACCTCGTGGTAATGCATGGATTAATAAAAATGGGTTAATTTAAGATGTAAGAGCTTGCTAGAAATACGCTTGAGCTATTGGCCAAGCAGTGTTGTAATAATACAATTTCTGTGTGATCATTTCAGGCCTGGCTGACCGGGAAATGAACAAGATGCCTCAGGCTACACTGGGGAGTTCAGGCAGATGTGGAATTGAGCCCTAAAATTATCTTAGTTTATACACGGTCTCCTAAGTAACTGTCCCTCAGGGATGGAAGAAGCAAGCAGAAAAATGTGCTCATTTGCCTTACACATTTCTTAGAAATAGTAGATTATTCCTTTGTCTCTCATTTCATTGTTCAGCTCTTATTTCTGAAGCTCAGCATTTAGGTATAAGACAGGTGCTTCTTAGGGATACTCACTGAGTTTACACAGGAGGAAGATTAATACAGCTTCTATGTAGCTGGGAGAAGCAGCGACTCTGTTGAGATGGAATTTGACAAGAATAGAAACCCTTAATTACTCTCTATTATTCCTCTCATGTTAAATTGGTCATCTTGTTTGTGGTGATGTTAAACACAGACATGTCATGGTTTCAGGCTGGTATGATTTTTCCTTCTGTCCACATCCATTTTAAGAAAGTAAACAACTTCTTCCTTCTCTTCAAGGATCTGGAAACATTCCATGAAGTTTAGTGATTCGGTTTCAGGGTTTGGAAAAGTCAGAGTTAATTCTGGAAATGTTTTCATAACCAACTTTCTTCTATAGGGAGAAAATAGGACTTTTGTTTTGTAGAGACAGAGTCCCATGTAGCTCACACTGGCCTTAAACTTGCTGTGTGGACAAGCCTTCTGCCCCTACCTTTCAAGTGCTAGGATTATAGGCTTGTACCATCTTGCCTGGGTTCTTAAAATGCTGTTGTTGTTTTGAGATAGTCTCTCACTGTGTAGACCAGGCTGGCCTCAAACTTGTTCCTGCCCCTGCCACCCTCATGCTAGGATTACAAACCGATTGAGGGCCACCCTGTTCTAGGTAGACTGGGTATTTTAAGTTCTGTTATATCATTTCTTCTCCATGGCAGTCCTGGAAAGTGTGGAACCTAGATTTAAACCCAGGTCTGCTGCCTCAAAGTCTTGACTTTTATACTAGATTCTCCTAAGTGCTGTATGAACTTGCCCCATCTCCTCACTCTATGATGCCCTCTGATATTTGAAGTGTGAAATGAAGTATCTGACATTTAGAAGATACTGGACTGTTAAGTCTTACAGTAGTGTAGAAAGAACCAACGGTCATGAATGAAGGACATGTTATTTTCAGGCCTGCTTAGTGACTCCTCTCTTTCTGAGAAGTGGAGAACACCACCTGATTTTAGTTCTGTAACCAGAGCAAGTGTTTGTCTATGGATGCAATCAGGATGTTTTATCCTAAATTACCTGAGTACTTCAGTGGACTTGAGTATTCTGTGATATAGAGACAATAGTTTGTACTTTATAACAGTGAATGAGAATGCTACTTACTCCTTTGTGACCCAGGGGCTAGGTGTTGAAGTGTAGCTGGAATGCTCCCACAGGCGACTAGGATCTGTGTCACAATGTAGTCATTGTGCTACTTTCTTTTCTTTCTTTGAGTTTTGCGACAGGGTCTGAGTGTGTGGCCAAGGCTGGTCTGGAACTCATTATATAACCCTGATAAACCTTCAGCTTGCTATCTTCCTGTCTCAGCCTCCCGGGTGCTGAGATTCCAGGCCTGCACTAGCTCATTGTGCTTTCTTCCTAGTATAACCCAGCACTCCTGGCTCTTGTCTTTCCAAGTAGGTTCTCTTTCATCTGTCTTGTACCCTAGGGTGTCCAGTTTCAAATCAGAGGGGGAACGAACGCAAGTCCTCCAGAATGAATCCAGAAGACTTTTAATATATATGATGCTTTTGTTTTGGTTTGGAGACAGAATTCTCCTGTGTGGCCTAGGCTGGCCTCTTACTGAGATCTCCCCACCTCAGCCTCCATTTGTTCCATAAATAGGTGTTAAACTAGAGTTAGTTTTGTATAGTTTGGGATGGACTTGAAGTCTGAGAGCTGAAGCGGAAGAAGTGACTTGAGGCCAGCGTGTTGAGGAATTGTGACTAGCGTGCAGCCGCTCCTTCTGCAAAGGCTTTAAGGCTGGGGGAGGGGACTATGGCTTTAGTCAGGAAGTTGTACTGTAAGTGGGATATCTGAGGCAGATACCCCACAGGTCATCACAACAATTAATCTCTTAAACCAAACCTAAAAATGAGATGAGCTTCAACTGGCCTTGCTAAAGTATAAAACCAGTTCGCTTGTGTCTCCAGTGCTAACATTGGCCTCGTGAGACCCTTTAGACTAAACAAGATTAAAAACAGGAAAATATGCTCCTAGCAGCATAATTGGCAGAAAACTTTTTCCACATAGACGCAATCATCTAGGCTTGTTTTCCTTCCCCGGTGTATGTGTATGTGTGGTGTGCAGACATGTATGGAGGTTCACGGTCATGTGTGTGTGGTTGTGGTGTCTCTTTCTGTGTGTGCACACTGGCCCAGGGTTGATTTCCAGTGTTTTCCTTAGTCACTCTCTGCCTTACATACTGAGGCAGTCTCTCCCACTGAACTTGGATTCAACTTTTTGCCTAGTCTAGCTGAGGATTCCCTTTCTTCCCTTTCTACGTGCTAGCATTACAGGTGGTCTACCACACCCCCCCAGCTTTTTTTGTTCTGAGAACCCAAACTCTAGTTTTCACATTGGCCTTGTCTGGTGAATACCACTCAGCCATATTTCCAGCTTCCTTCTATACAAGTATTTGCAGCTCAAACGATATGAAACAGCTTGGTCCTACTTGACTATGTCTTGGTGCTGCTGGACCAAACCCATTGAAAACAATGCTGAGGAGCTCTTTTGAGTACACTGGAAACAGTGCTGTATGCAAGACTCTAACGAGCATCAAACATGTGGGAAGGAATTCAGGATTTAAAGGAAAACTACTGAACAACCATAATGTAATTTTATTCTGCATATATTTTGTGAGCATACCGGATTCAGTCCATTGTTATACATTCATTTATGTGCACTGTGTTGCTTGTGGATGCCATGTCGGAGCCTCAGCCTTAAATGAGCATCCTCTGTCTAGTACTTCAGGGGCTTGCCTAGGGTTTTCTCGTGATGGTGAACCCAGAGAATCTCTATAGCCAGGGATCCAACTCCCAGGACCACTGTTTTACATGCTATCCTCATGAGAGCAGTGGTGGAGGGACAGTTCCATTTGAGAACAAAGGAAAGAAGGGACAAAGAGTCTAAAGGCTAGGAAGGCAATGCTTATTTGGCTTGGTTTTGTTTTTCCTTTCTCCCCAGCTGTGATGTTATTATGCCTAAATAAATACTGTGTTGGGGAAAGTTTTGGAAGCACTAAGACTATGACTCAGACTCTCTCTGTCACCCTGGCCTTTGCTCACAACTCTCATCTGGCTCAACTCAATATTATGAACATGTTTCTTCAGAAGATAACTGTGTGGTCAAAAGGAACATTATCACCTGGTGTGCTGTAACTCCATTTAATATATATATATATATATATATATATATATATATATATATGTATGTATATGTATATATATGTGCACGCACACACACATACACATGTTACTTTAGTATTTTAAGATGCACTCGCAAAATAATATGTGGCCTTTTCAGACATTCTTAGCATTACCTATCTCTCCTTTCTCCCTCTTCCTCTATGTTACCAACATACTTTTAATATTGTCTGGGTGGTTGAGATACGTGCTGAGAAATGGTGTTTTATAAAGTTTGATCTGTGCAACAACATAGATGAACCTTGAATAGTAAGTGGAGAAAAATACCTTTTTTCTTTTTTCATCCATGTTGTTACACATAACAAAATTTTCTTTGTTTCTAAAAAGTTTCCTTGTGTAAAAAAAAATTTCCTTGTGTGGAGTTAATGGTTTGTCTATTAATTAAGTTCTACTCACCTCCCACCCCATTTCCCCTAATTTGTAGGAAGACTATAGGTTAAAATACATTTAGACCTTTCTCTGTAATTAGATGAAGCCATAATTTACTGTGGTCCATGTTTGCTGTATTTTACCAATAGGTTATTATCTTTATTGCATTTTGGGTCATCCACAATTTCAGTTTTTATTTTTTTGTGATTGAAGGGTTATCGGTGATTTCTTCATTTTTGTACTGTCTAATTGTCTTATATTATTGATAGTTTTCTGGCTGAACGTGATTGCCTTGTCATCTAAAGAATGCAGCGCGCTTAGTGGAAGAAAATAAGCGTGTTTACCTTGCACTAACATTTGAGTCCTTTTTCTTCATGTATTTGATTTTCCAAATTCCATTAAGTTAATCCCTCACAGTGTAACACAGTTGTTTATACAGTTTAGACATCTTTTCTGTTACACAACCTACTTGATTTTCAAGGCTCCATTCTGGTTTTTCCTGAGTCATTTTCTGCAGCATGAATAATAAATACCAAGAGACAGATATTGGGGTTCCACCTGAAGACTAGAAAAGCAAAAGCAGCCAAGCCACTAGAGAGCTCTTACCTCTTTGAAATCTTCAGACTGAAAGAGAACCAGTCCTCGTCTGCCTTATATTCCTCTCTAGTGCTGGGATTAAAGACGTGCACCACCACTATGCAGCCTCTATGGCTGACTAGTGTAACTGCTGGATTAAAGGTGTGTGCCACCACTGCCTGGTCTGTATGGCTGACTAGTGTGGCTGCTGGATTAAAGGTGTGTGCCACCACTGCCTGGTCTGTATGGCTGACTAGTGTAACTGCTGGATTAAAGGTGTGTGCCACCACTGCCTGGTCTGTATGGCTGACTAGTGTGGCTGCTGGATTAAAAGTGTGTGCCACCACTGCCTGGTCTGTATGGCTGACTAGTGTGGCTGCTGGATTAAAGGTGTGTGCCACCACTGCCTGGTCTGTATGGCTGACTAGTGTAACTGCTGGATTAAAGGTGTGTGCCACCACTGCCTGGTCTGTATGGCTGACTAGTGTGGCTGCTAGATTAAAGGTGTGTGCCACCACTGCCTGGTCTGTATGGCTGACTAGTGTAACTGCTGGATTAAAGATGTGTGCCACCACTGCCTGGTCTGTATGGCTGACTAGTGTGGCTGCTGGATTAAAGGTGTGTGCCACCACTGCCTGGTCTGTATGGCTGACTAGTGTGGCTGCTGGATTAAAAGTGTGTGCCACCACTGCCTGGTCTGTATGGCTGACTAGTGTGGCTGCTTTTCACTGACCTTCGGGCAAGCTTTATTTATTAAAATACAAATAACAGTTCATCACTGAGAGAAGTCAGGGCAGGAACTCAAGCAAGGCAGAAACCTGGAGTCAGGAGCTGATGCAGGTCATGGAGGAGTGCTGGCTGCTTGCTGGCTGCTTACTGGATTGCTCCTCATGGCTTGCCCAGTTTGCATTCTTGTAGCACCCAAGATCACCAGCCCAAGGATGCCACCACCCATGCCAATTAATAGTTTAGAAAATACACTATAGACTTGCCTGCAGGCAGCTCTTATGGAGGCACTGTTTTCAGTTGAGAGTCCCTCTTTTCAAATGACTCCAGCTTGTGTTAAGATGACACAAAGCTATCCAGGAACTATATGGTTTTTTTGTTGTTGTTTTTGTTTTTAGGATAGGCTTTCTCTGTGTAACAGCCTTTGCTGTCCAGACTGGCCTCAACCTCGCCGAGATCTGCCTGAGTGCTGGGATTAAAGACGTGCACTAACACTGCTGGGTCCATATGCACTTTTTACAATTACTTTTGCTATGAGTCCACTTGGTTAGAGAACATAATAGCTAACAGAATAAAAACCCATACAAACCAAAGCAACTTATCAGTGACAAATCCCTCTAGGAATATGTAGGCCGCCCCTATGCTTGGATGAACCATTGTTAGGAAATTGTCAGCAGTGTTGTTGATTCTGGTTGGATTTGAGAAAGGGATGTCTGAGCCGGGCCTGGTGACATACACCTTTAGTCCCAGCACTCTGAAGGCAGAGGCAGGCAGGTTCTCTGAGTTTGAGACCAGCCTGATCTACAGAGTGAGTTCCAGGACAGCCAGGACTGTTACACAGAGAAACCCTATTTAGAACAACAAAATAAAAAGGAAAGAGAGAAAGGAAGAAAGGAAGAAAGAAAGGAAGAAAGGAAGAAAGAAAGAAAGAGGGGGGGAGCGGGGGAGGGAGGAAGGGAGAGAGAGAGGGAGGGAGAGAGAGGGAGAGGAAAAAAGAACAAGGTCTATAGTGCTGTGCATTATATATGTTCCATTACTTGAATTCTTAAAAAATAAATAAAGGAAGTCACCTATCTATTCTTAATTGGTGTCTGCGGCAGACTGTAGTTCAGTGATTTATCTTAACTCTTAGACTATGATGTCATATTGTGAGGCACAATTAATAAAAACTCAGAGAAATTGGGGTTCAACCTGAAGACCCAAAAAGCAAAACAGCCAGCTACTGGCTCTTACTTTGACCTCCATCCAAAAATGGCGATCCTGCCTCCAGGAATCTCAGAATGAGACTGTGTCTGAGAGCTGTCTCCTCCCACTTTATAATCCTCCCTAGGGCCGGGATTAAGAGCATGCACCACTGGGATTAAAGACATGCACCACCCAGTTTCTATTGCAACTAGTGTGGCTACTGAGATTAAAGGTGTGTGTAAGGCTGAACAGTGAGGCTGTTTTACTCTCTAATCTTCTGGCAAACATTTATTTATTAAAATACAAATGAAATGCCACTATAGTATTGCTGCCTGGGGGACCAGCCTCCAAGCAGCACAGGGTTCAAAGGGCAATTCACAACATTAGACTTTTCTGTCTGAGGGTGTTAAGGAAAAAGACACTCACTCAATCTCTTGATGCTTTCCTTCTTTATTCTTCTGTATTTTTTAAGGCCCATGTAGCAGCAGAAAGGTCCAGCCTCTTCTGATAGACTGAACTGGAATGGACTGGGCTTGGACTGGACCCCAAACAGCCATACAAAGACGTATTTATTGATTGTTATACAGTATTTCCTCATACCAAGGTCCCTAATCTAAATTTGCACATCTTACTGAAGACCATCACATGCCTCCATGATTCTAGTCATTCACTATGCATTGTGTGCAATACACAATAATACAAGAGCCTCAAGTGTACCTGAGGTGTCTTGTGACCAAAGTCATAGGATGGCCACAGGACCCTTTGGCAAAACATTCACTGTTTTCTACAAGGATTCTTCAAGATGAAGGTACTTCTGAAATACGGCTGTTCAATCCAATATATCTACCCCATACAGTGACTGTGTTAAATTTCTTACAGAGTACAGGTAAAAACGCTTTGTTTCAGCTAATGATGCACACCGAGACCCGTGACTATGTCTTTTGGCATTAGAGTCTTTCAGCTCTAAGATTAAAGGATTTTGAGCCAGCCTGGTTCCTGGGACTCAACTGTTTCTCTTAATCATTAACTTGAGCTATGATCTAGGCAGCTCCTTAAGTGACCCCTTACATAGACCCCTGTTGTGTGACGTTTCCTTGTAGTTACTTTTATTTATCACAACTCTGTATTTTTAATATTATTATATAATATATTGTATAATGTAACATTATTATTATCAATTAAACAGTATCTGTTAGAGAGAAGTCATTTTTTATTATAGTCTACAGGTAAAAAATGTCCAGTGAGCAGGATGTTTCCATGAGATAAACACATTACTTTACAGGCAGTAGGGCATCTCCCCACACCCGATTCACACCAGAGAAAGATAGCAACAGCAACATGTAAAGGCACAAGAGAATCAAAAGACATCCTGGAGTCTGTAGTCTCAGGGCCTTGCCTCACCCACCAGAGAGTCTCCTACTGATGGGCTGACACCTCGAACCCCAATTGTCACCCGCTGCTCCCCTGACATGGCTTATGTCTCATTGTGTTAACATGGGTGGAGTGGAACATGTCTTATCTCCCTGTTTTCCTCTTTCTAAGGTTGTGGCTTTTCCAGGATCTTCTGATGAGCTAAGCCTACCAGCTCTTGAGGAGTGGGTACTGTATCTTTTTGTTGGTTTTTCTAGATAGGGTTTCTCTGTAGCTTTGGAGCCTGTCCTGGAACTAGCGCTTGTAGACCAGGCTGGCTTTGAACTCACAGGGATCTGCCTACCTCTCTCTCCCAAGTGCTGGGATTAAAGGTGTGTGCCAACACCGCCCAGCTGTGGTACTGTGTCTTAGTCTCCATCATTCTTGACTGGAGCCCTGATCCTGTTGATATTCTTCTATCATCAGCTATAGTGCTTTCTTCAGTGATACTTTCAGAGAACACATAGGCATTTGGATAAGGACATGAACGAAGTAACAATCTTTGGTTTTTTTCTCTCTCTTTACTCTGCTCAGCTGAGCATAAACTGTGGGTAGTAACGATTACCTAAATTATTCTATTATTAATAAAAACTCCCGAGTCAGATATGGGGTTAGAACCAGATTGATCAGGGGCAGAGAAGTAACTAGTGACCTCCTTTCTGTCTCCTTCCTTAATCCAAAGAACACACATCTTTCTAAGCATCTCTCTACTACTTCCCATGTCTCTCTATATATCCTCAGTCCTCCAAAACCTCTATGGCTAATTTTGGTCAGCTATTAGCTAGCTCTGGCCTCGAATACAAGGTAAACCTTATTGCCACAGCAGAGTGGTAGTATGAACAATTCTGCAACAGGGCAGAAATAAAGTTTAGATTTAGATGTGGCCCTTCGCTGTTTCCACCTCTGTTCTCACCTCCTGCCCCAGGAAGCTGGAGTGTGTGGAGGATATTTCAAATAGTGAATGAATGGTAGTCAATTCATCTAATCTAATGCAGCAAAATATATTGCTTCTTCAGACTCAAGGAATGTCACCTGGCCAGACTTTAGGAGGCAAGCAAGACCTCTCCCAATTTTTAACTTTGTTAACATAGTTTGTGTGACTAGAGAGAGCTACAAGAGAGACCATGGGAAGGATCTCTCTTGAACAGAGCTCAAGTCTTCACAGCACCCTGAGTTCTTTTGGCCTTTTGCCTAGACCATGGACACATTAAAAAGCAAACAGAAGTAATAACGGCCAAGAAGCCTAAGTGGAGCTGCTGGAATACGAGACGATGTAGTCTTGACTTAGCTCCTGTCTTTACCTGGTTGCCCCCAGTTTCGCCTGTGACAGCAGTCTGTGTGATAGACATCTTACAGCTGGAGAAACTGGAGTTTACAAAATGCAAGGAACTTGCCTAGGATCACCAACTTTGAAGCACAAGACTAGGTGCACACCACAATCTGGAACCATACTAGATGTTTCACAGAATTGAAAGGGAAGTCAATAAAATAATCAGGAAAGCACTGGGGCCCCCGCGGCAGCAGGAATCGCAGGCAGTGCCACACAGAGTAGGCTGGCACAAGCGCCATAGTTGACACTTCCGCCGCTGTGCTGGGCACTCCTGGAGAACTTGTCATCTGCTGTTCTGCTTTTGTGTCTTTCTTCGGGAAGTCAAATGGGACTGTCTACCTGCTTGGCAGCCTCCTTGTGTGTGTCATTGTTCCAGCTGCCAGCAAGTGAAAGGGCTCCGAGGTGGAAAACTGGGTTCTGCTTCCCACCAAGACCAGCATCGGTGGTCAAGAGTGTTAGGATGCTGCCTGGCAGAGTTCAGTTGAAATTTCAGGAAACCTAGAAACTTAAAGTGCAGTTGCCACATGAGGATTACTGGTGGTTTCTGAATTAGTCACAAAATCTGACCACAGATGAAGCGATTGTCCAGCAGAACCTACCAGCTATCAGGAGCAGTCAGAGGAGCGACTGTCAGGGACAGCTCTCTCTAACTTCTAGCTGGTCCTGTGGGGTCTTCAGACCATGAGTCACCTTCTTGAGCAGTGTTTCACTGTAACCACCTCATTAGCCTTAGTGAACATTTCTCTGTGTATCAGGAGGAGCAGGTTTTTGCCTTTTTATCTTTGTCCTGCCTTAGGCTCTTTTGTGTTAGACTACAGAACACTGGGGCTGAGATACTGCTCAGCCATTTGAGATACTTACTGCTCTTTTAGATGACCTAAGTTTGGTTTCTAGTGCCTGTACCAAGTAGTCATAACTGCCTGTAGCTTATGTTCCATGGACTCTGATGCTCTCTTCTGGTTTCACCAGGCACTCACACACGTGTGCACATACTCCACATACTACATGCACCTACATGCAGATGATGAAAATAAATCCTTTTTAAAAGGACTAGCCCTGGGCAGTGGTCTACAAATCAAGTTCCAAGACAGCCAGAGCTACACAGTGAAACCCTGTCTTGGGGAAAAAAAGAAAAGAAAAAGGACTAGGAAACGTATTTTAAAACAAACAAAAAATGAGGCTAGTACTCAGTAGGTACCTAAGAATATTTGAGCAATTTGAATTTTCCCTTAAAATCTTTTCTTGTGAAGCTGAAGTGATTCTTACAAATGACCAGTTCAGGTGTGAGCTGCCATGTGGGTACTGGAAATTGAACCTGAGGTCCAGTGTTCTTAACTGCTGAACTATCTCTCTAGCCCCAATATTTTAATTTTATTTTTTTTTTTAGGTTTAATGTATTTTTTCAATGTGCTGTGGGAAGATGGATCAATAAGCTTTCTACTTTTGTTGTTACAGGTGTTCCAGGACTTGGGTACTGAAGTACTGTCTGGAGCTGCCCAAGGTTACAACATATGCCTCTTTGCCTATGGGCAGACGGGCTCTGGGAAGACATATACCATGCTGGGGACTCCAGTAAGTGTTAGCACTGGAATGAACTATCTTCCTAATGTCACAACAAACCTGTATCTTACATTGTCCTTACCACTGTGATATGGAGCATGACCTCCATAATCAATATTAAAGGGATTAAAGGCATGCGTGTGACCCTCTCCTATACTTAACAATGGCATTTTACTAGTTTACCTGAACAGTAAAGTTTGTATAATTAGTCTCTCTTTGTGAAACTTTGAAAAACTAGACTTTCATGATTCCCTTTGACAATGAGTCCTTGTTGATCCCACTGGATATATGTATTACTTCCAGGTTCATCACATAAAGCTTCACAATTTGACTGGGGTTAAACCTGGACTGCATTTTAGTGCTATACAGGGATAAGAATGCCGTGTTCAGCTTTCAAAGCTATGTGTATTAGAAGAAAGCAAGAGATGTAGCTTTGCTGGGGGCTTTTAAAAATGTAGAGTATAATGCAAGTTGTTTTTAATCACAGAAAATTGAGGGGATAATGCCAGGTATGGTGGCACATGCCTTTAATCCCTTTAATCTTTGAAGGTAGTAGAGGCAAGGCAAATCTTTGATTCCAGGCCATCCAGGGATACACACTGAGACTCTGTCTCAAAACAGACAACAGCAATAAAAATAAAATTAAGGGGATAGCATTCCTTAAGAATACCCTTAGTCAGGACCACGGGGGGTGCACCCACCCACTGTGACAGTGGAACTGATCTATTGGGAGCTCACCAAGGCCAGCTAGACTGGGACTGAATAAGCATGGGATGAAACCGGATTTTCTGAACGTGGCGGACAATGAAGGCTGATGAGAAGCCAAGGACGAGGGCACTAGGTTTCGATCCTAATATGTGAAGTGGCTTTGTGGGAGCCTAGCCTGTTTGGATGCTCACCTTCCTGGTCCTGGATAGAAGTGGGAGGACCTTGAACTTCCAGCAGGGCAGGGAATCTAGACTGCTCTTCATTCTCAAGAGGGAGGGGGAAATGGAGTGTTGGGAGGGAAAGAGGAGTGGGGAGAGGGGGAGGGGAGTGGGGGAAGGGGTAATGTGTGCGAGGAGGGGGAGGGAAATGGGATTTTTTTTTTTTGCAACAACTAAAAAAAAAAAAAAAGAATACCCTTTCTAGCCAGGCAGTGGTGGTGCAAGCCTTTAATCCCAGCACTCTGAAGGTGGAGACAAGTGGATCTCTGTGAATTTGAGGCTAGCCTGGTTTACAAGAGCTAGTTCCAGGACAGGCTCCAGAAACCCTGTCTCGAAAAAACAAAACAAAACAAACAAACAAACCTAGAAGATATAGAAGTATGCTAGTGAGATGACCTGAGCACTGGTTGACAAATAACATTGTATAGAAACAATCTGAAAAAATAGCCCACTTCTCTGGGTACAGCTCACTGTTCCCTTTGTCTGTGGTTAGTGTGGTTTCAGACATTTGAAATTAAGAAAAAAAAAATCCTACTAGGTCAAAAGGGATAAAACCTTAAGCCTCTGGTTATGAGATAGAGGAAATACCTACTTCTTTGGATTTTTGCAGTTTTGCAGAGGGTGTTTGTGTGTGCTTCTGTATCTAGGGATCTAGACACAGTAGGGATCTAGAAGAGACCACATTAGTGGTGGAAAATGATAAAGTTCATTGCAGGAAAGCACATGTCTAAGTTTGCCAGCTTCTCCTATCTATTTATGGTAATAATCTGCCTCTCATCTGTGTCTCTTGATAGTGCCAGCCTCAAGTTTTATACGTCCTTCTATAGTGGCTAGCTAGCACTAAGCCCACACACCCCTCCTCTGTGTTTGGGGGGGTCCAGGATCCCGGGTGTTTGGGGGTAAGAGGAGGGCAGGGGCATTGCCCAGAGTGAACAGTAATGTTTTTCTTTTTCTGTCATCCAGGCTTCTGTTGGGCTGACCCCACGGATATGTGAGGTATAGACTCTCTCTGATGATGTACTTTCAGAGTAAGTTCCCTATGTCAGCTCCCTTCAGGGAAATCTGACCCTCTGATTTTGTGCAGGCTCTCTTCATCAGGGAAGATGGCTGTGCCTCACTGCCTTTTTCCCGCAGCATAAAAGTAAGGTAAGAACTCAAGCTCCAGACCCCTAAATGTCCTAGTTCCTTGGTCTGTTTGTAAAGCTCCTAGCAGTGAGACCAGGACCTGTCCTTGATGCTTAGATGGCTTTTGGGAATCTGTTTCCCATGCTGGATTTCTTCAACCAGCCATGATGCAGATGGAGGAGCTCAGTCCTGCCTCAACTTGATGTGCCCTGCTTTGTTCAAGCCCATGGGGGCCTGCACTTTTCTGAATGGAGGCAGAGGAGGAGTGGATGGGGAAGGGGGGATGGGAGGAGGAAGGGACTTGATGCACAGGACAGAAGGAGAGGAGGGAGGGAAAACTGTAATTGATATGTAAAATAAATGGAAAAAATGTTAATTAAGTTTTAAAAAATTAACTAAAAAAAATGCTATCTTAGTTCCTTTCTTGTTGCTATGATAAAACACCAAGACCAAAGCGACTGATAGAAGAAAGAGTTTATTTGGACTTAGGGTTCCACAAGGTTAGGATATATAATGGTGGGTACAGCAAGGTGACAAAAAGCAGGAACAGGAAGCTGAGAGCTCAAATCTTAAACCATAATCATGAAGCTGAGAGAACTAGTGGGGACTGTCAGGAGGATTTTAATCTCGAAGCCTGCCCCAGTGACACACTTCTTCCAGTAAGGCTGTTCTGCTCACTATCTCAGTTACTTTTCAATTGCTGCAAGAGGACACTAGGACCGAGGCAACTGGAGGGTCCCTATTGCGAACAGCACTGAAATCTGTGGAGTCCTAAAGGTAAGGAAGATGTCTGTTCCAGCAGAGGATTCTGATTTTGTGTGACCCCTAAATAAATAACCGTCTATTTGTTAGTTCTGAGCTAGTGTGGGATTTCTTTTAAGTGTCCTTCCACATAACTGAGACCCTTTTCACATAAATTTTTGATTTTATACTCAGTTTATGTGGTAAAAGATTCATTCTGAGATAATATCTTCTCTCTACATTAAAATTCCTGTAGTGGAATGTTAGGGGGATAACATGACCAAAATGCAGGCAAGACTCAGATCTACATGATCCACATGTGCCTTCTGTAATTTCTCTTCAATCAAAGCCAATTCTCTCTTCCAGTTGACAATACCCTGGGTCTGTTTAAGTCATTGTCACCAGCTAAGGTTTTGTTTAAATTAATCAGGTCGTCAGGTTTTATTCCAATAGTGTGCCATAGAAGGAAAATGTCCCCTAGCAATCTTTGGAAGTCATTAAGAGTCTGCCAACAGTCTTTCCTAATTTGCACCTTCGGGGTTTTATTTTTTATAAACCTATTTTATAAGCTAAATAATTTAAGTTTATTATATTGCATTTAAATTAAAGATATTACACATAATACTGCTTCAAGGGACATTTAGTACCCCCTGTATATTATTCTGGGACGTGGACATACAACTGAGATCAAAAGAGACTTCTTATAATAAAGTGTGATAAGGCAATAAGATAGTTACGTTAGGTGGCAAAATAGATATAGTAAATACACAACTTTAAATAAGCAGCTGAGAGATGCCTCACTGAGCTACTATTTGAGCGTCGGGATTGTGTGGTCACTAGGATGAGACTGCAAATACAGTGGGCTAGCTGAGTGCTTGGTGTACAACGAGATTCCATAAATTCATAGTAACATTCTTACGAAGAATGTCTGAAATCATTAGGAGTTGGCTAGATTTCTGCACCCTCTGCCGGCCGGCCTTTTGGGGGGAAGGAGCACTTGATGAGTGCTCTCTGTCTCTTGTTGGAGCTCCTCACTGACTCTTCCCAGAGCCTGAGCCCTTTGATCTCTGTCTGCTTATCCCAGCTGAAGCACCACTTTCCAACTCTTGACTGTCTCTTAGATCACATCCTGAGCGATCCCAACAAAGGATGCCTTGTGAGGTCAGGTTGTAGTCCGACCCTTGCTAAATTGCTGTTGTCTTTTACTAGCCTCGTCTCTGGTTCTCCTTTTTTCATCGCAAAGTTAAAAAGCCATACTAAACCAAGTTTCAGGCTCTACTCCGGGTGGGTTCTCACACAGAACCCAATACTAGCAGCTGGTGCCCCTAGTCCAAAATCTCCTCAAAAGCCTGGCCCATAGTCTCTAGCACAAACAGCAGTAGGTAAGAAATTAGGGTAAACCTGAACTCCCAAACTATGCAGCAAACACCTGATGTTTTCAGAATACCCATCCTCTCTCCATAGCCCCGCCTTCTTGGATCTTCTCCTGGGTCACACCCCAACACATAATCATCTGCCATGCCTCTCCCCCTTAGAACCCCTTGGTTGTGTCTTTGTGGAAGTGGAAGGTTGTAGGGCATCAATTGGTGTCTGTCATTGTGATGCGATAGGTAACAAACAAGGCCTGCCTGGTCGCCAGGGTAATGGCGCTTTCACAGTTCCAAAGGCAGAAGCCTCAGTCTCGTCTTCCGACCCAGGGAGAGTGGTCGTGTTTCAGGGACGTGGAGGCGGAGGCGCTGAGTTTGGGATTCCAGAGTTGACGTGGCTTAGGTCGAGCGGTATTCCTGAGTTGACTTGGCTTAGGTCGAGCGGGGGGGAGCCCGGCTTTGCCGGTGCCACCCACCTGCAGGTGAGTCTGGTGGGCAGGCCTCGCTGGGAGCCCCGCATAGGCCCACAGTGCACCGCTGGCCAGGGGACACTGGAGCTCAGCCGGCCGCCCCGCCCCTCGCAGCTCCGCCTCTGTCACCTGCCCATCCTAGGTGGCAGCCCAGTTGCTGCAGCCCTATGAGGCCCAGGAGCATTTAGACACCCTGGTGGCCAGCAGGGTCCTTTCTCCTTGGGAGAGGCTCAGAGGTGGGCGAGCCGGCCAGTCCTGCGTGTTTCTAGGTGGGGTGTGTGACAAAGCCTGGCTTTAAGTCTAGAGACTCCTTTATAAATATGCTAATCACCCTCAGTGGAAAACCACACACTATATGCCTGAATCTCAACATCATATACCTTATGGAATGTACAGATATGTGTCAATAAAAATAAGAACTTAAGTTTCCTATGGGTGTCTCTAAACATAATTATATAACAGTTTCTGTTCATTTTTCTTTAGAAAACCACTTCTCATTGATAAAACACAGATATAGAAAGGCACACTATAAAACATATAGTTACTGTAACAGATATAACTTGGTTGTCCATTCTAGAAGCCCTTCTTTATGCTTTCCTTTTAGTTTTATTATCCTTTTGGGAATCTTGCCCTTTTCACTTGCTACGTCTTCCATCTTTTGCTTACAACGGTGTGTAGAGAGACATGGGTCCTGCGGCTGTGGAGTTGGACACTCCGCAGGAGTGCACATGGCTTATGTGGTTCAGTGTGTTCCTCTGTCCTCTGCGTTTCCTGCAGATGTAGCAGGATGGGTGGCCTGAGTTTCCATGCTTTGACAAGACTCTAGAAGGTGGTTATCTTCTTTCTTTGGGAAGTTCATAATGTCTGGACTTTACTTTATCAGCTATTGACTGATCGGTATCTAGATACCTTGATCAGGGCCTGAAAATGTTAGAATAGTTGTTTTTTTTTTTCTGAATAATTTTATGGGAAGGTAGTGCACACTTGTGTGTGCGTTCATGTTTGTGTGTGTGTGTGTGTGTGTGTGTATGTGCGTGCGTGTGTGCGTGCAGGCTAGAGGTCACCCCTGGGTGCCCTTAGGAATCCTCCACCCTTGCCCTTTTGAGACAGGGTCTCCCTGGGACCTGTGCTGGTCAGATAAGTGAGGATGGCTGTCCAGGGAGTCTCGAGGTCTTGCCTTCACATTTTTGGTTCTAGGATTCCAAGTGTGCTGCCAGACCTGGCAGTCTGTGAGCCATTCCCTCATCAGTGTGCTCGACACACTGATTAGTTAACAAACGCCAATTGGCTCTGCCCTTTGCTTGGTTTGTTGCACACCCGTGGCTACCATCTGTTTCCTCTTGAACGGACACTGCTGAAGCCAGATTTGGTGGTGGTCGTTGATTTTGACTGTTGCTACGTTAACCTGGGGGTTGACAGGAAACTTGATTGTGCAGGGACTTTTCTGTTGTTGGGGGGCGCTGTTTGTTCTGCTCAGGTTGCCCACAGGTCTTTGCTGTTCCTCTACTTGCTTTGCTCTTATCTGGGGATCTAAGAAGCACACACATGTTCCTTCTTCCCTGCCTATTGCCATCTTCTGAGTCCATCAGTTGGTTGTTTGCTTATTCCCAAGAGCGGCATGTAAAATTTAAAGACAGAATAATCATCTGATAAGTTATATTCTAGTATGAATTTCTTTAGAAGATTTATACAGATCTCTATGAAAGATTACTGATGGTGTTCATTTCCTTTATTAAAATTAATCTTCAATGGTTGGGGTGTGGATTAGCGGTTGAGTGTCTACACAGCATGCGCAGGCCCTGAATCCTCAGCATAGGGGCTTTGGGGGTGTAGCTTTTCTGAGCACAGCCTTTTCTTTATGGGTTTAATTTTCTGTTCACTGATTTCTGCTCTGGACTTTGTCTCCTGCTCTCTGCTTGTGTTGCCTTTTGTTTTCTAATTCTGCTCAGAACAAGCGGATACTGATTTCAGTCATTTACTACTGTAAATGTCTATACTCCACATTGAATAGTGACTCTCCACTGACACCACATGGTTTGTCAGGGAAACTACATGAAAGAACGGGCTTCGGGAACACATGAGAAGGGAAATTTTGATGAGTCTTGGGGTTTTATCGAAAATCAGAAAAGGATCAATGTGGGAGAAGGAAAACTTAAGATTTTTGTTTATCAATGAAAAAACATAGGGTATTAAAAGGCAGCCCTTAAGACATCCTTGACAATGATGTCCTTGCATTTAAAGATTGTGTTCTTGCATTTTATTATTCAAACTGATCCTAGTGATGATGCGTGCAATAAGGCACCTGAGCAGGACAGGGTGTGGCACACAGCTGGCTGCACCCAGAATCCAGTGACAGTCCCTTCTCTCACACAGATGATATGGGTACTAATGTCTAGCTGCACCCATCTGCTTTACTTACTCCCCAGCAGCCTCTATCTGTTTTTACTGATTGTTGCGCTTTCTTTCTATTTCTCTTGCAGAGATGCTGAGGCTATTTTATGGTATAGGGAATGCAGTTTTACATGTGTCGGGCTATAATGCCGAGCAAGAGATGAAAGATCGTTTGGAAGCTGTGAGTAACTTTGTCCAGATCCAGATTAACAAGACCTCCGTTGTGTGTTCTTCTGAGGAGAATAACTTAAGCTAGAGGGATGTGAGCAGCCTCCCTCGTGCAGTAGAAGTGATGTTTAAGAAAACCACTGCCACTCTGTAAATGATCCTGTTAGTCCGAGAGCTGTGGGGAAAGAAACCAAGTGTAGATGAGCCGGGAAAGATGGGTCTCTGCTATCTACTTAGACAGTTTAGTATCAAACTGTCTTAAGAAGTTATTGTTAACCAGCGGTTGTGGCGCACGCCTTTAAACTCAGCACTCGAAAGGCAGAGGCAAGTAGATCTCTGTGAGTTCGAGGCCGGCCTGGTCTACTAGAGCTAGTTCCAGGACAGGAGCCAAAAGCTATGGAGGAAACCTTGTCTCGAAAATCCAAAAAAAAAAGAAAAAAAAAAGAGAGAGAGAGAGGGGGGGGGAGATACAAAAAAGTTATTGTTAGCATCTTCCTTCTCCCCTTCCTCCTCCCTATCCTCCCCTTCCTCCTCCCTATCCTCCCTTTCCTCCTCCTTAGG